>NC_046155.1:41867653-42167653 GCF_011064425.1 Rattus rattus
TTTGAGAAGTCAGGAGGGATCAGCAAAATCCCTGTGTCATGTTGGAACGCCAAAGCCGGGAAGCCCAGGGCAGGGAGGGCTGGAAGCGGCTGCTGGCCAGCTGGGTGGGACAGGGGGTTGTCTAAGTTCTCTGCAGAAGTTTCCCCATCAGCAAAAAGAAACCATTGCAGATGGCTCTTCCGAGCTCTGCTTTTACGACTTGACTCATGGAAGGCGTGAAGGGGCCATTGACTCACTCCTTCCGGATGAGCTGGCTGTCCACAGTCACCAGCCCGAAGTGCACCTCAAACAGGTACTTGAGCACGCACAGCTTCCTCCGCAGGTCCCCCTCGTTCTCACTGTGGTCTCCATTGATGGCGATGAACAGGCACTCTCCAAACTGTAGGTGGTCACAGTGTCAGTTGGTCCCCTGGCGATTCCCCTATGCCTTCCAGGTCTCGGGTGGTAAGGGGAGTACAGGGCCTAGGGGACTCTGATGAGCTGCAGTTTCTGCCTTCCAAAGAGCTCTATAGTCCAGGGTAAGAAAGAGGCATCTGGCTCCCAAGGACTGATCAGAAGAGGACTTGTGGGTACACTGAGGGCTGCGGGGCCTTATACTTACCAGATGCAGGACATACAGGTGGTCGCCGTTTTCTGTTGAGAAGCAGGTGTACGTGTCCGAGAGCTTCTCCAGCATCGTCATGTAAGAGATGATGACCGGAGCCAGGAGGGTGTTGAGTTGGTCCTCCAGCACAGGGAGCTGCGGGGGGAGAGAGAGAGAGCATGGCCTACCCCGCAGAGATGTCCGGCGTGTTGACACTGAGATAAAGTCTACCAGCAAGGTGGGGTACAGCCATAGCTTGGGCTTGTTGGAAAGTGTGTCAGATACTGGGGACAAAGGAACAAACAAGACCCAGGCCTTACGGCAAGAGAACCAGCAGTGTCAGGCCTGCCCGAGGGGCCACTGCTGAAGGTGGGAGGAGAGTTACCACTCCAGACCTTGTGTGGTGCCTAGGAGGGTGGGCTCAGCTCAGGGACTGCGCAGCTCACGGTCCAGATCCAGAAGGAAACATTCAGCTGGGTATGTCTGAGCGCAGCCCACAGGCCATACGCACGCCAAGAGAAGCTACGACAGCAGCCGGACACAAAGCCACAAACTTGCGTAGTTTTGATGAATTGTTTCCCCCTTTTCCTTTTGTAACTCAATTGAATGGTTTTCAAGCATGAACTCTTCAAATGCCATCTTGTCACGATGACAGAGGTTTGGACAGACCTGCAAGGAATTGAGCCCCCCCTCCTCCCCCAAAGGATGCTTACAGCATTTAGTTGAGACCTCTAGGACTCCAAGGAAGTCTCTCACACATACAAAGTCCATGCCATCTGCAGACACGGGCTACTTCAGGGAACCTATCCCAAGAAAACAGGCGTGTGTGCACAGGCACCCTCATAACAGGCCATACGCACGCCAAGCAATGTGTAATATCAAACCGCTGGAAAAAACAGTAACGTCCCATCTAAGAAAGTAATACACCCAAACCATAGTTTCTTAAACTGGAGTTGCAAATTACCTGGCAACAGTCGCAAGGGTCAAGAGTAGCCAGCCCCCAAAACCTAACTCAAAAAGCAAAGAGGCCCAGAGGAAGCCTGGACTGGACACGACCTGCTCTCTGCCTTGTTGAGCATCCAGCCACATGACGCCAATAAACACAGCCTTTAACACCCCGGCTCAGATCGGAGCCTTACAGAATGTTATGGATTCAGGCTTCTTACTGTCCACACCTTCTGTCTGATTCTGCTTGCTTGTTTACTGTGAGACAGGGTTTCTCTGTCTAGCTCTGGCTGTCCTGGAACTCACTCTGTAGACCAGGCTGGCTTTGCACTCACAGATCTGCCTGCCTCTGCCTCCCGAGTGCTGGGATTAAAGGTGGGCACCACTACCCATAGTTTTCTGTGTTTATAGAAACATAACCAAAGACTTAGTATTTCTTACTGTCCCTCCTCTGCATGTCAGTAATAAATTAGTGTGCCTCATACCTTACTGCATTAGAGTATTTGATTTTAAAAATAGATATTTGAGGAATTGACTTTAATTTCATAAAAGTAATGAACTGAATCTTGATTTGGATTTAAGGCAGAATTATCAAAAATTTAACAAGTGGCAGGAATTGCATACTTCCACTATTTTGTGCTAATGTTTAGGTGACGTGGTCTTCTGAGGATCAACAGTTATAAAATCAAAATATCAACCAGCCCAGAATGTGAAAGTGCTCTATGTCCTGCAATACCAAAGTTTACTTGGTTTCATAAAAAAAACTCTGCATGTGTGCATGCATATATGTGCGCATGGGTGTGTGCATGCATGTGTGTGTGCATGTGTGTGCTGTGACTGGCGCTGGAATTACAAGTGGACTCGAGCTGCCTGCTGTGGGCACTGGGAACTGAACTCAGATCTCTAAGACAGCAGTACATGCTGGGAACACTGAGTTCTCTCTCTAGCCCCAGGTTTCATTCTTTAGTAAAAATAAACAAGTACACCCGTGCCTTTAGTGTTTAATATTGCTTTTCTCTTTCATTAATGAATGCAATTGAATTGTTAAAAATCCTTTCAGTTATTTATTATCAGCAAGTGTCCCATTCCACATTCATTTTTACACCTGTACGTCTAGGGCCATGTGAAATTATCTGTGACTAAAGAGGTTGCAGTGGAAGCTTATGAAGTCCTCAGCTAAGAGATGGAGAATCCATACAGCTACTTAAAGGGTTACCGTTTCAATGACTTATGAGTGATTTTCTCCAACCCCGCCTCTCTCTCCCATTTCTATACTTTCTCTGCTCCCTAACAAGCATGTGTTTATTTACACATACTCTTCCCCATCATCCCCACTGCTCCTCCTCCCTTCCCCAATACTCTTCTCCATCATCCTCATTGTTCCTCCTCCCTTCCCAATACTCTTCCCCATCATCCCCACTGCTCCTCCTCCCTTTCCCAATACTCTTCCCCATCATCCCCACTGTTCCTCCTCCCTTCTCCGACACTCTTCTCCATCATCCCCACTGCTCCTCCTCCCTTCCCCAATACTCTTCTCCGTCATCCCCACTGCTCCTCCTCCCTTCCCCAACAGCAGAAAGGAGCAGCAGATACAAGAGCCTGTGAAATGTTGCAGGAAGCTGCGCAAAGACTCTAATTCTGCCCTCAGTGCTGGAGTGAGGAGAAGGGAGAAACTGCTGATCTGCTGATTGCAGACACTCAGATGTGACTGAGGAAGCCGGCTCCTCATCAGGAAGAGTGTTGGAAGGCATGAAGAACTAAGGAATCCCTCACCTCGAACACAGAACAGAGAGGCTGCCCAGTGGTAACGAGTGGGCGGCGCACAGAGTGCAGGCCTGGGCAGCTTCCTCACCAACCTTCCCACTGCTCAGGAAGCTAGGCCTAGGTCCCACCCCGAGGTCTGCTACACGGTCTCTTTGCTGGCACCCGCGGGCTGCCCACTCACACTCCACAGCCCACTGAGTGCTGTCTGCTGGTAGAGATCAGCCTAATCATGGGGTTCACTCTACATACAGTTCTCTGTCCACGGTGGCTCCCTGGGCCTTCACTCCGAGAGCAGGGACCGCATTGCTATACTTGCTGTCGTACCCCAAGAAGTCAGAAAAACTATCCCCTAACAGGAACAAATGCTTGTGATTTATTAAAACTCTACTATTTTCTTACAATATTCTATTGTTTTCTTTAACTGTCATATATTATATTGAAAGTCATTTTTAAAAATCTAGATTGAGTACAGTAACTTACCACACAGTGAAATAAAAGCAGTAACCTTTTCAATTGAGAATCTTTTGGGACTAAATTTTTTTCAATACATATAGAGTATAAAGGAATATTCTTACATATCAGTTGGTAAAATTATAAAGTGCTGAAATGTTTCTGAATGGCTTTCAATCATTTTTATTTCTAGAAATAATCATTTCAAATAATTGGGCAAAGGGATAAAATTCAAGCACAAGTGAATGTTCGCACAGTGATAGTTAACCAGGATATATGTCTGCGTGTGCGTGCGCACATATATGTATGTAAATACATACATGTAGTTATCTATACATAAAGACACCATTCAATGAAACTGCATTTATTTATATGTTTGGATACAATGGCACCATTAGGAATTATGTTTTTGCATTCATTTAACAAAATGCGAAAATGATTTGATATAATGAGATGGAAAAAGAAAATGAGAAATGAAATGTAAATGTGGTGTGACCCCACCATGTGGAAGGTAAAGCCGTGAAGCAGGTTTGTTAAAGAGCTAATGGCCTGGGTGGTGGCATTTCTTAGAGACTGCTGAGAAGTCCTGTGCTCAGGAGGATCTAAGTGTGGCTTGCACACAAACGACTCGGGGGCCGTTCCTTACGTCACCTACTTAGGAACTGAGAACACAGGATTCTGTTGTTCCTGTACCAGGTTTTAATTAGTCAAAAGAAGTGGAATATTTCTTTTAAGTTCTTAAAGATGAGATGTGCCGACTTTTAAAAACAAAAGAGCTAAAGAGACGGGCCTGGTTTTTAGTTTAGGAAATCACCCGGATGTCCACCACCGTTGTTTTCCTTGACAACGGACAAGGGCATCACCATGCTGAGGCTGACGCTGATGTGGCTGGTGGAGGGGAGTGAGTTCAGCCAGGCACCGGCCTTACCCCTGGGAAGCAGCTAGATTTGTGCATATCAGGAAATGCAAGAATGTTTTGATCACTGCAATTCTAATAAAAAAAAGTTTAACCCGGGGCTGGAGAGATGGCTCAGTGGTTAAGAGCACCGACTGCTCTTCCAGAGGTCCTGAGTTCAAATCCCAGCAACCACATGTCTGAAGACAGCTACAGTGTACTTATATATAATAAATAAATATATCTTAAAAAAAATCTTTGAATAGGAAAAGGGCCGGAAGTGGCTCAGTAAATAAAGATGCTTGCTGCCAAGCGTGAGGATCTGAGTTTGATCCCCAGGATAGTAGAAGGAAAAACTGACTGTCCCAAGTCATCCTCTGACCAGCACACATGGGCTGCGGCATGTGCACACATGTGTATGCATGCATGCTAATAAATAAAAGTTCAACAATAATAGAAGACAACAAAGTTCCCAAACTAAACAAATTCCAGGAAAAGAAATGCGGAAAATTCCTTGCAATTTTAGGTTAAGAAAAGATTTCTTAGCTATGTTACCAAAAGCATGATCTGTAATTGAAAAAATGGAAAATCCGCGCTATCGGAACTGCAAATGTGTGCTCTTTGAAGGCATTCTTTTTCTTTTTTAAAGATTTATTTATTTTATATATAGCTATCTTCAGACACACTGGAAGAGGACATTGGATCCCATTACAGATGGTTGTGAGCCCCCATGTGGTTGCTGGGATTTGAACTCAGGACCTCTGGAAGAGCAGTCAGTGCTCTTAACCGCTGAGCCATCTCTCCGGCCCTTTGAAGGCATTCTTAAAAGCATGCTCAGACAAGCCACAATCTGGGAGGAAATATTTGCAAAAGAGATCTAATAAAAGACATGTCTGAGCTACGTAAGAAACTCTAAGAAATTCAGTAAGAGTCACTTGAGAAAGCTGATCTAATACAGGAAACAGACACGGCAAAGCAGGACATGAGGAGCTGCCCAGGGTCCTCAGTCACCAAAGGATGAAAAATAAAACCCAAGATGCTGGCCGACATCTATTAAACTGCCTAAAATAAAAAAGAATGAATATTAGGTATCAATGGACCAAAAGAGCGGCTGGTGGGGTGTGAAATGGTGCATACCTCTCCTGTGGAGTGAGCTTGGGGGCGTCTCAAGAAGTACAGGGACTGGAGAGATAGCTTTGTGGTTAAAACTATTTGCTGTTTTTGCAGAGGATCGGGGTTCAAGTTCCAGTAACCAAGTGGCAACTCACAAGCACCTGTAACTTCAATTCTAGGTGATACAGTGCCCCCTTCTGGCCTCAGTGGGCATTGCATGCACATCCACCCACCCAAGGACCAGGTAACTTCCTGGGAGTTGTAGTTCCCGGAAAATAACAAAGTTGTAAGGGAAAATATGGTGGCCACATGGGTTTCTCCTCATAAGCCCCTGCAACATGTGTCTCAGGGCCACTCAGCTGGGAACTCCAGGGAAGAGTCCTGACCAAAGCCCATCCCAGCCAGTATTTAATTAAAGCTTGCTTCAAATTTGGCTCAAAATGGTGGAATTGGTTTTTCTCTTGCAAATCTCAGGATTTACAAACCCTGAAAGAAAAACAACCATATGCATAAACAAAACAAAACAACAAACACCCACAGCGTCCAAACCCATACAAAGATGTATGTTCACAGCCGACGTGTCTATGGTTACCAAAACCTAAAAACAAACCAATGCCCACGAAGAAGGAAAGGAAGAAACGGATTATGGCCTACAGATATGGTGGAGGTGGTACTCACACTGCTGTGCGTGGTCCTTCTGGATGAGCCTATACAACACAGACTCATGGGACGGCAAACGGCTCTCTGACTCTTAGGGAGTAAAAGAGGGCTTAAAGCTTTTGGGGTGGCAGACAGTTCGCTCACTGTGACCGAGTTGCAGATATGGGCATATCAAATGGTATCATTTAAATGTGAGCAGACAACGATTGGTCTAGCATGTCTTAACAGAGCTGTTAGGAATTAATGCGTTATGTCGAGCTTTTCGGGTAGAGAACCAGACATCAAGTTTCCCTGTTGTGAGACTAACATTTACCTCCTTCCCCATCATGGGCCCAGACAGCTCCGGTGAGGTAGGAAATCACAGTACTCAAGACATCAAAAGGCTGCCGTGGCTGGCCAGGCACAGACCCTGCAGAGCCCTCCTGAGGCTAGGAAGAGGTACTTGGGCCTCCTGGCCTTGGGTGGCTTTGGGGCTCCTCTACCAATGCCCCAGACAGCCCGTTCTGCACTTACCTCCTCTTCCTCATTCTCTGACTGCCTGAACTTCTGCCGGAGGTTCTCCTCAAACTCCTCATCCGTCCAGTAGAAGAGGACCTCTGCGCCCTCAGTGGCCACCAACACGCACTTCATCTTTCAGGGAAAAGCGAGGGCAAAGGTCACATCTATGAGGTCAGCCTGGGTAAGGAGAAGGGCTTCAGCACATCGGATACTAGATACTCACTGAGCTTGGCTCAGGCCAGCCATCACCCAGCCGTTCTGGGGTTACCTTGCTGCCCCCTAATGAAGCAGTGACATGCGGGGCAGGGCTGGAAAGGGGGCATGGGGAAGAGGTGTCCATGACAGTTCAGTTCACTCTTTTCGTTCTGCTTTACAAATGGGTGCTGCTCGACACCCCCCCCCCCCACGAGAGAGGAGCACTATTTACCTTGGCAAAGCACACAGCGGGGCTTCCCAGGAGCTAGACTCTAACCAGTTCAGCAAACAACAGCGCAGCATGCTTGGGCCTGCAAGTGCTTAAGGCAGAGAAGGCATGAAGGCACACAGAGGGTCAGGTCCTCACTGCCACCTGTTCCTAAGAGTGGACAACCAGGACAAGGGCTGAAAAGTCACGGGTTCCCCTATTTAAGGACCGAGAGCTCGGGGAGTCCTTTATGTGGAGCAACCGTGGATGACACACTAGTTCCTACCCCCTCTGCATCTAGACAGTTCCCAGTTAGTATTCGGGTCACTCAATCACACGTGTGGTCAGCCCCAGGGAGCTGTGAACAGTGGTGGGTTACCACACAACCCATCCCAGGGTGGCCGGAGGGAGTGAAAAAATGGCATTTGGGTTGGGTTCTGACTTGGGCCTTCCCAGGTCACATTCAACTCGAAGCTTCATGGGAGACCGGGGAGCAGAACCCCGTTGCACCTTCCTACCAGGCTACAGGGAGTCACCCGCCAGGTTGCAACTTCAGCACCAGAAGGCTCATCGACTAAGGACAAGAATTGAGTGTCGTTCTTATTTTCACCGGCTTCGGCTTCAAATAACAAAAGAAATAAGCTGACTCGGGAATCCTCCCATTTTGATATCAGGCAGGAAGACTCTATAGCAGAGGAGGAAGGATCGCTCCTAGGGGCTTTGAAAGCAATGAAACCCTGAGCCTGGCAGCACCACCCTCAGGCTTGGCCTTGATGACAACTTCCGGGATTATCTTCCGATTATCTTCAATTTCTGCTAACCTCAGTTTCTGATTTTTGTTCTCCTTATTTCTTGCTCTTAAATGAGGTAGCTCTGAGGAGAAGGGTCATCCTGTGAAAATATCCTGCACCCACTGTCCCCAGCAAACTGCCCCAGTGGCCTGTCCTGCCTAACACTGCTCAGGATCGGGGTGGGTGATGGGTGAGAGGGGTGGGGACTACAGTCTGCGATGCTCCAGCAGGCTCCCCGCGCCACTTAGCACCGCGTCACTGCGTGGCTCCGCCCTACAGCTGTTTAGCACTCTAGCAATGACACCCTCAAATCCTGACGTACCCTCCCCCTCTCCTCCGGGGGCTCGAAGGCCTGGCGCGAGACGCCCGCTCCTAAAGGGCACGAGACTGAGGTCGGTCCCCGCGGGCGCCCGGGGCTCTCCAAGCTGAGAGGGCTGGGCGGAGGTCCCCACCGAGGGACGACCCAGGGCGGCGCTCGGTCACCCAGGATGCCCACGTACCAGATCCGCCGCTCACACCGCCCAGCCTGTAGCCAGTCTGCGGCGCGCTTCCGGGTGGGACACGTGACCCAGCCACATGACCCGGGCCTGTTTTGTGGGTTCGAGCCCCGCCCCGTTGGGCATTGCTCTCACTTGGCATTGCTTTTGCCCTTCAGGCTCCTACTCTTGCTGGTCACCCGCCTGGTAAGCCTCGGGTGCTAGGGAGCGGTGCCATGTCCCCCCTGGCCTAAGTAGGTATCCCACTTAGAGACACCTGCTGAGTGCCAGTGACATTTCTTCTAGAGGCCCCTTTGCTTGACTTAGCTAGAGGAATTCCCCGCAGATTACAGAAGGGGCAACTGAAGCCCCTGAGGGAACCAACTGGCTGAAAAGGGACCAAATAGAAACAGAACCCAGGCTTCCTTGTACCTTCTTTGGGCACCTTCATTGGCCCCTTCCCAGCCTTTAGTTTTCTTGCCGAATCTGGTTGTGGGTGAAAGCTCCCCTTTTGTGGGTGCTTTCCCGTACTTACCTCCAGTGGACTGAACCCATGCAGAAGAGCCCAGCTACCTTTGGTGTGCCGCAGCTCCTTGATTTACAAGGGTTCCCAATCGAACCGAGGGCTGCATACACATTAGGGCTTTTGTCTTGAGCCTGTGAGTGGCTGCAAACTATGAGGATTTTATATGTATTTGGAGAGGCAAAAAGAGTAACTGGGCCAATGTCGTCCGCAGAAGGGGCTGGATGCCTACCCCATGTCCTCATTGTTACCTTGGTGCT
Source organism: Rattus rattus (assembly GCF_011064425.1). Taxonomy (NCBI): domain Eukaryota; kingdom Metazoa; phylum Chordata; class Mammalia; order Rodentia; family Muridae; genus Rattus; species Rattus rattus. Next base: position 41,877,015 of record NC_046155.1, read on the forward strand.
ATTGGGAAACTTGTGTACAACCCAGCAGGGAAGGAGATCACAAGGCAGAGGCCAAGAGCCAGTGCCTCGGCCACTCCAGCGTCCTAAGGTACAATCAAACAGCAGCGCATGCGCATGCGCCTTCCCCTCACTCTGCTCAGCTACTCCACAGTGCAGCCACAAGCATAGTCTCCTTGAGTCCTGAATCTGACAATGCTATCCTGCTGACTTCGGTCATTTCCCTCGTTTCAAACAGTTTGTAAGCTTGAATAACTGTTACCTATTAACAATTCATAACCATTCTAGTCCATGCTACCTGATGCTAGTGACTTGCGTTTTACAAACGACTAAAGAATGGCGCTGATCATCTCTTCAATGTGGGTTTTCTCTTCATTTGTGTAGCTTTAAAATTTTTTTTTACTTTCAAAGAAATATTTATTCACATCTTTTACCCCTTTTATTATCTATTTTTGTCCATTTAAATTGCCTTTATTATTGGAATGTAAGAATTCTTTATGTTCTAGATGTTTTAAATTAGATATATATTTAAAAATTCCATTATTTGGTATTTGCGCTCTCTCTCTCTCTCTCTCTCTCTCTCTCTCTCTCTCTCCCCCCCCTCTCTCTCTCTCTTCTCTCTCTGTGTAAGCGTTGCCATGAGTATATGAGGGGTTTGCTGCTTTTTGGTCAGGTTGGCTGCCAGCAAACTCCAGAGCATCTCCTGTCTCCGCCCAGTCACTAGTACCTATAAATAGGTATAATAAAGTCCTCATTATATAGATGAGATAGATGAGGATGCTGAGGGACAGAGAGTCTGGACGACTTCTCTTCTGAAGTGACCAGAACCGGTCTGGTAGAGCTGCCGTGGTCTGTGGATGGGACTAGCTTCTGGACCTCTAGTGGCCCAACTGCCAATCTTGCAGTTTGTCCTATACCTCATTCCTCTCAATAGAAACATTCTCTTTGCCTGGGAGGAAGAGCTTCAGAGGCGCAAGCTCACAAAATGTGAAAGCCTTGGAAACTCAGCAGATTATAGGATTTCCATGGCCCCTCCCCAAGGTTATGAAAGCTAGGGAGAGGAGACTCGGTGGGGTCAGGGAGGCGGCCTTCATGGTGTGTCCTCTATGCTGTGGGTTTCCTGTGGTACAGCTGCTCTTGAGCAGCCAGTGCTCCTGGAAGTCACCCCAGTGAGTCTGTTCGGTCGTTAAGCTAGACTTCGAGGGAGTCTTTCCGGTCTGTAGTTGGTGCCCTGTCTTGGCTGAATAGCCTTCGCTCACATCTTTCCAGGAAAAGCCACACACCATTTGGGTTTTCAATATGTTTTTGACATGTCCAGTGAGGGGCACAGCATCTAGTACTAATACTGTTCACTGGTGGGTAGGCACGGACCAAGGCTGGTTGTTCTATGATAAAAATGAGCTAAGATCTAGGGGGTCAGAAGTTGAGGGGTGGGCAGGAAGCAGCAGCTCATGTAGGGCACCGTGTAACAGGTTCTGTAGACTTTGGTATCACCATAGGAATGGGAACCACCATCCGATAGCAAACCAGTGGTGGGGTCTTGTGCCATCCCTGGCTTCTCCAGTCTCCCAGCACCCTTCTGCATTTTGTGCTTCATTTTCACAAAGCAGATGTTGGAAAGTGGCTTCCCCGGCAAGGGCTTTATTTTCTAGAGCCTAGTTCCAGATGGGTCTGTGTGGAAGGCGGTTTATCTCGGTCCAGGCCAGGGCCCTCACTATTCCCACTTGATCCTACATGCGCTCTCCTTGTTTGTCAGGCCCTTGTCAGCACCCACAGTAGCCCTGAAGGAAAGTGCTGAGGATGGCAGTGGGTCCCCGTCAGTCTAGACAGGATTGACTGTATGGGACACAGCCACGGCCCCTTTCACATCCCCACCAACTGATTCATGGACAAGAACCTTGATCATGCTAGCCATCAGGATTGTAGGGTTTGCATATTATTACAACCCCAGCTTCCTTAAACAATACATCCAATCATCTACTTTGAGTTATGAAAGAAAATTTCTGCGTCAAATGGCTGAGGCAAAGCTTTGAGGAGAACAGGGAGACAATGTCATGAAATCAAAGGCCCTGGTGTGTGTTAGTGTTCAAGTCTAAGTGCTCAGACTTAGGTCAAGGAGTGGTGTGCAAAACTGTTACTTCTCCCCCACAAAACACCCTGACAACAGACAGTTAAAGCAGTCATACTTTATTTCTTACAAATCATTACTTTAAAATTAAAAAAAAAAACTACCTCATGGACTTGAATTCCCTGCAGACGCCAAGTTTGCAAAAGCCTCAATGTAATGTGTGTTCTGGATGTAAAGTTAAGGCTGTCAGAATCCCTGCAGAGACAGCCTCCCCCAGAAGGTCTCCTGCATTCACCTTACTAGCTTCCAGATGAATAAAACCAAGGCTTCTTTCTATTTCTTCTGAAATTGTAATTTATTACACAACACTTACAAGTTGGACCTAGGTGTTTTACTGAATAATAATTAGAAGAGGAACAATTCTGACTTGGCTTGTCAGGAAGACTCCTTTCTACTCCGGGCTAACAGGACCATGGTAGGAATTAATGAGTCAGTCAATGGAAACTTCTTAGCTCCTCCCAAGTGCTCCCAGCATTCACAGGGGCTGCTCTGGAGTTTGGAAGAAAGCTGTGTCAATGTGGTTGGTTATTTTCATTTCCAGAGCATAATTTGCAACTATTTGCATGTGGCATCATTACTATTACCAGTTACTGTTCAGTGTGGGCAGACGAAGAGACTTCAAACCTGAGTGGTGGAGGGAAGGAGATGGCGGGCCTACGGAAGAGCTGGTGGGCTCTACCATTTACCTCCAATGACGCAGAAATACCAACCATCACCACCAAAGGGGGTCGGGGCGGTAGGTCCTTAGCATGTTCTACAGAGAAAGCCAGAGGAGCAGGCCAAGGAGGTGACTGCCATGGTAAGCCTGGATGGCAGAGGCTGGTCACTGCCCTCCTCACTACCCATCAGAGCTACTCCTGGCCTGCTTCAAACCTGAGGTAGACTGCTCTCCGGCAGGGCAGGCAAGCGGGTGAGATGTGGGATGGGCACAGGGTGTTGGGCAAGCCAGTGGTGGGCAACAGTTGAGGAAAGGGTGGCTGTTGTCATATAAATGGCTGGGTGTCATCAGAGCAGCTTTTGAAATTCCGCAGCCCTGAGTCTAAGCCCTTTCCTGTCTGTTTATGTGGATGGGTGTGGAGGTTCCTTCTGTATCCTCCTGGTGACAATAGAGTCTATACACTGAGGAGAAGAAGGGTGTCCCACAAAGGGATGGCGGTCCTTCACTCTCAAAGTTTGAGTTGTTTGGGCCTTAGACTAGGACAACTCCTCTGGCATTGCCTCTGTCTGGAATACTTATCTTCTCTTCAGTGGTTAGGGCCTGAGAAAGGAGCACAGGCGAGTCTAAAACTGAGCTCTCACTCTGTCTCAGAAGAGCAGAGCTCCCTGGCTCCCTCTTGGGGACAGAGTGACTGGCAGAAGGGAGGTTGTGGAACTAAAGAAAGCAACTGGGAAGGAACCACCAGCGCTGTGGACAGGGCCAGGGCTGCTGAGACCACAGAGGAAGCTCTTCCTTCTTGGCCTTCTCAGAGACATCACTGTCGTTCTGGGCTGCTCTGTTTGCACCTCAAAACATTAAAGTCCATCTGCTGCTGGTGTTTTGACCATTATAGGAATCTACCCGGCTGCCTTGCCTTCTGCAGACATTAGGCATTGACCTTGTTTTTGGAAGAGAAGGCACTCTGCATGGACTTGCAAGGCATAGCCTCAGAGTCCTGTGTGCATGCACGGCACCCATGAGGAGCACACTTGAAGATGCTGAGCTGGCCCAGAATATGCTGGCCGCAGATGCTCGGTGGTTAACACCTCAAGACCCCAGTGTTCAAGCCTGGGGCTGGAAGTGGGTGGAGGGCCTTCAGGCAGAACCTATCAGTTACCCTTATCCTACCCGAGAGTACAGCTTTGAGCCCATCCCTCTGGGGGGCTTACAAAGTTCCTGGGAAGGGCAGAACTACAGACATAGGAGAGAGAGAGAGAGAGAGAGAGAGAGAGAGAGAGAGAGAGAGAGAGAGAGAGAGGATGAGAATGAATTGCAGAAGGAATCCTGGCTTTGGGAGCCCCGGGTCTTCAGTCTCACAGCTGCTGCTTGAGTCTGGTATTCTCGAGCCTTCTCCAGCTAGAGATAATGCTAATATCCCACAGAGGCAGCTTTTCGCAGAGCATTAGAAAAATGGGGACTTTCTTTCCCAATAACAATGAGAATTTATTCTGAGGCTTTGTGATAAGAAATGAGAAAGGAAACCCTTCCTAGAGGCAAGAGGAGCAGAAAACCATTGTAACAAAAGGCACAGACTTCTCATTACGCGTGATTACTCTTTCAGTGCGCACATCCACAAGCCCATTCTTTGGTTTAAAATGAAGGCTCTTAAGTCTCATGATCTCTGCTGTATCTGGCTTGATGAAGGAAAACTGACCCGGAGAGGCCCGGAGGAGGAGGATTGCTTTACTCTTCTCCAGCTGCCTCACGGGATTGCTCCCTTGCTGTGGGCTGTGATACTTGTTTACTGGAGACTGTCTTTGGGGTGAATGTGGAAAGGCAGAGTCCCTGTAAAGAGCAACATCTCTGGTTTAATAACAGTTCCTCCCGCTCCTCCCCCAGGGCATTAGGACAGACGCCCTGTGGTAAAAGTTGCTGTGCAGGGTGGTGGTCTAGCGAGTGTCTTGGTGCCCTCTGAGGAGTGCAAATACTTCTTCCTGGAGACAGTTGTAAAGACAGAACCACAGGGCTCTGAAGACAAATTTCATTGCATCCCTCCTCCCCTTCATTAGCTAAAAAACAAACAAACCTTCAACCTCTTGGGTGCAGCATTTAATTCACAGAGAAAGACAAAGGCAGCAAAAAATGACCTACATTCTGGGAGGCTTAGTGAAGAATTAACCCTATTTACAGAAAATGTGCTTGTGTGGGGCTCTGGAAGTCTTGGCTATACTGAGCAGTCCACCAGGTGAGGGGCAAGTCTGTGACAGGAAAGGCCACTGAGCTTGGGACTAGGTAGGCTCTGGATGACTCCTAAACAAACGCATTTCACTGGGTGACACTGGCAGCCTAGGGACCCTTCCCACGCCCCACAAGTACTTGGGATAACCACAGTAACTTTATTATGTGGCATTTCTATAAAGAGAATTAGCCCAGGGCCTGGCATCAGGGGTTCTGATCACCTCGCTGTAATCAGGGGCCCGGCAGCTGCCCCCAGACAAGGACTTAGAAGAGATTCTTACACATGTTCAAGGAAAAAACCGTCTGTCTCTTTTCCCTTCCCACATTCTTCCTGACTTTGTTTTTCTCTTCTTTTCCTTCCCTCCCTCCTTCCCTCCCTCCTTCCTTCCTTCCTTCCTTCCTTCCTTCCTTCCCTCCCTCCCTCCTTCCTTCCTCTCTTCCTTCCAACCCCTAGTGCCAGCACTTTCTGTGTGTGCTGGAGCTTACGTGGAAGGTGCCTGGGAAGGGAAGCTCCCTGGGTGTCTCGCTGGGTGAGCAGGCTCATGGGCCACCATTTCCAGATGTTTCTGAGCTGACCATTGACGGGTCCAGCCTGTCTTCAGTCTTCTGTTCTTGCATGGCCTAGTGTGCCGGCTGTGCGATGCTCTTCCTATACTGAAAATGAGCACACTGAAGTCCAATCCCACTGCCCTCCTTCTAGGGGAATCAGATGGGTGGCTCCCTCTACCAAGTTCCTAGCTCTGAAAGCCGACAGTCTCGGGGCACCTTGCTGTCTAACCTTCGTCTTGCCTCTCACTCTGCAAACGGGACTAAACCCTTTCTCTGGGCATCTTAGACATGTCTCTGCTGCTTCCCCAGGCCTGTCTGTTCACACCAAAATGGTGCCCTGACTTGTGTGGCACCTAGGAGTGTCAAGGGTCCCCTTTCTCCTTGAAGGCGGCATCATTCACATGCTTTTGTTTCCTGAGGTCAGTCCTGTCCACAGGAAGTCAGTGTGACTGCAGCTTGTCTCCAAAGACTCCCATACCCTGTAGCCAAGTAAAGGTCCCAGCCGTGGACTCTAAGTCCCTCCCCTGTCCGCCCGACTCAGAAGCCTTCCACCAACCATTTATCTGCTTTGCTTTCAGACCAGTTCCCCATTCTTCCTTAATAGAGCCAACTTCGCACCATGCTTAAGCACACCCACCTGAGTAGGACGGAATGGTCACCTTTAATCTTTCTTCCTAGTGAATGCACTAAGACTCGGTTACGTGAGAAGAGGCAGAACGGGTCGGCTGTGAGTGACTTCATTCATGCTTTCTTCTTCTACACGGTTTTCGGTCAATCGAACAACTACAGCCTTCTTACTGTCTTGAGTCTTTGAAATCCTTTCAGTTTGAGGGCAAGGCCTAAACTGCTTTGTTGGATCAGTGTGTGTGTGTGTGTGTGTGTGTGTGTGTGTGTGCGCGTGTGTGGGTTTGATGTTTCCATGAGCTTTTTCTTTGTACTACAACTCTCTCCCTCTGGCAGCATGAAGAATGATGATTTCTTCTTGTGGAGACTAATGCATTGCTCTCCACTCAATGAATATTGTTACCTGACTCCCATTCCAAGCTGGAGGGAGTCTAGATTCACAGAGGAATAGAACCTTACTAACTTTAGAGTATGACTGTAATTCTACTTGTGAAGCACCCGTTCCCAGAGGACTAGCCAGTGATGGATGCCACTGTCAGAAACCCAGATGCACACATTCATACATCAGCCAGGAAATTATATAAACAGCTCACCCAGCAGGCCAGAGCTGACTCACCCATTAGCTCCCTATGGGAAGAGAGGTGTCAGGAAACCCGAGGCAGCAGCAGGAAACAGACAAAGGAGGAGTTAGAAGAGGATTAGATTTGCACACACACACACACACACACACACCCTGCTCCCCCCAACCTCTGCTGAGGGTAGCAGCCATAGGCTAGGGCCTGGGGTTTGCAGTGAGTCACAATGCTGTGTGGTCAGGACCGCAGGCAGCTGGTTTGGAAACACTGCACTGGAAGCTTGCTGTCAGCTGTTCGTGTGTAAACAGACACACGTCTTTATCTTTACATAGAAACAGAGGAGGTCTACATTTTCCTTAGGAGTAGATGCCACCTACTAGACTAAGCCCACACTATGACGTTTTGTCTGCCTTTGGAGAGTCTATGTTGCCCCCAGCAGCATGGGGGTAGAGGCTGGTTGGCGAAGAGGGTGTCTGAGGAATAAGGGCGCTACAGGTGTGGAAGAGTAGAGAGCAGTCCAGCAGGCCCACCAGTAGCTCAGGAACAGAGGGCAGGGCGACTTATCGATAACGGCAGGCCAAAGCATTGACATTCTTGACCACATAAAAGCCCATGGTGACCGGCGGGATGACCAATGTCCGGCCGGCCCGCAGGGGTCGGGGCTTCAGTTCTGGAAGGGTCCCGTCGTCCACCATCACTAAGGGCTGGCCATTGAGCTGCACTGACCTACAGCAGGGGAGAGAGGGGTTCATTATCACATACTTGCATCTTGAATTTGACAGGTAAGAGAATTGACATGCGACTTGTTCAGAATTCTGAAATGACAAAGACAAGCCACAGCTCCAATGTTTCAAGTTGAAGAGAGAGTTTATATCTAATATGTAGTAGATGTTTCCACTGTAGCAGTAATGACAAAACCCGTGGCAATGTGGGCCCCTGTGACCACACTCACCCTCTGGTTGTTTTTATTCTTTCTGTGTAACTAGACATTTTCAGCTCATAGAAGGGGACTGCATCCATAGCAGACTTTGAAAAGGCAAACAGCTCATCTTAGGCTGAATGGAAAGGAATGGCAGCCACCTTTGGCATAAGGTACAGGATCCTAGCAGCTTCTCATCTCTTCCTGATACTGTTCGGGTATACGGATGGGAGAAAATTCAGATCAGGGTGCTGGCTGGAGATATGGCTGCAGATCACTTTCAGACAACCAGCATTGCCCAGTGCAAGCTCGACCTCCGTGGTGACAACACGGCATGATGTCACTTGAACTATAAGGAGATTGGAATGTTGTCACCTGAGTTAGAGACCTTAGTTTGCTGTTCCTTCTGCGTTATGAAGGACAGACAGGTTTTGAGAGAGGTAATCGGACCCATGCTTGATAGAGCAGCGAATCCCAGAGATGAATGTGCTCTAGGTGGCACCCAATGCAGAGCAGGGAAGAGGAGCTCCAGGCCTGGCACCACATGGGTAGACTTGGGCTGAGTCCGGCTTCACCGGAGCAGAGGGAGCAGCCCACTGTCTTGTTGGAGTGAGTGGGGAGTGAGTGAGTAGGCAGGAGACTCCCCTCTGGATGGTGTGGGGGAGGGGAGTGGAGTGAAGGGCAGTATTGACTTCATCAAATCTGTAGGAAGCTCTTGATCCAAATGTCAGGTGTACCTTTACTTCGACACTGCGAAGACGCCTGTGTATTGGAGGGGCAAGTGGGGAAGGGTCCAGATTCAGAAGCAGCCTGGGGCAGGCTATGTTTTTCTAGTTTATTTTATTTTAGGTGGTGTGGGTATCCAATAACATGAATTAACTTTCTAACGCATACTTGAGTGCATCCCACCGCTCTGTTTGCAAACCTCAGTCCTCCTTATATGTAGAACCAAGTGCAAGGAACTAGGCTACATGCTCTAGGTTCGGATGCTGCCAGAGTGCCCATGCCTCTGGGTTCTGAGAAGTGCAGTGCAAAGTGTGATAAGCAAATGCTCAACCCTCAGCAGTAGCTGCTCTGCACCAGCCCTCCTGCACCTCCTCACTGTGGGTTGTAGGTAGAACCAGGAGCGTGGACAAGATGGACTGAATCCCCCAATTTTAGGAGCGAGGTCAGCCACTTAGGAGCTAATTGGCGAACCCCTTACCTGCTCTGCCCTGAAGCTTCTGCACCTGTGAGAACATCCCACAGCTACAGTGCGAATGAGGTGAGCTAAGAGCACAGAGGAGCTTTGGAGGCCTAAGAGCCAGGCCACGGGAGGCCTGTCTGCTGTTATTCTCGTGGTCACTGCGGACTACTCTGCTTCTGGTCATTCTGGGCTTCTCTATGGAACTGAGTTTCTCATTGCCCCTTTCTGCAGAGCAACACGCCCCCACCCCCGACTCCCAGCTCCCACTGCTCTTTTTCCTCTCCCTTGGTTCACTAACATCTCTGCACACTGCTTCCTGTTGGTGGGAGCCATTCCTTTCTTACCTGCCACCCAGATGCAGAGTCCCGTGCTTTATCCTTGGCTCTTCTTAGACCGTGGGTTCCTTTTAGGGGGTGTTACCCTCACCCGTGACCTTGATTAGTAGTCACGAGTCATCGATTCCTGAGGCCACATCTCCACCCAGGCCCTTCTTTTGGACTTACTACTTCTACTTAGCAGCCCCGCAGAGGCTTCAAAGTCACACGGTCCAGTTCAAACCCTGTCACATCTATGACAGTGCCACCAAATAGCCATCACACAAGTAGAAAGCTGGGAGTCTTCTGAGACGACTTCTCCAACCCCCACAGCCAGCATCCCAGAGTCAAACCCATTCTGTCTTTAATGTTTGCTAAGTCCGTGTGTTTTGCCTTCATTCCCGTCACTGTAGCTGAGTACCTGCCTCTCCTAGCGTGCCTCTCGGCCTCCTGCTTACAGATGCTCTGATGGCGCTGCACTGCCTGGCGCCTCCTACCCCTCCCGTATCATGCTGACCGGCTACCTCTCTACTTTCGGTCCTGGGGTCTCCAGGCTTCAGTCCGGCTGTGGGCTGCAGGGGCAGGTGAGGTATGAGCAGTTAATGTGAGAACGTCACCAATACATATATATGCAAAGGTGGTTTAGAATTTTAAAAATGCCTTATACATAGATGAAGTAATTTTTTTCAGAGGAAAGTGTTAAGCAGCTAATGTAGAGTGGGATTAAAATATTCAGGGGGCATGGCTGAGATGAACAAGATACAGGTTCACTTAAAACTGTTATAAACTCATTATTTTGGGGGAAGACACTTTTACTGTACTTGAAAAGATAATTCCATTTTTATTCATGTGAACACGCGTGGGCCGCTCTCAGCGGCTGTAGGCTGCCTGATTTGGGTGCTAGTAACCAAAGCTGGTCCTCTGAGAGAGCAGAAAACACTGTTAACCAGTGAGCTGTCTCTCCAGCCCAAGGAAGAGACTTTATGGTAAAGACTGGTGTGAGAAAGCATGGCATTTGTCTGAGCTTCAAAGGAACCTCTGTATTTGAAGAAGCTGGATGTCTCCTCTCCGGCTTGTGCAAATCAAGTGGCTGGAGGTTTTATTTCTGGGTCCTTTGGGGAGACGAAGCCTCCACTAGCAGGCAGCTGGCCTTCCTCTCTCTGTCTTGCCGAGGGGAGCCCTTGAGGTCTGCTTGGCTGCTCTGGACAACCTTCTCTAACCCTTGGGCAAGGGAGGCTCTCTTGTCCTCAGCCTCCTTTCTCTGTGGTGTAGTGATTTACTGCTTTGTTTCTCACTGGCTGTGAAAACAGTGCAGGGGGTGGTTTAGAAGGCAGGGAGGGAACCAACATTTTTTTTTTTTTGGAAGAAGTGAATGGTCTTTGGGACCCTTTGCAAAATTTCTAGGTTTCCCCCCATTAATTTCTGTGCTTTAGAGAGGCTCCCTGGAGGTTTGCAGAGAGTGCCTTTATAGATTCTATTAACTAGCAATTACTCTGCCTCTCAGTGGAGATGTTAGATAAGATCTGAGTTATCACTGATTCTCACAGTCACTCAACAGACACCTTATTCCCACCTGACAGGAGGCCATTGATCATCGCTAGTGTTTTCATCACAAAAAAAAAAAAAAAAAAAAAAGAAGAAGAAGAAGGAAAAAAGGACAGAAGAAAAGATCTGCATGGCTGTCTCCTGGCTAGGCTGACATTACAGAGGGACAACGTGCTTCAGTACTGCTCCTGTCCTCTTCTCTACTTACGCTTTCCTTTGAATATTTATCACCTGTGAAATCATATCACGCTAAATGCAGGACCGCCCTTCCGCTGTACACAGTGAGGAATCTGCACCTTTGCAATTGCATCCGCGGTGAGAGAGCAGGCCATGGATCGCGGAACATTTTGGTGTGAAAGGCGAGGTTCTTGGACTTGCTTTGCCTGGGCTCCTTCAATCCAGGGGTGCAGCAGCCTCATGTTCCACAAGAGCGAATCGAAGTCCAGAGGGTCTAAACCGTATTGAGTCACAGAGCCCGGAGAGGCAGGCCTGATAGTGCAGGGGTTCCCTTACCCACAGTCTTGCCTGGCCTTCATGACAGGGCTAAAGTGCCCTGTGCAATATGCAAAGCTTTGATATTTTTGTAACCGTGCCACTGAGACACTGAGACAGGGTCAGAGAGGTTAAGTGGCCTCGGCAGGGTCACAGAACTAGTAAGCAGGTAAGCCGGGGCTGGCCTATTGACCGCCTCCTCCTATTTCATGTTGTCTGTCAGATTTCGGGTGGTGCTTACCAAGATCTTGTTTCTTTCTTTGATGTTCTTATCATTCAGTCTTTATCATCATCTCCCTCCCTGGGTCCCGACTTATCATCAACAGAGTGCTGGACAGTCCAGCCAAGCGAGGCTGAGCCATTTCCCTTAGCTTCCCAGCTTCCGGGAATTGCTCAGGGTACCTAAACTATCCAAATATTGGGACAACTGTGTTTTATTGCCTTTTGTTTTTACAGAGTTTGAGTTACTTTCCAATTTCAAGCCTGTTTTCTCAGTTTTACGTGTTAATTGAAATGGGATTCAATGAGTCAATTCAGAGTCAAGGCCTCCGCCCCCCGGTTCTCCCTGGGAGCATCATGGCCCGGCCACTGCACCTCTCGCTTGTCTGCAGTGTCTGGTCCTCATGTCTTACGGTTCTTAGCAGTTGAAGGGGTTTGACTCCTCTTGGGTCCCAGGGCAGAAAGTCTAATGACCTCCTCCTTTTGCAACCTTGTCTCTGTGCGTGCTTTTATGGGATTGTTTTATCAGAAGCAGACTTGGGAGCTGGTGTCTGGTTTTGACTGGCATTTTGGGGGCCTTGAAGGGAAGATAAAAAGACCCCAGATCTACCTCAGACACTGAGTTTAGGTTTCTCCAGAGGATGGAGTAACAGACAGGTCAGATGAACCCTAGGTCTCCTTTGCCCTGTTTGTCATCCAGGCCCCCAGACCTAACAGCTAGTTTAAGGCAAAGTTCAATGCCTAATCTAGAATGATCCTGAACAAACAGACATCTGAGCATATCGCTCACCTGTCTAAACATCCACTGGCTCGTAGAGTGTCATTTGAAGCCCCCCAGGCCAGCCCTTTTATCAGCATCTCCAGCTCCTTAGAGGCGCATTCTAACTTCTACCCACTCTAATTCCTGTCTACCACCTCCTACACCCTGTGCTGCAACTTCTCTGGTTAGTTTTTCTAATCTCAGGGTTCTGTCTTTGTTGTTTCTATTGTTTGGAACTTTCTCCACACGCTGCCCCCAGCTGCTGCTGTGTCTTCTTCTTTAAAACTGATTTTTAATTTTTTGTGTGGATGGAGGGGGCGGTATGTGCGCACTAATGCAAGCCTCTACGGAGGCCAGAAGAGTGTCTCTGGAGGCAGGGCTGCAGGAGATTGGAAACTCCTCAGTGTGCACGCTGGGAATCAAACTGGGTCCTCTGCAAGAACAGAACCTGCTCTTAACTGCTGAACTGTCTCTCCAGCCCTTTAACTCCTTTCCTTGATCGTCTTGCTTGTTTTTTTGCCCCTCAAAACCGTTCCATGATTCCCTGCACTTCTTGGGCCTCGACTTGGACGGTGAAATTGTGGCTGCTTGTCCTCACCCCAGATAGGAGGGCTGGTGACTGTCTTGCTCTTTATTCTCTTATCTGTCCACAACAGGTACAGCCTACATTACAGGAACATTAAAGGTAACTATGCATTCAGAAGGACCACAGCTCAGAAGGAAAAGACAACAGATTGCCAAGTCCAGAAACTGAATTCAGTCTAGATTGCAGACATAAAATGTGTAGGTCTAGATAGTTTTCCGGCTACTTCCGGTAGGCTTCTAGACTGTAAATAATGCGATTGAAGGCAAGACAGAAGGAGCAGGGACAGGAGTCAGAACAAATAAGAATGTGGGTTAGTGTGCATGTGCTTCAAACAGTTGGCTCTCTTCTAGCTCGACACTAATTCGACACTAATTTTGGGCCACTAGGGGGCACTCTTGTTCTATACAACAGCGAGGGGGAGCGCCAGGCCGCAGGGTCGCTCCCAGGAAGCCAAACTTGTCCTCTAGTCCCTGCTGTCCTCACCCCATTTCCCCAAGGCCGGGAGGTGTACCTTGCGCTTAGTGTGTCAAAGAAACAAATCGTAGTATCAATCAAACCCAAACCCAAACTGCACTGTGGCCCCTTGGCTGGGGTCCCGTCTGGAGTGGGGCCCAATATTGAGGAAGCGCGCGAAGCAGGGATGCAGTTCCCCGGGCGGTGCGGGCTTCCCAGCCGGAGTGCCTTGGGGGATCCCGCCGCAGGTGCGGAATCGCTGGCCCGGGCGCCAGGCTCTCCGGGGTTCTGGGTCCCCCGCCGCCCCTGGCCGCACCTGTTAGTGCAGCTTCCCGAGCTGGGCTGGGAAACTGGCGTGCGCAGCTGCCCTGTCCTCCTCCAGGTCAGTGCCAGGTTAGAGCCAGAGGAGCATCAGAGGGGCCCAGCCAGGTTTCAGAACCGTGGGCTTCCTTTCTGTTCCAGGAGAGGCAGAGGAAAGCAAATTCCTTTCACATGGCCCTGAGAAATGCCGATGCATCGACGATGGCGGCCAAGGCTTCCATGATTGTGTCTTATAATTCTGTCTTTTGGACGGGACAAGGCTCTGGGTCCTCTCGGAGCGCTCTTATCCCCCCAATGGCCCTTCTTTCAACCGTGACCCGACGCTTCCTTCCCTATGCTTCCTTCCTTCCTTCAGCTTCAGTTGTCTACTTAGCAGTCTGGCTTTTCCCTACTGCAGCAGTTCAGTAACATTCCGATGCAACTGGCTGGGCTGCTACAGAGAGGAGACCAGAAGAGAGAGGGAAGACTGGGAAGAAAGCTTCCTCTTCCCCTCACCCCTCTAGGGTGAAGGCCCACTGCAGGCACACCGAGGGTCTGAAGAGCTTTGATCTAGCTTCACGGAATGCCTGCTAGGACGGTTTCATGCGCACGGGGAATCTCACAGCTTCCATGTTAGGGATTTGGATGGACTTTTCCTGTACGTAGCAGGTTTGGGCTGGGGGCATGATTTGAATGGCGTTCCATCTATATCTGCACAGCGGGATTCTACCGTGTGCTTCCAATGCCTTAACGTAACTTAGCACACTTGGCAGCGTGGATGAGCTAAGGCACTGCATTTATACTGATACTGCTAACTTCCAACTGATTAGAGACTCATCTGTGGGCGGCTTGAGAAGAAAATTTAACTCTGCAACCACCTCAAAGCCCCATGTCATAGGCATATCACACTCAAACCACAGGACACAATCGAAACCAGATACAGCAACTCCAGAGCCTTCACTCCGCTGTTAACTATGTCTTCTTCCCACAATCACAAGCGGTGATTACGGGGTATTACTCATATCTGCACGGTTCTGTGTGAGGTACAATGTCAATTACCACAGACTTAGGCCTTGCCCACCAAGCCAACAAAATCACTAGAGCATGCAAATGTGTGGCCAAACACACTATAATAAACACATTACATAGAAAAACACAAATCGGAGGAAAATCGAATTTAGCCTGGATTTCAACAGTTGCTGTGGTCTGGTGCTAGTGTTATCTTTGTGGTCTCGCCTCACCCCACAGGCGTCCTATATTCTAGTCTTTTGTGAGATTTGCCACCTCCAGGACAAAATGAGCCTTGAACTTGTGTATGTCCAAACCTCTGTAAGCTTATCTTGTGGCCTCAAATGGCCTCCCATACCACAAGCGTGGCTAATCTTTCTGTTTAAACACAGTGGGCTCTGACCTTTAACTTTTCCAGATCCCGAGCCAGAATTCCTCTCTCCTTCCCTCTGGCTTCCAGGCTCCTGCGTTGTTCTCAGTGTCCTTACTGTCTGAGAGTTAATGCCTCCATTATGGAGACTGGGGCACCTTCCCCAGCCCTACCTGTGTGAAGCAGGCAGAGGCAGTGTGGGCCAAGAATATCCCTGTACACCAGAGTGCAAGTGACGTGGGGAGTTTTTCCAAATGTAAGCCTAAGATAGTCTATAAGCCACACTTGAAGTAGGCCGATTACTTTACAGTGATGGCTCCCTGGATACTTCTTGAAATCCATTAAAGCAAGTAGAGAAATAACTCCATTTTATTGGCTTTTGATGGTGTTCCTGTCATACCAGGTACTCTGTATGACCCTCTGAGGTAAAAGAATAAGACGTCCCACGTGAGCCAGCCTCTGTCCCTAGGTCCACAGATGTCAAAGGGCAACACGTGCCATGACTCTAAGCCATTCTTGTAAAATGGAGCCCAGAGGGGTGGTCTTCAGAGTTGTTGCTGGTGTTCGGCAGATAGTGGGAAGGTTTGTGCTGTGGGCTCTGTAGGTGGAATAAGCCACCTCCTGCTGCTTAGAAACATGGATTCAGGACTCAAGCCCATCGTCAGGGATGAACTGGGGTAGCACTTGTCACCCCCTAAAGGTGACACATTTCCATCACCAAACCTCAAAGAAGGCGAGCTGCCTCTTCTCAGTCTACAGAGCCACGTTAGCTACACTAGGAAGAAATCATCCTACGGGAAGGGATGGAAATCCTTGCCTAATCGAGGGTCCCCAAGTCAGTGTGAGAGGTAGGGGACAGACCAGAGCCATGATGGACAGCTGTGCTGTTGGAAGTGAGCTGGAAGAAAGATGCTCTGGGGCTAAGAACCAATGGGAAGCTCTCAGGAAGCAACAGTGAAAACTGGATCCTCTAACATCTTGGTTTAAGATGTCCAGTCACTGTAAAATAGAAATCATTTCATAATCCTATAATTTGCACATTACTAATCTGGGATTTGAAACATAACAAACAATAAAGCTTCGAGGGGCCAGCTCTCGGCCATGGCACTCAGGCGTGAGAATTCCCACAGGCTCAGGGCACGCTCACCTTTGGCAAAACGGCCTGGTGCCTGGATGGGGAAATCAAAGACGTAACTCATCTGGGGCCCGTGTTCCAGGGCTTATGGAAGGCCAGCGTGGCCCAACTCTGGTCACATATTTGAATCACCTAGGGAGCTTTAAGAATCGCTTCAGCCCGGAGATTTGGGTTAATTGCTTTGGGATGTGGTGTGGGCACTGGGATTTGAAAGCCAATAGTGCAGCCAGGGTTAAGCAGCGCTAGGGTTAGCAGGGATAGAGACATTTGCAGCTGGGGTGAGAAGGAGTCTCTCTGGCTGTCACATTCTGAGTTTGGATAAAAGGTGCCTTCTTGACTCTTTTGCAATGCCGTGTGAGGAGGCCATGTTTTGTTTTTGTTTTTGTTTTTTGTTTTTTGTTTTTTTTTTAACTCAGATGATGTGAGTTATTTTAAAAGGAAATATTTTGGTGAACAGACTGAAGTGGACATTTCTACCCTTTCAACCAAAGCTGCCCCACGCATGGGCACTGTGAGGTAAATGTGCTCTTAGTACAAGGGAAGTTGTGGACAGTGCTTTACAGGGGGAGGGCACACCCAGGCAGAGGAAGTCTGAGCACCGGCTTCACACTGAGAAGAAAGAACTGAACACACTGTCCCTTTGGACAGCATTGCTCCTTCACATCCCTTAGTTCCTCGGAAGTCCTGGTTGTGTCACCAACTCCTTAGTGACGAGCTTTGTTCAGGTAGAAGATTATAAGGAGGTGAAGAATATTCCGCCTGGCACCTTTCCTATATTCTCGGGTATGCACACGTTGATTTACTCAGACCACACCATACACACTGTTACGGCTACCATCTCACCGGGACCAACAAAATACACAAAATTCAACAAGGCTCACAGGTTCTCAAAGCTTCTAAGTTTCTATGAATGAGTTTGCACTCTCTGGAGACCCTGAAGTCTCTTTTCTCTGCAGGTTTGCCTCCCCTTTCTCTCAGACCCCGAGTGTGATCATTTTTAATAAATTCTTCATTCACATATATTTGTGTTCCTGTTTTCTATGGTGTCCTCTTGGGACTCAGACTTGACCGTTAGTGTCTAAAGTGCCACCTTCCTGCCCATTCGCAGCCCAGCTCATGGATGTTCCCAGCTAGCTTTCTTACTATGTGGGGCTTCTAGCCAGCTTGCTGAGGGGCCTTTCCTCCTGAGGGGAGGAAATGATCTTTCAAAAGGGCTATGGTTACCCCAACAGGACCCTTTTCTCTAGGGAAAGGAGGTTTCCATTCTAAGTTCTGCTTTTTAAAAAAATGCTCTGATTTTCTCGATATTTAAAAACCTACCTGAGGCCTGCATGGTTGGCAGGTTGTCCCATAACCATTCAGTCTAAGTTTTCCAGCTTGGAGTTCCTTACACGCTACTCTATATAAACAGATTCCAGCTTATGAATGGATAAAGAGATTAATATAAGTGCTCTGGTTGTATACCTCAGTGGTACAGCAAGCTCCTCCATGCAGCAGGTCATGAGCTCAATCCTCAGTACAGAGAGAGGAAGGAGGGCAGCAGAGTGAGGATGTGGGAGGGAGGGAAGGAGGGACACAGAGAGACGTTAGAAGACAGCAGTGTGCATTCATCTGACCTCAGAAATATAAATACACACATTTAAGTGATATGAGTGGAGTGGAAGAAACCATAAAGAACAGGGTGAAAAAGAAACAGTTCATGTCAAAATAACGTTCTAAAATGAAATATCTGAAAAATAAGTAAGGTACTAGAAAATATAGTTCAGCTGAGACACCGCCCGGAACCTGAAGGAAACAGACCGGATAAACAGTTCTCTGCACCCAAATCCCGTGGGAGGGAGAGCTAAACCTTCAGAGAGGCAGACACGCCTGCGAAACCAGAAGAGTCTGCTCTCTACACACATTGCTGATTCCAGAGGAAAACACCGGAGGCCAACTGGAACCCTGGTGCACGGAGGCCCCGGAAGAGGAAGCGCAGATCTTCCTGGTTGCTGCCACCTCGGAGAGCCCGGTGGGCAGAACCCTTCGAGCAGAACCCCGCGAGCGAACTTGAGCCTCGGGACCACAGGTAAGACTAACTTATCTGCTGCAAGTGACTTGCCGGGTGGAATCGGGACAACAGAGGCAGAATCCCTCTAGGACCAGGCACGTCCTGTGTTTACCGGAAGTCCCACACCCGCGGATCCCAGCCCGCAGCAGCTCTCTGCTCCCAGAACCCGTGGGAGAGATACCTTACCGCCTGGTCAGGTGGGCACTCCTGAGGCTGCAGAGCGGAAGAGACCACCAACACTGCCCACCCCTGCCCACATCCCTGACCCAAGAGGAAACTGTACAAGGCCTCTGGGTTCCTGTGGGGGAGGGCCCAGGAGCAACAGGAGCCCTGCCTGAGACACCGCCCGGAACCTGAAGGAAACAGACCGGATAAACAGTTCTCTGCACCCAAATCCCGTGGGAGGAGAGCTAAACCTTCAGAGAGGCAGACACGCCCTGCGAAACCAGAAGAGACTGCTCTCTGCACACATTACTGATTCAGAGGAAAACACGGAGGCCATCTGGAACCCTGGTGCCACGGAGGCCCCGGAAGAGGCGGCGCAGATCTTCCTGGTTGCGGAGAGCCCGTGGGCAGAACCCCTCGAGCGAACTTGAGCCTCGGGACCACAGGTAAGACCAACTTTTCTGCTGCAAGTGACCTGCCTGGTGAACTCAAGGCACAGGTCCACAAGAACAGCTGAAAACCTGTAGAAAGGAAAAACTACAGGCCCAAAAGCAGAACACTCTGTCCCCATAACTGACTGAAAGTGAGGAAAACAGGTCTACAGCACTCCTGACACACAGGCCTATAGGACAGTTTAGCCACTGTCAGAAATAGCAGAACAAAGTAACACTAGAGATAATTTGATGGCGAGAGGCAAGCGCAGGGAACCCAAGCAACAGAAACCAAGACTACATGGCACCATCGACCCAATTCTCCCATCAAAACAAACATGGAATATCCAAACACATCAGAAAAGCAAGATCTAGATTCAAAATCATATATGACCATGATGCTGGAGAACTTCAAGAAAGACATGATGAACTACCTTAGAGAACAAGTAGAAGCCTACAGAGAGGAATCATAAAAAAATGCCTGAAAGAATTCAGGAAAACATAAATAAACAAGTAGAAGCCCATAGAGGAGACACAAAAATCCCTGAAAGAATTCCAGGAAAACACAATCAAACAGTGGAAGGAATTAAAAATGGAAATAGAAGCAATCAAGAAAGAACACAGGGAAACAACCCTGGATATAGAAAACCAAAAGAAGAGACAAGGAGCTGTAGATACAAGCTTTACCAACAGAATACAAGAGATGGAAGAGAGAATCTCAGGAGCAGAAGATTCCATAGAAATCATTGACTCAACTGTCAAAGATAATGTAAAGCGGAAAAAGCTACTGGTCCAAAACATACAGGAAATCCAGGACTCAATGAGAAGATCAAACCTAAGGATAATAGGTATAGAAGAGAGTGAAGACTCCCAGCTCAAAGGACCAGTACATATCTTCAACAAAATCATAGAAAGAAAACTTCCTAACCTAAAAAAAAAAGATACCCATAGGCATACAAAAGCCTACAGAACTCCAAATAGATTGGACCAGAAAAAAAAACACCTCCGTCACATAATAGTCAAAACACCAAAGCGCACAAAATAAAGAAAAGAATATTAAAAGCAGTAAGGGAAAAAGGTCAAGTAACATATAAAGGCAGACCTATCAGAATCACACCAGACTTTTAGCCAGAAACTATGAAGGCCAGAAGATCCTGGACTGATGTCATTCAGACCCTAAGAGAACACAAATGCCAGCCCAGGCTACTGTATCCTGCAAAACTCTCAATTAACATAGATGGAGAAACCAAGATATTCCATGACAAAACCAAATTTACACAATATCTTTCTACAAATCCAGCGCTACAAAGGATAATAAATGGTAAAGCCCAACATAAGGAGGCAAGCTATACCCAAGAAGAGGCAAGAAACTAATCGTCTTGGCAACAAAACAAAGAGAAGAAAAGCACACAAACATAACACATCCAAGTATGAATATAACAGGAAGCAATAATCACTATTCTTAATATCTCTCAACATCAATGGCCTCAACTCCCCAATAAAAAGACATAGATTAACAAACTGGATACTTGCATGGCGAGGACCCTGCATTCTGCTGCCTACAGGAAACACACCTCAGAGACAAAGACAGACACTACCTCAGAGTGAAAGGCTGGAAAACAACTTTCAGAGCAAATGGTCGGAAGAAGCAAGCTGGAGTAGCCATTCTAATATCAAATAAAGTCAATTTTCAACTAAAAGTCATCAAAAAAGATAAGGAAGGACACTTTATATTTATCAAAGGAAAAATCCACCAAGATGAACTCTCAATCCTAAATATCTATGCCCCAAATACAAGGGCACCTACATACGTAAAAGAAACCTTACTAAAGCTCAAAACACACATTGCACCTCACACAATAATAGTAGGAGACTTCAACACCCCACTCTCATCAATGGACAGATCATGGAAACAGAAATTAAACAGAGACGTAGACAGACTGAGAGAAGTCATGAGCCAAATGGACTTAGCGGATATTTATAGAGCGTTCTACCCTAATGCAAAAAGGATATACCTTCTTCTCAGCTCCTCATGGTACTTTCTCCAAAATTGACCATATAATTGGTCAAAAAACAGGCCTCAACAGGTACAGAAAGATAGAAATAATCCCATGCATGCTATCGGACCACCACGGCCTAAAGCTGGTCTTCAATAACAATAAGGGAAGAATGCCCACATATACGTGGAAATTGAACAATGCTCTACTCAATGATAACTTGGTCAAGGAAGAAATAAAGAAAGAAATTAAAAACTTTTTAGAATTTAATGAAAATGAAGGTACAACATACCCAAACTTATGGGACACGATGAAAGCTGTGCTAAGAGGAAAACTCATAAGCTGAGTGCCTGCAGAAAAGAAACAGGAAAGAGCATATGTCAGCAGCTTGACAGCACACCTAAAAGCTCTAGAACAAAAAGAAGCAAATACACCCAGGAGGGTAGAAGGCAGGAAATAATCAAACTCAGAGCTGAAATCAACCAAGTAGAAACAAAAAGGACCATAGAAAGAATCAACAGAACCAAAAAAGTTGGTTCTTTGAGAAAATCAACAAGATAGATAAACCCTTAGCCAGACTAACGAGAGGACACAGAGCGTGTCCAAATTAACAAAATCAGAAATGAAAAGGGAGACATAACTACAGATTCAGAGGAAATTCAAAAAATCATCAGATCTTACTATAAAAGCCTATACTCAACAAAACTTGAAAATCTGCAGGAAATGGACAATTTCCTAGACAGATACCAGGTACCGAAGTTAAATCAGGAACAGATAAACCAGTTAAACAACCCCATAACTCCTAAGGAACTAGAAGCAGTCATTAAAGGTCTCCCAACCAAAAAGAGCCCAGGTCCAGACGGGTTTAGTGCAGAATTCTATCAGACCTTCATAGAAGACCTCGTACCAATATTATTCAAACTATTCCACAAAATTGAAACAGATGGAGCACTACCGAACTCCTTCTATGAAGCCACAATTACTCTTATACCTAAACCACACAAAGACCCAACAAAGAAAGAGAACTTCAGACCAATTTCCCTTATGAATATCGATGCAAAAATACTCAAAAATTCTGGCAAACCGAATCCAAGAGCACATCAAAACAATCATCCACCATGATCAATGAAGCTTCATCCCAGGCATGCAGGGATGGTTTAATATCTGGAAAACCATCAACGTGATCCATTATATAAACAAACTGAAAGAACAAAACCACATGATCATTTCATTAGATGCTGAGAAAGCATTTGACAAAATTCAACACCCCTTCATGATAAAAGTCCTGGAAAGAATAGGAATCCAAGGCCCATACCTAAACATAGTAAAAGCCATATACAGCAAACCAGTGGCTAACATTAAACTAAATGGGAGAAACTTGAAGCAATCCCACTAAAATCAGGGACTAGACAAGGCTGCCCCTCTCTCCCTACTTATTCAATATAGTTCTTGAAGTTCTAGCCAGAGCAATCAGACAACAAAAAGGAGGTCAAGGGATACAGATCGGAAAGAAGAAGTCAAAATATCACTATTTGCAGATGATATGATAGTATATTTAAGTGATCCCAAAAGTTCCACCAGAGAACTACTAAAGCTGATAAACAACTTCAGCAAAGTGGCTGGGTATAAAATTAACTCAAATAAATCAGTAGCCTTCCTCTACACAAAAGAGAAACAAGCCGAGAAAGAAATTAGGGAAATGACACCCTTCATAATAGACCCAAATAATATAAAGTACCTCGGTGTGACTTTAACCAAGCAAGTAAAAGATTTGTACAACAAGAACTTCAAGACTCTGAAGAAAGAAATTGAAGAAGACCTCAGAAGATGGAAAGATCTCCCATGCTCATGGATTGGCAGGATTAATATAGTAAAAATGGCCATTTTACCAAAAGCGATCTACAGATTCAATGCAATCCCCATCAAAATACCAATCCAATTCTTCAAAGAGTTAGACAGAACAATTTGCAAATTCATCTGGAATAACAAAAAACCCAGGATAGCTAAAACCATCCTCAACAATAAAAGGACTTCAGGGGGAATCGCTATCCCTGAACTCAAGCAGTATTACAGAGCAATAGTGATAAAAACTGCATGGTATTGGTACAGAGACAGACAGATAGACCAATGGAATAGAATTGAAGACCAGAAATGAACCCCACACCTATGGTCACTTGATTTTTGACAAAGGGCCAAAACCATCCAATGGAAAAAGATAGCATTTTCAGCAAATGGTGCTGGTTCAACTGGAGGTCAACATGTAGAAGAATGCAGATCGATCCATGCTTATCACCCTGTACAAAGCTTAAGTCCAAGTGGATCAGGACCTCCACATCAAACCAGACACACTCAAACTAATAGAAGAAAAACTAGGGAAGCATCTGGAACACATGGGCACTGGAAAAAATTTCCTGAACAAAACACCAATGGCTTATGCTCTAAGATCAAGAATCGACAAATGGGATCTCATAAAACTACAAAGCTTCTGTAAGGCAAAGGATACTGTGGCCAGGACAAAACGGCAACCAACAGATTGGGAAAAGATCTTTACCAATCCTACAACAGATAGAGGCCTTATATCCAAAATATACAAAGAACTCAAAAAGTTAGACCGCAGGGAGACAAATAACCCTATTAAAAAATGGGGTTCAGAGCTAAACAAAGAATTCACAGCTGAGGAATGGCGAATGGCTGAGAAACACCTAAAAAAATGTTCAACATCTTTAGTCATCAGGGAAATGCAAATCAAAACAACCTGAGATTTCACCTCACACCAGTGAGAATGGCTAAGATCAAAAACTCAGGTGACAGCAAATGCTGGCGAGGATGGAGAAAGAGAACACTCCTCCATTGTTGGTGGGGTTGCAGACTGGTACAACCATTCTGGAAATCAGTCTGGAGGTTTCTCAGAAAATTGGACATTGAACTGCCTGAGGATCCAGCTATACCTCTCTTGGGCATATACCCAAAAGATGCCCCAACATATAAAAAAGACACGTGCTCCACTATGTTCATTGCAGCCTTATTTATAATAGCCAGAAGCTGGAAAGAACCCAGATGCCCTTCAACAGAGGAATGGATACAGAAAATGTGGTACATCTACACAATGGAATATTACTCAGCTATCAAAAACAACGACTTTATGAAATTCGATTGGGCAAATGGTTGGACCTGGAAAATATCATCCTGGTGAGCTAACCCAATCACAGAAAGACATACATGGTATGCACTCACTGATAAGTGGCTATTAGCCCAAATGCTTGAATTACCCTAGTTGCCTAGAACAAATGAAACTCAAGACGGATGATCAAAATGTGAAGGCTTCACTCCTTCTTTAAAAGGGGAACAAGAATACCCTTGGCAGGGAAGAGAGAGGCAAAGATTAAAACAGAGACTGAAGGAACACCCATTCAGAGCGTGCCCCACATGTGGCCCATACATATAGAGCCACCCAATTAGACAAGATGGATGAAGCAAAGAAGTGCAGACCGACAGGACCCGGATGTAGATCGATCCTGAGAGACACAGCCAGAATACAGCAAATACAAAGGCGAATGCCAGCAGCAAACCACTGAACTGAGAACAGGACCCCCGTTGAAGGAATCAGAGAATGAACTGGAAGAGCTTGAAGGGGCTTGAGACCCCATATGTACAACAATGCCAAGCAACCAGAGCTTCCAGGGACTAAGCCACTACCTAAAGACTATACATGGACTGACCCTGGACTCTGACCTCGTAGGTAGCAATGAATATCCTAGTAAGAGCACCAGTGGAAGGGGAAGCCCTGGGTCCTGCTAAGACTGAGCCCCCCAGTGAACTAGACTGTCGGGGGGGGCGGCAATGGGGGAGGGTGGGGAGGGAACACCCATAAGGAAGGGGGGAGGGAAGGGATGTTTGCCGGAAACCGGGAAAGGAATAACACTAAATGTACATAAGAAATACTCAAGTTAATAAAAAAAAAAAAAAAAAAAAAAAAAGAAAATATAGTTCAATATTCATGATAGATGTCAGAGGGGGAAACTGACTTACATTAGAGCACAGTTACATGCTTTTAATAAGACAAATTACTATCTCAATGGAAAAATAAGCAGGAGACTCAGGAAACTTGTGAAAAATACATTAGCAGCAGACACAGCATCTTCGGCCTCACACACACACACACACACACACACACACACACACACACACACACACACACAGTGAGCGCGGTTAAGAACAGCATCTGTCACTATGAAGTCAGCAGACGACGGCACATTTCCTGTTCTTGCTCAGACTTCTTCACCCAAGACTGGCTGGGTAACAGTGGAAGAACTCTCGGTCCCATGAACTACACCTCAATGGATCAGGAATCCAGTGTAAGCAGGATGGACCCAGGGCCTTCGAAGAACTCTAAGGATCATCAGGTCAGAGCCAGCCGGAGAAAGAGAGAGATGTTGAAACTTGCTACAAAGCACAGGGTGTAGATTTATTCTGCTCACCTTTCTTAAAGGAAGGGTAGAAATGACAAGAAATATCCCTTTAGAGGGCTGTTCCTATAATTGGAGACATGTATTCCCGGAGTAGACCAATTTAGGAGCTGCACTGTGCCATCTAACAGAAGCTGAAATCCTCTTAGGCAGGTACATCATACAAGAAACTTCTTATTGGCATCTTTAAAAATTTTCCTCTAGAGATCCATCTTTTAATAACCACACAAGTTTTACAGAGATTTTCCTTCCTTCCTTCCTTCCTTCCTTCCTTCCTTCCTTCCTTCCTTCCTTCCTTCCTTCCTTCCTTCCTTTCTTCCTTAAAGAAATTAATCTGAATGATCCCAGCAGTCAGTAAACAGAAACCCATATAGTATGTCTATCTGGTTGACCACAGTTTAACCAGTCTGATTATCAACTGCTGTCCCTGGCACTGCATGAAAACACTTAGGAGCCAGGAGTGTGCTGGCCCAGGGCCACACTCCTTTTCACTAGGCCTGTTGGTATCCAGCCCCAAATATGGTGCTTCCATATTTACTGATGTTAAGGGGTTGGTAAAGCAGCGGCCATTTCCGTTCTCAGGACTTCCACAACAGGCGAGCTCAGGACCCAGCCATGCAATAGCATCTTACAGTCTGTTCCAAAAGGGACATCGAGCTATTTTAAAAGTCTCAGTGCCTGGGAGTTAACTCGAGTCTTCAGAACCTTTTTGTTTGGCTGGTATCAATGACACCTTCCTATCAACATGCAGTTAGATTTCACTGCAATTCTTTGACATAAGATTTAATGAGAATGAAATCAAAGATAAAGTTCTGTCCAAGAGAGTTGGAAAGAGAAACAAGCAGTTTGAGGACAAAGAAGAAAAAATGTTAATTTCTTCCGAGGCTGGCAAGATGTGTGGTTCATAAGGGCCTTGAGATGCCCCAGCTTCAGCTGTGTCGCTGCTGAAGAAGCAGACGCAGGGCTGAGGTTTAAGCATCAATGTCACCCATGACCCTCAAGGCAGACTCTGCACCTCACTGTGGAACGGGCTCCAGGCTGCTTTCTCGGGGACTTATTTCTAATAACAGAGTTAAGATTTTTGAAGGCAAGGACCTTAGAGTTCTCTCTTCCCAACCTCGCCACCAAAACTTCCACACCACAGAGCTCTTGAAGGCCTGGTGTTTATACATTCAAGAAAGTCAAGGTCATGTACACTGTACTGTGGCCAGACAGGAAGCGACTACCACCATTATTGAAAGGGGCTGGAATCAATTAGCCCTATGCAGAGGCCTCTTTAACTATTAATTCTAGACAGAGTTTAAGATGGACGAACCCAGAAGGTCTCACGACATTCCAGTTATTTGGTGGTACCTTTGTCCTCTGTAATTATGGTGGCTCACTGCTGGTCTGTGGGGACACTGCTGAAGGCTGGCTGTGAGTGGGGACTCAAAATGATGTCAGGTGCTTCCTTGCTTCATCATTTCTAGTTGCGCAATTCTTGGGTGAACAAGGCAGTGCTCCAAGATTCAGTTTCTCTACCCTAAAGTGGGAGGGCCACCCTTCACGGTGTTGTCCCAAAGGTTATATAAGGTAATGGCTACCATAGCTATTACAGCAAGCCTGAGTATTAGCATCAAATTAAATGTTCAGACAGACTGAATTGTGGCCAGTAAACGTGGAACAGCCTCTGGTTTATGTGGCTTAACACAGACTCTAAATGAGGGCTGGGGACAAAACAAGATTCCCTCCAAATGTCACTAAGCCCAGAACTCTTAGCAGACACTGGTTCCCTGAGGTCTGTGAGAATGACTAATCAGATGAAAGACATCCCTTCTTTTCTAATTTTTATATTACACCCCCTCTAAATGGAATTGAAGGGGAGAGAGAGAGAGAGAGGAGCGCAAGTGCACCTGGGATCTGTCCTTACACTTGTCTGGCTCCCTTGGTAAGCAACACTCTCACTTTCAGACACTAGTTGGCATCTCTTGTCCAGATGTTGCTTATGTTTGTTGAAAGACCTTGGAGACATTTATGCCCAGACAGAACTGACTCCCTACCGATGAATATTTCTTCATCTGTGGTCACACTAGACCAGGAGAAGATGCTTTCTGCAGATGGTGGAACTGCGCTAGAAGAAGCACTCCTCCTGTCCTCTGATGTATCCAGAAAGAGCCCATCTCCCTTAAAGCTGGGCCTGAGCCCACAGAAGACCCACAGAGAGAGACCAGCTATTGTTCCCCACCCCCGACCCCAAGAACAGCCTCTGTGTGTGGTCCTTTAGTGGTTTGAAGAAGTTACGTGGCTGGTGACCATTGAGAAGGCAAGCTCTGGGAGTGTAGAGGACACAGGAGCAAAGAGAATGGTTGGTAGGCATGGACAGTGTGATGGGGTCAGTCCTCCCTCGCCCAGTCTTCCTGAGGCAGTAATGTCTGGATGCTACCCTCCTCACCCACAGCTCTTCTCCCTAGGATACCCATGTTGGCCTCCACCAGGTGGGACCAGGTGAATCTGAAGTGAAATTTATCTCTTTTAAACTCAACCCCTTGTATCTCTGCCATTTTGAAGGGTTATAGGCCAAGATTGCCAAGTTTTGCTTGGCAGCAAAAGTCCTAAGCTTACCTCTGTTGTCCCAACCAATTCTCTTATTTCTGTCAACTCGTCTGTGATGGGTATGCATTCCAGATGCAGGGTATCCTTGGCTTGAACATAGGACATTTTCTAAAATGCCAACCTTGTAGGGCAAAGAGTCCTGGCCTCTTGTATGGTTCCTAGAATGATTTCTACAGCCACTTAAATAAAGAACCGAGACGGGAGGGGGTGTCGGTACTGACTGACCACGGACACAGGGGCCGGTGAACTCTGACGCCAAGGCGATGTCTGAGCAGCAGCTTCCTGAGCACTTCCCACGAGAGGGCTGGCACTCCCTCACGTGCCACTCACACAGTGACATCCTTCCAGAGACTTCAGGTCTTCCCACCTTGATGGCAACTCTGAGAGGATAACCACCCCATGGTCTTAACAGAAACACGTTCTGGCATCCTCCTAGTATAGCCCTAACTGCTGGTTTGAAAGTGACTTGTTTGTGTCAGATCCTTTTCTGGCTGCTCTAGGAGCAGTTACATAGCCTTTGCCCCAAGAACCTTCCGGGCTCTTCTGGGTTAATGCGGCTTTAGGCTGTAGCACGGAATTAGCAGATATAGAACAGAGCCAGGCCCGAGAGGCTTATAAAAGAAAGAAGAGAGACACCAACGACTGAAATCACTTCCTAGCTTTTCCTTTTATCTTTTCCGAGCAGTTTGCTTTGCTGACACCACCGAGTGCTTCCTTGGAGACCCCAGCCGGACTCGCTGAGAGCTCTTGCTCTGTAGCAGAAACTGAGACTAGACGCGGTACTAACAGTCTACTCAAGCGTCTGACAGTCCCCGCCTAGCCGCTCATAGGCCAAGATGGCACAGCCCAGAGTCAGAGCCTCCAGGGTCTGGGATAGAAGAGATGATAAATTATTACCACTTTGTAGGAAAGGAACAGACCAAAATGTGACTTTAAGGTCTGGAGTTATGCTGGGTATGAGTGACAGATCAGACGGAATCAGGAGCGCTTCCCAATTTTCCTAAGGCTGTGACCCTTCAATACAACTATGCTTCACATCTCACATGCTATGGTGACCTCTAGTCATAAAGTTATTTTCGTTGCTACTTCATAAGTGTAATTTTGCTACTGTTATGAATCATAATGTAAATTTTTTGGACATAGGTGGTGCCAAAGAGGTTGGGATCTACAGGTTGAAAACCACTGTTTTAAACCATCTTAATATCATAATACAATTATCTGTATACATATAATATGATATACATAATAATAGTACCAACATATAAAGTAAAATGTAACTACCTTACAGCTGTGTCTGGATTTGCGTTTATAGATGCATGCACTCATGCTTTATAGCCAGAGAAGACTTTGTTCCATGAGTGTCCTCTAATTTGATCTCACTCTCTCTCTCTCTCTTTTTTTTTTTTTTACAGATAAGAAACCAAGAGCGAATCACATGGATGAATGTCAGCTTCTGCAAGCCTTCTGGTCTCCTCTGATCTCAGCATTTTACCAAGTTCGTCTTCAGGATCCCTGTGGAATGGAATTGCTTTGCCGCGCCCTCCTCCTATACAGTCTGAACAAAACTGTGACACAGCTCCTTACGAGTCTGCTGACTCAGTGAAGAGCAGGGTGGCAAAGTGTATCACAGCCAGAGAGTCAGCTACGTCAGGTACTCTAAGGACAGGGCTGTGGAGGCATGGCCATCGTGCTGGGGTAAACAGGGAGGGAACTATGCCCTTGGTTGCTGGGGAAAGAGGTTCGTTCAAAGATACTGCCCTCTTACCATCACCCACGCTGGCCACCTTGGTCTGGTTTTTATGCTGGTCTCGATATGCTTTATATAAAGCCACAAAGAAGTATGGTTTAACACACACAGAAGTATGAAAAAGATCATTCTTAGGACAACAGTGATTCCCCCTCTTCCACAGCAGCTGAGCGGAGGATGCAGAAGGCAACGGGTAGGCACTTATTCAGTTTCATGGTGCATCTGTGCACCTGACATGGATCACCTCACTACTGTGTCCCACTTGAGAGGAAACTGAGGCTCAGAGAGGTTATAGAATAGAACTTCTCTCCTATAGAGTAAGGCTTGACATCTTGACCTACTGGACAAAAAGCATTAAGCTAAGTATACGTTTTCTTCTTGACACTGGCCAGGCTCAGCTCTCAAGCTCTTTGGTTTCAGGGACTCTAAACTGTCACAGTCAAGCACTGCCGGGAGTTAGCTTTTTATATATGCTAGAAATATCTTTGCAGATCATTACTGAATACTAGCAAGAGGTTTACCTGCATTTATGGTCCTAAGAAAATCAGAACCAGAATGAGAATTTAGGGCTGCAAAGGACCATACCGAATACAAAGCAACACTCGAGTGCTCTGTTTCAGGGCTTGAGGCCGAGACTAGCAGATTCAGGATTTACATAGGTCGTATAATCATTCTGTGGCAAATCTCAGGCCAACACTGGGTGTCCTGCTTAGGATGAAGGATGAGAATTCAGCATGCCAGTCATGAACCACAGGGCTATAGATGGACAAAAGTTTCCCAGGTCTTGAGGATGTAGGCAGGATTCAAAAAAGGAGAAGTAAAAGCTATGTATATGCAGTGGACAGAAAGAACCAGGAGGTGAAAATACAGATCTGGGGTGGGCTAAAGAGATTCAGTAAGTGACTTCCCAGACTGTTTTGTTCCATTGCACATACAGTTGGAAGCCAAATGCAAGCCACCAAGGTTGCAGTGAAGCACTGACCAATTATAGCACAAATATTTGTGGGCAGCTGTGGGAGTGCGAGCCACCTGCTCCAAGTTTACAGCTTTGTTAAACTTGGTAAACATTGAAAATGCACTGGGAACGCCCCTGCTCTGCACAGCATGGGAAGGCCTGTTCTCAGAGGCCTTGCTTGGGGACTGGTGTGTCTGCCCTTGGCCAGGCTCTTCTTAGTCTGGTCCAGTGCTGCCTTCTGCTGGGACGTCAGTGTTGCCAGCCTCCAGGAGAGAACGGGGGAGGTTGTTTGAAAGGCCACAGGGATCCCAGGTCCTCATCCTTTTGTCCAGATAGATAAAACAGATTTGGCAGTGGTGTGCCAAAGTTACATAGTTAAGGGCCAAAATGACTCTTGATCTCTGAACTCTGGTCCTTTCTCTAGGGCTTCTTTCTCCACCTCGGGCTTTGGAGATAATGCTGAAAGGGGAGTCAGAACGTTCCACAACATTAGAGGTGGGAGAGACATGGCTTCTGTATGTGACAATATGGCAGAATGAAGAACTGATGTGCTCAAATGCCAGTATTTTGTCTACTGTTTGACTTTGCAGTTAAATGTGAACATGGGGACGGACAGGGACCTGCCCAGAGATTTCCCCAAGAGGATCTGAAACCCCTCTTTAGACTGCTTATTCCACTCTACTTCCTTAATCTCCAGTGAACGAGTAGCAACCATGTTGCTTTCAATAAAAAGGGCGACTCTTGCTTCCTTCTCACTCAGCTCCTGCCCACATGGTCCTAAGCTAAGTCAGCATGGCACTTACTTGGACTTTAGGCCTTCCTGCCCATAGGGCTGCAGCAGATACTGGTGCACGAGCTTGTCCCTGAGAGTCCCAGCCAGTTTGATTTTCTTTCTTGATCGATGTAGGTTGATGATGAAAAGTGTAATAGAGCCACGGACATAGTTGTGGCTGAGTTCAAGAGAGAGAGAGAGAGAGAGAGGAGCGGGAGAAGACGAGACAAAGTGGTCAGTTAGATGCTCCTAGGTAACTTACAGGCTGCACAAAACAGGACTACCCCAGAAGGGCACCTTCATCTTATGAATCATCCTAAGAGACTTCAAGACGGGGAAGCCTGGTTATTGCATATATATTTGTGTATGTATATATGTATATAGTGTGTGTATGTGCGTGTATATTTATGTATGTGTGTGCATGTATGTGTATGTATTGCATATGTGTGTATGTGCGTGTCATGTGTGTGCATGTGTGTGTGTAGTATGTGTATGTGTGTGTATGTTAACATATTATGACTGCCAAAAAAGAACTAAACCACAGAAAAATATAACGAAACAAACAAGTAAAAGAAAATTCCCCATAGTTATATAATCCATTTTGGTTAACATTCAGCATTTTTAGATCTTAGTTTGAGAATGATCTATAAAGCATTTTGACTCTAGGATCAAACCAGCTACATAGAGCTCTTTGGC
This sequence comes from Rattus rattus, assembly GCF_011064425.1. Classification (NCBI taxonomy): domain Eukaryota; kingdom Metazoa; phylum Chordata; class Mammalia; order Rodentia; family Muridae; genus Rattus; species Rattus rattus. The sequence goes on from NC_046155.1 coordinate 41,908,921, forward strand.
TAGTGTATACATGGTCCTGTGTGGTTCTCCCTTGTGCAGGAATGCTGAATTTCCAATCATAGAGTACAGCATTATTTATTCAGCCAGTCCACCACTTTTATGGATTTGTGTTGTTTTCAATTTTTTGACATTATAAATTATGTCTCAAAAGTCTTAATTTCACATACACTTTTTGTGTACCATGATTACTTTTGGTGGTAAAATTCTTAGACACTGGAATCACTGGGTCAAGCTGTGTGTGTACATTGTATGATTCCTCCTCAGATCTCCAGTCTTTCCTATGGTGTTCCTCCCTATGAAGAGAGTTTAGATCCTCGTGCTCTTGTTCTCCAGAGTGATGGGCACACGGACCGCTTTGTCTCGGGTGGGGTCTAGTGTGTAGTGGACATGTCAGACAGAACTGTGGTGTGATGGCAGGCTTGCTCCTTCTGCTAGGGGAGGAACGGAGGCATCTTGTTTAGTTTTTTACTTTTGCAGACACGATCTCTTGCTATGTAGTCCAGACTGCATTTGAATTGTGAGCATCTTGCCTCAGTGTCCTCTGGGCTAGGATTATAGACACATCCAGCATTCTCAGCTTGATGACACTTGTCACAAAGGCCTGAGTGCTGAAGTGAGGATGTGAAGCAGGGCCCCAGGGAGCCATGGTGGACGAGAAGTGTGAACAACAAACATCTTCTTACTGGAAGCCATTTAGGTTTGGGCGCTCTTAAAAACATTGTTTTTGGTCCTGAGGCTCAAACTCAGATAATAACTATGGATAGCAAATGTCTTTATTCACTGAGGCATCCTAATGGTCTTGTTCTTTCATTTGCCCAGTTGCCATTTTAGATGAGAGCAGGGTGTTTGACCTGGGGAGAACATTCGTCGCATGCAAGGAGAACCTTTCAGTGTCAGCAAAGCTACAATCATTTCCCTCTCTGTAGGAAAAAGACCTTGTTTCTAAGAGGTCCCGTGGGGCCCCATCTGGATGGGTTAATGAGAGGAAACAGAAAAAATGACCCAGCCCAGCCTTCAAAAGAGAAGTTCAGAGAAATTCTAAGACAACTTTGCCCAGAGGAAAACGCTGCTTGCAGAAATGGAACCCTGGATTTCTAGGTCACTAGCCTTTGTTCTTACAGAGTGAGAGTTGTGCGGCCCAGGGCGGGCTGGTAGGGTAACGTAGGAGTTTTAAAGTACAGGTTTTAGGGTTCCCTTCATTTGGGCTTGAGGCCTGGGAATCTGTATTAAGATCTTGCCAAGATATCTGGCTGATGAGTTGGGTTTGGGAACTACAATCTCAGACCCAAACTCTGAGGTTATGAGAAGGACTCTCAGAGTATCCTCCTGGCTACGCCTCAGCTGCTTTCCCCTTACATCTGTAGGAAGGTGCATTGCTGAGTTCAGGCTTCTTGGAGGTCTGCACTTGTGTTCTGATAAACCGTGGATGCCTCCCCGTGCAGCCCTTCTTCCTCCGATCTAGTCTAACCCCCTGCAGCATGTAAATGAGCGTTCGAATCAAATGATGCAGAAGACAATGCCAACTGATTTGAGCAGGCTTGAGTTCTGGGGAAGGACGCTGGCAGCTTGCGCTGGCAGTGACTGTCACAGAAGGATGTCAGCTCATTTCTATAGGTGGGATTTCAGCTTAGCTGAGCCATGTACAAAACAGACGAAGACATCGTTAACTATAGGTACTGTGGGCTTCAGAGTGTGAGCAAAATAGGCATGGGTGCGTATCAATTCAGCCAGACCACAGTAAGCCCTTTTGCAAGCTGCTATTAAACAATCATTTTAAAGGCCGGTCGTGGAGGAGGAGAAAAGCACGTGCTTGCATTTATGAGTTTCTCCTTGGCAGGCTGGGGCAGAATGTGCCCTTGGAGACTGCAGGAAGAAGGGTGGGATGTGAAGAACTGGTGGCTTGGAGGGAGACTGAAACGCAGCCTTGCTGTAGGGAACGCTGTCTTTCCAAGCTGTTTGGCAGCGGTTTGATTTCTACGTACATAGTTCTCCTGGGAGAGACAACCAGCACAGCCCAGGGACCTAATTGAACAGGTTCTCAAAGAGCTCATGGACCTCACAGGTAGGAACTGCTAATGAAGACTGCCCTAACCATACACCATTCTACTTGGTTGATGGGCAAGGGGAAGAGACAGGCCTTTTGATTACAAAGACACAGTCTTGGGAAGGGGTTCCCACATAAACCTAGAGAACTGTGATGTGAAATCAGATTCCGGAAGAATGCATAGACTCTGTCCACAGAAACCAATCCTGGAGGAGTGTGCAGTCTGTTAGGAATGAGGTCGGAGGCTTGGTCAGCTTGCCATTTTTAATGCCTGATGTCAAGTTCTGGTGGCCTTTGGTTATCTTAGCAAATGTCCGTTTCTGGAGAGAAGCTTTTTCGGTAGAATGTCTATGCTGCTCTTCGTCTCACTTGTGGTGAGACATTTTCACCAGCAGCCAAACCATGTATCTGGAGTTCATCTCTCCTGGCTGTTCTTTCCCTGCCTGACATCTCCTCTTTGTTGCCATGGGAGGAGGAGGAGGAGGAGGAGGAAGTGAGTCAGAGGCGGGATGTTGGAATGGGAAGATCCTGGATATAGGAGGTGGGAGATGTCAGATGGGAGGTGTGTCTTGAGTTCCAGACAGAAAACAGTCATGTTCTAGAAAGCTCTCCAGTGAAGCGGGAAGTCTGGGGAAAGGAAGGGGGATGATGCGCCTCAGTCATTGATCATTCCCAGCTAAGTTAATGAGCTTGAGAACGTAGTTGGTCCATTGTCTCCAAATCTAATTCAAAGGTTTTGGGTTTGGTAAAAGTCAGGCCCTGTTTTGCCAAACATTTTTCCCCTTAATTTCAAAGCCCCTGTGTATTTTAAGGGAAATTTAATCCACATGTTTCTGATTCATTTACACGTAACTCATCAAAATATTGTTTTGTAAGAGTCATTTGATGTCCAAGAAACCTCAGGAACCTTTTTTATGAGCTTTTAAAAAAACTTTTTCTGAAAAACAAGAAGTTGTGTTTTGCCAATAATAAACGAATTTGAACCCCAAAAGGCTCAATTTTGGTTTAACATCCACTAGGTTTCAGTTAGTTCTGAGTGTGGCTGAGGACCTCAGCTCCACCCCAGAAACATACATAGGCTCAGCAGAATGGCCATAAAACAGCTTCTCTGTCAACACTTGACTGCAGGGATGGAAGGTCGGCCCGCACCATATAACTGGTTACCTTCAGACGGGCACAGAGGCACTTGCTGGGGTTGGTGTGAGGACCTGACTTCTAAATCAGTTCTAGGGGATCAGGCTCTGTGAGATCGGAAAGGATCCATAGTTCATGAGAGACATGAAGGTGTCCCAGTAGGTGACAAGTGACTATCATGGAGATATAAAAGGGATGTCTATGCTCTGTGGGACACGAAGCCGAATGATCTCTAAGAACCTTCTTTAAATGGAAAGCTGTGCAACAAGAATGCTGTCATTGACGTAGGGGAAGCCACAGAGCATGCAGATGCTGCCACTGACATCGGGGAAGCCATAGAGCCTCAAAAGGTTATGGGAGATCAAGCAGACAAGCTCCTGTTTTAATCTAGGATAATTATTTCAGACTGTTGGTCAAGGTTGATTAGTATGAATCTAAGATTGTGAGCGGATTCTGTAGTTTTGGCCTTGAATAAATTTAAGTGCATCAGCCAACAGTGTTGCTCCTAACTGGTGAGGTTGTGAGACAAGACAGGATACATGCTTTCTCAGAGTGGAGAGCAGGTGTTTCTCTTATTTTTGTGCCTAGCTATCTGGACACCTGACACTTTTTGCAAGGAGGAGACCTTGCAAAATTCCTTCCTTACATATTTGAAGGATGAAAAAGACCTTTAACTTGGTTCTTATCCTTGTTGTAGTAGTGTATGAAAGTCTTCTTTCTTTTAATGAGGAGAAGGCAAGGCTATTTTGATAGAAACTTGGTGAAACTCCTTTCAAGAGGTTCTGATTGGCTTCCCATAGAAGTGGGGGAGTAGTTGGGGTAGGGAGGGATTGTTGGAGGTCTCAGGATGGTGAATAGTAGAATTCCAGACTGTTTTATTATGCTCCTTCCTCTGGCTGATGTGATAGGCAAGAATTATAACTACAGACCCCCAGGAGCACCATGTTTCATGTACATATCGGGCACTTATGAGACCTTTTTCATGCCTGTCGATGTGCTACACACAAAGAATATAAATAGCATCATTGGCCCCAAGTTCAAGGTACCATTAGGCTGTAGGTGAGACCTTCTCAGGAGAGCGTCCACGGACACTAGTGTCAGCCCTGAGATGGGCCTCCATGGGGAACCCACAGTGAGGACATACAGATCCTTCTCAGCACATATAGGTATTCCTGTCTTATGCCTGGATACAGACTACTATTACAAAGGCCGCAGACTGGTGTGTTTTCCAATAGGGACAGAAGGTGCCAAGAGCAATTTTTCTCTCCTGAGGCTGGGGGTCCACCTTTTGGGTGGTTGCCTCAGGGCCTGCCATAGACAGGAGTACAATGTTGCCTTGTGTGACGATCAGATAATTCCAGGCAAGACCATAAAGCAGTCAGTCACTGTCAGGTAAGGGAAGAGCTTCCTGCTGAGCAAATGGGATGTTGAAAGCTCCTGGCCTGTCCCCAAGACAGCGTTCCCTCCCCTACAATAGGCACTTGTATCTACAGGGAGGACAACAGCCCCTGGCGCCCACCTCTGCTTACAGTGAGTCTTTGAAAGCATCTTATCATGAGGAATGAACAGGCTTGGCCTCTGTCTCATCAAGGCTGGAGAAGGAACATATGGTGTAATCTGACCAGAGCAGCTCTTTGTGCTTCCCTCCCCTTGATCAGCCCCGATAGGCCCTGGATGGGGTCCGACAGGAGCCAGGAGGCAGTCCCTGCCCCCAGGTTTTCTCTGCAGTAAGAGAAAGAAGTCTTCCCAGAGTAGCTAACCTCCTCTGCCTTCAACAGGAAGTGATCTAAGACACACTTGACCAGTGGGTCTTTGCTTTAGATCCAGTTTTAAAAATTTCCCCTAGGGTCTGTATGTTTTAAATTTATAAAGAAAACCTGCTTGCCAAACATTTCTAGTAATTAACTTGCTGTTTTAAAGAGAACTGTGATGATACTCAGTACTTCAGGTCAGAAGGAGAAGGAGAAGCTCACAGTACCACACTGGGTTATGATGTTTCCCTCAGACAAAGTCTACATTCCACAGCCCTTGAACACTTAACATAGCTGATGTTTCTGACATACGGAAAGTGTCCCTGAAGCTAGCGTGCTTCGTCTTGGGGACTCCTTTCCAGATGCCTAGCGGGACACCAACCAGTCTAGGCCGGATGCCCTGGTGTCACAGATACAGCCACTTGTCTTCTTAAGCTCTGTGGTGGGTCAGCGCGTCAGGCTCGGCCTCTTGTCTTGGCTCTGGTAACACACACACAATCTTTGTGGGCATTGCATCAGCTGGCACGGTCAACGTGCTCAGCAACCATCTGTTGCTTGAGGAAGAGACTGAACAAACAGCATTTCATGAACCTTTCCGGAGTAAATCCTAGAGATGAAAGGCTCACTGGACAAAAAGCTATCAGTCCTCTGCAACCTGCAGAGAGAATGGTGACCACAGAGGCGGTATTCAATTAAGACCGAGTGAACAAAGGTGGGCCTTGAAGTACCCCGGCTTTCTAAGAGGGGCATCTACTGGGTGACCTGCTCCCACTGCTTGTGTGAAGACTTACTTGTGGTGGTTTGTACAGTGAGCATAGATCCTTAGTTTGTCTCGGATGACTCTTCCTGGCCGAGGCTTCCGCTGGAGCCCAGCTACATGCACTGCCAGGACTTTGGGGCCAATCAGACGCTTGTAAAGAAGAGAAAGCCAATAGTCCTGAAGGGAAAAGAGAGGTGGAGAGTCAGGGAGACAACGCACATTCAGGTGTGCTGAGAAAACATGACAACACAGGTTAGAAACTACTTCCTGCCAGGAGTAGAGTATGGCCACCCTCCTGAGGAGCTGGCTGCAGGCTGATGATGGAGGGAACCCTTCCAAACACAACCTTTCCACTGACTAAGTGGGGAAGAGTTAATGAAGTGGACTCAGAGCAGAATATGAACAAATGAATCAAGTTCTTCACAAATGAAATAACCAATTGGGGTGAGGAGTTTATGTCCTCAAACCTACTTCCTGTGGCTTCATTTTCATGCTTGTTTGTGGTTCCTGTGAAGTTGGAGAGTGGGGATTTCTAATCCTTAGGATGTCACTGATGTAAGAATATAAAGTATCATTCTCCAAGTACTGCCCCTGAGGAGTGCTACAGAGACGAGGATGACAAAACTTCTCCAGTAGGAGCCCATGCTGAGGGCTCCATTCCACAGCCAGAAAAACAAACAGAATAAAGTTTGCACAGAGCTCTAATTCATGGTTATTTTCAATATTCGATGATAAAAAGAATGTTCCTAAAGAGAATTTATAACCAATTAATAAATATCCACTCCGTAGCAAACATGTGTCTGAGCTTACAAAAGTCTGCTTACCACCATCCTAATCTATGGTTGTATTTGCTGTTACCACATCTTGTGTTTTATTTGATTCAACATATAACTGACATTTGAGCTGTGTATACTCTTAATGTTCTGACTGCTGGTTTATGAACTCAGTGTTTAAAACTCGTCCATGTAAGACTCACTACATCAGGTGGTCTTCACTGTGTTCATCTGTCCAGGCAGAAGGCTCTTGGGTGTGTGTGTGTGTGTGTGTGTGTGTGTGTGTGTGTGTGTGTGTGTGTGTGTGTGTGTGTGTTTAAGCTGTGTGATCATTTATAACACCAGTGGCCTAAAGATATCTAGTAAATTTTATAAATCAGAATGAATATCTGAAAGAACCTTTGTCACCAGAATAGGTCCACAACTGCTCTGACAGCTTGAAGCACTGCCCAATTGTTTAACTTAATTATTTTTAAGTGGCCTTAAATGGTTGAGAGAGAACCTGTAGAGACCATATCCAGTGGGTGGGCATGGCCCCCAGTTGAGGGATGGGGACACCCACCTACCTCAAAAATATTAATACAAAATTCCTCCTGTCAAAAGGATATGCAGGGCAAAGAGTGGAGCAAATACTGAAGGAAAGGTCATCCAGAGACTGCCCCACCTAGGGATCCATCCCATCTGCAGACACCAAACCCAGACACTACTGCTGATGCTAAGAAGAGCTTACTGACAGGAGCCTGGTTTAGCTGTTACCTGAGAGGCGCTGCCAGAGCACAGGAACCCCGATGGGGAAGTTAGGGAAAGGACTGAAGGAGCTGAAGGGGTTTGCAACCTCATAGGAAGAACAACAATATCAACCAACCAGAGTCCCCAATGCTCCCAGGGACTAAACCTCCAATCAAACAGTACACAGGAGGTATCCATGGCTCCAGCTGGATATGTAGCAGAGGATGGCCTTATCTAGCGTCATTGGGAGGGGAGTCCCTTGATCCTGTGGAGGCTTGATGACTCAGGATAGGGGAACACTAGGCTGCTGAGGCAGGAGTGGGTGGGCAGGTGGGGGAGCACCTCATAGAGGCAGTGGGAGGGAGGAAGGGATAGGGGCCTTGTGGAGTGGAAACTGAGAAGGGGGATAATGTTTGAAATGTAAATAAATAAAATAACCAAGAAAAAAAGAAAAAATGTCTCCTAGTACTTAAAATGTAAATGAAATTTTTTAATACATCAATAATTTTTAATTTCTTTAGTTTACTCTTACTTGATTATAATTTTTGTGTGTTTTATTCATGACCTATCATGTTCCAATAGGATATTTGTTTCCTATCTGATTTATAACATGTTTAATAAACTACAAATTGTCTACAATAGATTGGTATTATATAATCTCCTGGTGGGAGATGTTTTCTATTTTATAGATATGAAATTGGGCTTAGAAAGTTCAAAGGTACATGTGTGATCACAAAATTGGTCAGTGGTAGCCCACAAAAATATAGGGGTATATTTTCCTCCAACACTGGTGCGACACTTTGCTGAGTCTGAGAAATAGGAAGTTACATGTTACATTGTTGAAGGTACAAGGAAGCTTACTTACTGGCAAACCCTGTGCTACACAGACTCTGGAAGTGACCCCTCGTTTTAGTATAGAGAGAGCCTGTGATGTAACTTATGATTCTTACAGTCCAGAGCATGCAGAAGAAAAGGCACAAGTACAACAACTGTTTTTCCAATTCCAATCCAATTTGTTCCTTTAAAAAAAATTACTCTTCGTTCCAACATCTTATTACAAACACTTCGTTTTTGATTTAGAAAATCTGAAAAAGCTAAATAGGTTTGCTCTCAATTTTGCATTTTGGCATGGCTATCGTTTTTTGTGTTATAACAATTTTCAACTAAGGTAAGGCATATCTGTAGCAAAAAGCAACATTTAGGGACAATACTGCTTAATCTCAAAATTAAAACACCTACTTCAGAAAGATCAACCTGAGTAATAAAGTTAAGCCCACAGCAAGCCTCACCAACTTTAAGCAGTCCTTCTGTACTGCGGGGTAGCTAAATGCCTTACCATCTCCAGGAAAGACTTGGAGGAGCCTGAACGAGGCTCTGAGGAGTTTGCCGTGGATGGATTAAAGGAGATGACGCTTATTTCTCATAACTACAGCCTTTTCTACAGCTTTAACACAGCAAAATCCACATAGAAATTTGTATCTAGCCAGTTAGAGATGGACGGCTTAGGAGTTAAATGCATTCACAGAATCACATAAGCACTGCCACAATTTGTCTCCACATCTCTTTTCATGCTGTAAAAACAAACCTTCACCCATTAAACTTTAACCCATTGCCTTTCCCCTGGGTTCTTGGTGATCACCATTCTGCTTTCTGTGCATCTCATGTAAGTGAATCATGGATTTTTCCTTGGATGACTGGCTTACTTTATATAGCATAATACCCAAAAGGCTCATCTATGTTGTACACATTGGGATCTCCATTGTTTCTAAGGTTGAATCATGTTCTATTCTATGTACATATCATGTTTGACTTAGCTTGTGGCCTCACATATTTTGAAAACCCTCCCAGGTGTAATGAGTATGATGTGTCTGCTTGCTGTTGGGTGGAATTCTGCCTGACCTTGTGGACTTATTGTGGTTTGGGCCTTCTGTTTCCTTACCGATCTCTTCAGATGTCCTCTCTGTTATGAATATGCACTGACATCTTCCACTGTGACTGTAGAACTGTCTGTTTCTCCTTTCAGCTCTGTCAGTTCCACCCTGTTCTGGTCTGTTATCAAGTGTATGGGTATTTATAATAGTTAATCTTCATGTACTGGATCACTTCAGTGATTGTGCTTTTCAGACCCAGAATTTCTGCTAGGCCTCCTTTCAGACTTTGGATTTGTTGATTTGTCTATTTTGTAACCATATCTGGTTCCTGACTTTCTCGAGATCACCTTTTAGGAGCTTTAAGGTGGTAGAATCTTTAGGAGAACTGTCACCAGCTCTTCTTCAGGACACTACTGATCTGCTTTTTAAAGGTATCATTTGTCACTGTTTCTTTTATGCCTGTGATTTTTTTTTTCGGAGCTGGGGACCGAACCCAGGGCCTTGCGCTTGCTAGGCAAGTGCTCTACCACTGAGCTAAATCCCCAACCTATGCCTGTGATTTTTGTTTTTGAGACTTGAATCTAACAATGTTGCAACCTCTAGAAACCACATTTCCCCCTTCCCATTACCCTTATCTAGTGTTTGTTGTCTGAGTTGTTTTAGGCTGAGTCTGTGCCAAGGATCACTGTTCATGTAAACCCGTGGCTCCTGCCTTGCAATCCCACCACTGTTTTAATGACCGCTGTTCTATACTCCAGCTTGACATCTGGTAGAGCAAGTCGTCATATCCCATTCTCAGGACAAGCTTGGTTTATAGTGGGGCTTTGCTCATACAGAGACGGTTTAGGATTAGATTATCCAAAACTGAAACCAAATCTGTTGCGACTTTGGGATTACAATAAATTTGTAACTCTAAAGCGGAGAGCTTACATTTTATAATATTAAAAAATTTAATCCATACGTATGACAGGGACTAACAAACAACTTTTGGGTGGGGTCTTTCTCTTCCTATATTTCTGTCTGCTCTGAAGATGAAGAAGTTGTTCACAATTGCATGCATGTTTTCTATTAGATTATTTCTATCGTTTATAACAAAAATTTTTACTGGAAACTTCTGACTCTCAGAGCATGAAATTAGAAAACATTTTTCAGAGTCTTCTAGTAATGATGACCGGATAGTAAGCATAGCAATGGGGAGAAATCAGTGCTAAGCCTCAAACTTGCTCTGTTGGCAGATCCACTGACTTTCCATTAGTAGAGAAGGCACTTTTCAAAATGCCTCCACATTCCCTTCTGCCTGTCCATCCACTTGGTGTCCTTTGTGAAGGAGCTCTTCGCTTTTGCTTCCAAAACAGTGGACCTCTGCCAAAGCCTTCGTTTTCCATAGTGAGCCCGATTCAAGGGCAATGTGTCCTGGGAAAGAGTGCATGTGGCCCGGGCAATGGCTATGGATTTTCTCATGCACTCAAGGCTACTACTTGCTTTTTACTCTTAAAAGTGTCAGTTCACCACAAGCTCTCAGCTTAAAGGTAACATATGCATAGTTCTACGATGGTATCACTACATATGTACATATATGTATATGGGCAACAGGCTGAGGAGCATAGCGTGGTTAGGTGGGCCGGGAAGCGCCAGGGACCAGGAAACTCTGGCTGACGGGAACTCTGCTCTTCACAATAACCTTCCGCATAGTTTTCTCCTGAAAGTTTCGCACAGGTGTGACTTTTATCCGCGGTAAATAATGCATTAGATAATATATAAAATACAACAAATAAAATCTCATGAGTGGGTTGTTATCAGCGATTTCTTTCTTCCTTTTTTAAAGGACATTTAATTGGGCTAGCTCGCAGCTTCAGGGGTTCAGACTGCCATCTTCACTGCAGGGAGCATGGCAGCATCCAGGCCCACACGGTGTTGGAGGAGGAAGTGAGCACCTTGCTATGAAGGCAGTCAGGAGGAGCCTCTCTGACGCTGGCCAGAGCTTGAGGACGTACCTCAAAGCCATGCCTCCACAGTGACACCCTTCCTACAACAAGATCACACCTCCTCCAACATGGCCACAGTTCCTAATAGTGCCACTTCCCATGGGCCATGCATACTCAAACCATCAAACTCAGTCTTAAAAAAACAAATCCTTTTCCCCCTTCCCTTCTCTTAAGCCTAAACATTCACGTTTGATTTCTCCTCTGCTCTGAGCCCCTGGTCATCATTCTGCTCAGTCCAATGCAGACAGGTTTCTCTGAAGAAACCCTTTGGGGCTGGACTTCAGGCCAGTACCTAAGTTAATCCCAGATTCCAAGACAGCAGACAAAAGTCAAACAAGAACAGGGTAGATGTCAGGTAGAGTGTCCCAGATTCCATTGCTGCCCCTGCCCCTGCCCCTGCCCCAACCCACTACATATTTAGAGCTGTTGTAAGTCCTGAGCCACCAAGCTGCCCTCCTCAGGAACCAGTGTAAATGCTCTAAAAGTACCCTTGTCTAACCAGGAGTCACTGGGAACAATACTGGTTATTGTTGTTGGAAGACAGGTGTCGGCCATAGCTGACCTTAAGACCTTAAAGACCACTTAAGTCATTCAGGGGGACGGCCCAGCAAACACTCTTTGCAGAAGGCCAGGGAATGGAATGCTTAAGCCATCAAGTGGGGATGTGACTCCGCCACTGACTTCAACCCTGAGGTCTCAGAGACCTCAGAAGCACGAAGTGTAATGAAATCCAGGGCCTGATTCTTGAGGTGCTCTGTGCTATGGAGGTCAGCCAGGATGAGAGTGTGTGCAGCATTCTCCACAGAGAGGTTCCTGCAGAGGGCATCCTCGCACGTGACCTTCAAGTCCTCCAGGCCATACTTGTCAACAGCTGCCAGCACACCAGTGACCATGGAGTGGCTGTGGAGGTGCGGTGCCTTCCCTGAGTAAATGAAGCTCATCATCTCCGTGAAGACTTGGGGATCTAGGTCATGGGTCTCAACTCACTTTTTAGGCTCTTCTCCATTTCATGTTCAAACATGACTCTGAAAACTGGAGCGTGAGCTGCTAGGATGGCCTTGTGAGCCCTGAATTGGTGGCCAGCTACCACCAGGCAGCAGTCTGTGAAGAGGGAATTCTCTCACAGCTCCCCTAGGTCATCTGCCAGTGAGCACTTTGGAACCTTGGTTGCAGGTCTTGTGTTCTGTCCAGAAATCCTGAAGGAGCCTGGGGCCACACTTACATTGCAGAGGAGGGTACGTCTATCATCCAGTAATAGCGAATGGGTTTGAGACAAGAGGAACTCTTGAAGGACGAACTTTCTGAATCCAAAGGCTTGGTGGGGCAGTAAACTATAGACACCCGGGGACTCTGTATTATTGTTTCCCCCTAACACCTCCTTGGCAATTAGGATACAAAAGAGAGACTTTGCCCAATCTGAGCTCTTTGCACAGCTGAGCAACATCATGTAAGGTGACACGTGACCTTTGCTTCCTTCAGCTCTGCCTGGGTATACTCTCAAACGCCATGCCACTTTGTCATTGGCATCCGATGGGAACACTGGACTTGTAATATATCCTGCCATTCCCTCAACAAAAAAGAGAAGTTGCTAATGTTCCACCTGTAGCAGAATTTCTGGTTGATGCGCTGTGCGTAGTCCCAGCTCTTGGCTTCCAGGTCCCCTGACATTTCTGTTTGAAGTACTTTGTATGTAAAAATGGAACTTAGTCCACAAGGTTTGAAGTCTCAGTGTTCTTTGGTATATGCTGGAATTCTGAAGAAGCAGGCTCTCATGACAGTGAGGAAATGGGCTTGCTAGAAAGATGAGAGCAAGTAGGCAGAGACACAAAGCTTCCTTCCTCCATGTTCTTGCATAGGTCTCCAGCAGGAGGTGTGGCCCAGTTGAAGGTATGTGTGTCTGGTCTCAAGATCTGGATTAAAGGTGTGTGTTTTTCCACCTGAGGAGTCTGTATTTAAACTGGTCTATCTACTTCAACTGAAGCAAAAATAAATACATAAATAAAAGAAGTTATGCCTTCCAGTTTTGGACTTTACTTAATTCCAGAGTTAGTCCAGATGGGAACAGGAATAGCCATCACCAGTGTACTTTGCTTACTGGGGTCAACCTTCCACAAATGAAGGGATCATGTCATTCTCTGCACAGCTCTTATTTACTCTTGTGCTGGTCTTACACTAATTCCTGCCACAGACATCATCAGGGAAGGGGTCTTAACTTGTCAGAAGTCTGAGTGTTCACACAATGGAGGCCAGGCTGAAGAACTCCTGTGTGGTAGGCAGGAAGTAGAGCCCCAGAGCTCTGAAAGTGGCTTCCTTCTTTCCTGTGCGTTATTCCAGTAAGACCCACAGACCTTGGTGATGGCTTCTCTCAACTTGGTTGGTGGTCTTGTACTTCCCCCTCAGGAAATCCTCCTTAGAAATCCTTTCCCAGATGCACTTAAGGGTGTGGTTTAGGAATATCCTAAATGCTTCTCAATTCAATCACTTTAATTGGCAGGATTCAGCTTCTCAATACCCCATAGTCTGCATCCTTATAGGTGAGGTCTGTCCTCCTTAGACCTGAAACTGCAGTGTTTGCTCTGCTGGTCCTGTGACTCTTTCAGGCCATGTGGCTCTGGTTCATCTTCTTCCTCCATCTTCTCTCAGTCCTTTCTGTTTCTCCCTCCTAGCAATTTCTTTAGACAGATAATATGGTGGACTTGCCATAGGCTTCTATCTTTGAACCGTTTTGCTGCAAAAGGGATGGGTTACAGTGATGGCAATCATCTCCAAGGTTACAGTGATGCTGATCTCCTCCTCTGGGAGAATGGAGGACTGTGACTAGCATGTCAGCCGAGAACAGGAACTTTCATCATGAATCTTTTCTGACTGCTTTCATTCTTGTCTTTCCTTTCCCCTCCTAGCTTACCTCTACAACAGACAGACAGACAGACACACAAAAACAAAACAGAAAAAAACAAAAACAAAACCCCTACCAGATCTCCTCTCCCTCTGTCCCCATCTCCCATCTCCACCATCTCTCCCTGTCTCCCCTTCCCTCTTTACCTCTCTGTCCTCACTGTTCTCTTGGGAAAACCACTTTTCCTCAGAGTCAAATTATGTTTTCTTTCTCCATCTCTTCCTCTTTCCTTACTTTCCTTCCCTCTTTCTCTTAGGTGAATACATTCTATTTATATAATCACAATAAACATATACAAATGTGATGATTCCAGATAATTTCTTAAGGGAACAACATGTAAAATACAATATATATGACTATATATCAAAAAAATAATATATATCCATATATTTATAAAAACAATAGCAACAAAGACACTGGGGGGAAAGAAGGCTGCAGAAGTTCTCAGACAGTAAGAGTCATTAATGGGCAGAGAAAATTCTATGACCTTTTATGTCAACAGTGAGAAATTTCCAAAGGAAGGAATGCATTATAGCTTCCAAGGGACAAAGAAAGACACAGACATTCTTTAAATGTATCAGGCATGAGAGGCTGAAGAAAAATTGTGTCCATTTATTGGCTGGAGAGGGAAAACTAATAGCAGGTGACACTACAGAGACAGGGGTTTTAAATCTTTCTCTTTCACTCAGTATTTGTCAAAAAGTCAATTGTTGTCTGAAAAAGAAGACAAGGAAGTGTATGGAATGAGTTGAACCAAAACAAATAGGAAAAGAGAAACTGACAGAGGACTATAGAATTTACTAGATTAACTGCCGAGCTGTATCCTTGATGTCTGAAACTACCAAACCAATCCCTACAGTCCAGTGCTGAGGAGAGGTGCTGATATTCAACTGTGGAATATCCACTGTGTTTAAGGCTTAGCAGTGGTACCTCCTGATATGGTTGTAGCTTAGGATAATTAATGGTCTTGTTCTGGCAGAAATGCATAGAACAGCAGTCAGTGAATTCCTATAGCAAAGCACCCAATCCAGCCCATGGCAACAGTGGAGCATCCCACACAGTGGTAGTTAAAGTTTGAAGAATTGAGAGGGAGAGAGTAAGACCTGAGTGTGAGAGAGCTCAAAGACCCTGGGATAGGAAGGGGTTCAGTGTGTTTCCAGCCTGAAGGCAGATCAGTGCAGCCTCACTAGCCTTGCAAACAAAGGCAAGGTTGGGCCCAAAAGAGGACTGCAGAGCCAGCTCTCAAGACGAAAAGGTTATTGTTAAGGAGAGAAGCAGAGACGGTGATGTTATTTAGTTTATGCTTATCAAGTTGGCTTTCACAACCGTGAGGAAAGTGGATTGAAGAAAACCATTAAGGAGTTAATTTACAAGAATGGCTAACAGGGCTTGGCTAAGGAAGTTCTATTAGCGAAGGGTGATAGAGATATATTAGGACCTAGTGACACTGATGAGACTGGATGACTGTCAGATACAGAAAGAAAGTACGGAAGAAGACATGGGTCTGGACTGTTCACGTCTACACTCTGGAAGATGGGATGGCAACTGGTTGCTTGGCAACAATAGTGTTTCCCGTCAATGCACAATCCCATCTCCTTATAACCTCCCATGATGTTACAAGGCTTGATGATGCCCAGTTTTACCAGGAACGAACGTAGAAACATCTGAAGCAGCATCAAAGAGGTGCGGGTTTGACTACAGACAGACGCCTCTGTGCTTCAGTTCTGGTTCCTTTTTTCAGTTTTTATGCATATGACTCCACTGCACGGCTTTTCAGGGTTTGTATTCATCCATTCATCATTTCTCAAACTTAATAGCTACAAAAATTTAGAACCAGACAAAGAAACCCCGCTCCAGAGGGCCAAGCTCTGCTCGCTTCTTCACGAGGGCACACACGCCACTTTCTGGACCACATGCTGAGTAAACAGGATCCTGGGAATCTGCCCAGATCACTTTTGATATTTTGCCTGAATCTGCATGGGTTGAAGCTTGGGGTCTGGCTTCTAGACCTAGGGATCTGGCGGATCTGTAGTTCTGATCATGAGTGCCGGTAGGCCAGAAAGGTGCCAAGAGGAAGTTGCTTGTGGAGATGTGACCGGATGTAGTTGGCCTTCCAGACTGCCTTGTTTAATTGTATGTCCTTGAGACTACTGATATATTATGGACAAAGGAGGAGAAAGAGGGAGCTAGAATGTTGCATTAGAATGTGGCCAATCCAATGAAAGCTGTGGGCACATTAATTGACTTTTTTGTGTTATAAGTACTTTCTAAGTGTGGATCAATGGTATATGGTATTCTATCTATCTATTCTAGGAGTTGTAAAGATGAACAAGACATCTTTACCTCTAGAGACCTCTAGACCTCTAGAGACTTAGTTGGCAAAGACACATGTAGACATCTCTCTATAAAATGAGCTAACTAAAGAAAACGGCACATGAGCAGAACACTGTGTCCCTTTGGAGATTCAGAAGAAACATTGTTTTTCCGACTGAGGAATTCATGGATGCTCGCTTAGAGAAACAAAAGTAGAGAAATAATGTGCTTAAAGTTGCAATATATAAATATCACTCAGCTCCTGAAACTTATTTATTGCTTCTAAACTTGTCCTCATAGGCATTAAATTAGATTTAAAAGCATCTGCCAGAGTGCCTGATGTATGGAAATATTTAATAAGCTTTGCTTGTTCCTATCTTTATTCTTCATGAAAATATTCTTGATATATATTGTTGTCTCATGTTCTCCTAAAAACATTCCAACACACATGCATACACACATGTGTTGGAAAGGTCGAGGAAAGGTTGGATAAAAGTTCCTTGAAGCATTTATCTTTGTATTTCTGGGCCCTAGACACTGGCCTCCAGTAAACAATCTTTAACTAAGTGAACAATTAAATTAAGATTTACCTAGAGCTCATGGGAGGATTCCTGGGTTGGATGGGAATGAAGTGGCACCAAGTCAGGAGTTGGGTGGTCTTGTCAGGTACCTCAGCTTATTTGGTCTTGGTAATTTGTGCTTTTGCAAAACACATACAGACTGACATAGCTAGCAAAGTCACAGTATTATCTTTTTCTACATAGAGATTCTTATGTGACCTTTAAGGTCACAAAAACGTAGTAAACTCTGAATGAGTGCAGATGCCACTCCTCATTTAGACCTCTGTCCTTGGAGAGCCAAGAAGAAATGAAGAGGAATATGGCTATTGTCCACTAGATGTGGTCCAATGTCAGAGCTGACACGCAGAGGAAAGGACCCTATTCTTATAACTTCTCCAAAGAGGGAGCTGTAAGCCAGATCCAGAAAATGGCATGTGATGGAAGTGTGCTTTGAACATTTTTTCTTTTCTGGAGGAAAAGAAATTCTCTCTGACCCAGTGATATCACTCAGAGCTATTAAATGGGCTAGAGAAGAAAGGCTTATTTTAGTATAAATTAGACCCTTTCTATCTTGCCTTTTTTTAAAAAAATTAATTTTTGTACTTATTCACTTTACATTCCACTCACTGACCCCTCCTGGTCACCCCTCCCACAATCCTTGCTCCACCCCTCCTCCCCTTCTCCTCTGAGTGGGTGGGACCCCCGGGGAATTCAAGTGTTTGCCAGGCCAGGCACTTCCTCTCCCATTGAGGCCAGACAAGGAAGTCCAGCTAGAAGAACATATTCCATGTACAGGCAACAGCTTTTGGGATAGCCCTCATTCCGGTTGTTCAGGACCCACACGAAGACCAAACTGCACACCTGCTTCATATGTGAGGGAGGCCTGGTTCCAGCCTGTGTGTGTTCTTTGTTTGGGGGTTCAGTGTGGGAACCCCAAGAGTCCAGGTTAGTTGACTCTGTTGCTTCGGGGCTTCAATCCTTCCTCCGATTCTTCTATATCTTGCCTTTTATGTTCAAAGTTTGGGGTTTTATGTTTATTGGATGAAGGCAGGTAAGACACTGTCTGCTCTGGATCCAAAGATCCAAAGATAGAACTAATAATTTTATTGTACAATTGCCCAGAGCACATGTAATGGGTGAGTTAGTTGAGGCAAAAATGCCTCTTGAACTGTTCTTGTTTTAAGAACTTGGATAGGCAGAGTAGACTAAGATCTAGAATGCTAATAAAACACGCCCTGCTGTTTCAAACACTTACCAAACTCCCAAGTTGATATCTATATTAGATTCAATAAATCTACATCTCACAATTGATTCCTATGCAAGGATCATATATACGTGCAAAGATTTAGCTGTGAGACACTTGCAGCTACTTTGCTGATGTGCACACATCATCTGTCCCCTCCTGGCTATAGCACTCGATTTTCCGACAATTCAGCTGTGGTTGGGCACTGCTAATTCGATCTCCTTTGAGGGAGGTGACAATATTGAGTCAGTTGGGCACTTTTCTTCAGAGAATCTGAAAACTGAATGGAGTGACCAAACCGTTATGTGCCCAAGTGCCTGGAAAAGCTTCTATTCAGCCAAGCTATTCGCCGGTGCTGTCATTAGACTCCTGGTCCTTTAGCCTTTATTCCCTACTTAGTATTTCTTCGTCTCAGTAATTCAGGAGCTAAGAGTACATTCTGCTCTTGACTCAGTACCCAGCATCCACATAGCAGCTCACTAACACTTGCAACACAGATCATCTAAAGTCTCTGGCCAAGCACAGGCACATGCCTGTAACAGTCCTCCCTCCCCAATTAAAAATAATATAAACACTAAAAAGATTTCCTTCCTTTTCCTCATTAACACCACAGAATTTTAATTGGCTGGAGTCAATGGGATTAAAACCTGAAAACAATTGTCTAATAAGTTAACTAAGAGATAAATTATGACAGATTCAGCTGTTTTAGAAGCATACTACAGAATTCATATTCTGTTTATTAGAGACTTAGAAGGAACAGAATGATCATACAAGGGAAGACTGTCTCTGTGGTCAACCTGGCAGGCTCTGTAACTGATGAGCACAGCAATCCTGTCCTGACAGGAGACTAAAAGGAAAATATACAAAAAGCTCAGCAAACAAGGAATCAAGGGAAAAATGACCCAATTGAAAGATGGGCTAGACCCATCCCATGGGAGAGAGCCAACCCCTGATACTATTAATGATACTCTGTTATGCCCACAGACATGAGCCTAGCATAACTGTCATTTCAGAGGCTTCATCCAGCAGCTGATAAAATCAGATACAGAGGCCCAAAGCCAAACATTAGGCGTAGGTCAGGGAGACTTGTGGAAGAGTGAAGGGTAGGATTGAGGGAGCTGCTGGGGGAGGTCAAGGAAACCACAGGATCTACAGAGTCAACTAACCTGGGCCCACAGGGGCTCACAGAGAATGAACCACCAACTAAAGAGGACCCAAGTGCTAGACCTCAGCTCCCTACACATTTGTAGCAGTTATGTAGCTTGGTCTTCACGTGGGTCCCCTACCAACTGGAGTGGGGGTGGGGCTGTTGCCAACTGTGTTGCCTGCCTTTGGAGGATTTGCTTCCCCTAGCTGGTCTGCCTTGTCTGGCCTCAGTGGGAGTTGATGCACTTGGTGCTGCTGCGACCTGAAACGCCAGGGCGGGTGGGTGGTACCCATGGGGGTTCCCCTTCTCTGAGGGCAGTGTTATGTGAGAGTGGGACTGGGAGGAGGGGGGCTGCAGTCAGGATGTAAAGTGAATAAGTAGATAAATAAAAATGGGCCAGGGCTCTGAATAGACAGTTCTCAATAGAAGAAATAAAGATAGCTAAAAATAACTCAAAAAAGTACTTCATCATCTTTGATAAATTGGAGAAATTCAAATTGAAACAACTTTGAGATTTCATCTCACCCAATCAGTATGGATAAGATCAACGAAACAATGGGCAAGCATTGCTGTGAGGAAGGGAGAGTCCTTATTCTC
Organism: Rattus rattus; assembly: GCF_011064425.1. Taxonomy (NCBI): domain Eukaryota; kingdom Metazoa; phylum Chordata; class Mammalia; order Rodentia; family Muridae; genus Rattus; species Rattus rattus. The sequence goes on from NC_046155.1 coordinate 41,928,724, forward strand.
TGTTTGTGGGATTGCAAACTGGTGCAGCCACTTGAGAAATGCACTCACCACACGACCCAGCTATGCCACTCCTTGGCATATGCCCAAAGGACTCAACAACCTACTCCGGACATAATTACTCAGCTGTGCTCGCCGCCTTCTAGTCACAGCAGCGAGGACCCAGAGACAACCTATGTGTCTTGCGATAGATGAATGCACAGTGAAAATGTGGTACGTATACTACTCCGTTATAAAGAAAATGAAAATTATGAATTATTCAGAAAAGATCATACTGACTGAGGTAACACAGACCCAGGAAGACAAATGTAGTATATTCGTTCTCACCTGTAATTCCTAGCTCCATGTCTTCAGGTGTGAGTATATAAGACAGTAACTGCAGAAACCAGGTCTGATAGGGACTTAAGAGGGGACCAGCAGGATATAGGCAATATGAAGGGGGAAATAGGAAAATGGGGAGGAGGCTCTAACTGGGGAAGAGGGAGGAGGTCATTATAGAAGGGAGGAGGGACAAATAACACTAAGGTTGTTTGATAAAGCCTCAAGGAATTATATTGTTTTATATTTACTTAAAATCATACACAATACATATCACCACACCCCCCACATGCGCACACACACACACACACACACACACACACACACACACACACACACACACACACACACACACCTTAAAGTTACACCATTAGGGCTGGAAATCTTCCTCACAAGTCATAAACTACCTAACAAAAGGTAGCTAGTATCAGGCCTGGGAAACCTCTCCTTGAATTGGTGGTCAACTATTCCCAAAAGTAGTTCAGAGACTCCCAAAACAATATAAACTACTGCTGCTTCCCTTGGCTGTCACCAGGGTCACAGCTAAGTCTCCATTGCTGAAGACAGCACACACAAAGGACACAGGACTCAGATAATTCAAGTTAAATATAGCCTAAAGCCTCCTTCCTGTGACCTAGCTTCCACAACACCAGAAAGTACTATGTAAGCTGCCCAGGGAGGGAAGAAACAATAGTCTTATCCAGCTGTGACAAGTATAAACCATAACACTGACTAGTGCTGCAAGATACAAGAGGTGCAGTAGTGGCACTCATGTCTTGGTGGTAGGACTTGGCCAACTCAACAGAAGGGAAATCATGCTTGGTACTAGAAACCTATCTAACTGCCTTGGGCTAGTGAGGTTATGGATCTTAGAGGAGAACCTATTGCTGCTACTTTACTAAACCAGAAAATTGCTAGATTCATTCTAAACCTTATCCTTATATCCACAAATAAGTGTAGCTTTAATCCCTTGTCCACGAAGCTTCTCTATACAGCAAATGGAGACCATTACAGGAAACCACAACTGAATGCAATGCATAGACCAATGCACCAGGAGTCTAGCCCCAATGGATACATCAATACAACTCCTGTACATAAGGCTCAGGGAACACATGGAAAAGGGGGCACAAAGAGTGTGAGAGCCAGAGGACCAGGAAGTCTGCTGTGAGACTGTCTCCTGGACATGGCGGGGAGGCCTCCCTCAATGCCTACACTGAGGTTGGGATTTCTTTCACATTCCACTCCGTGGAAGGCTGCAGTTCTGTCCATAGAGTAGGCGAACGCAGTTTTCTTGAATGCTCAAGATGCACTCAATCTTTGCACAAATTCTTCCAGTGAGTTCTGGAAATAATCACAACTATTTGCTCTTTTTAATAGATGAAGATACCAAGACCTGGAGACATAACTGATAAATTGTAGTCCCAGATGAAAACCCAAGGCTCAGATACACTCTAGGTCTTATAAATGTTGAATGAATGCATGCATGAAATAAAGCAGATAAAATCCCTAAATAAAGATCCCAGAATTACAAATAAAAAATGTTTTCTGGATTAAGGAGTGTCAGTCCACTCAATGAAGTAGCCACAGGGCCCAAGGGAAATGTCTTAGCTAATGAATTGGTGACTTCGCTCTTAGACTTCTTTTTCACTGTCAGAGCCACTGATGCTTCCAGTCAGCCTCATCCTTCCCCTCCTCTGAAGGCCTCTGTGAGACTCAGTAAAGGGGAGGGGAGTAATTCACGGGCTGAACAAGGTACTTGACAAAGTAGGAGGTGAAAGCCTTCCTCCTGCCTGGACTGCCTCCAAGGGCACTAGCTCTTCTCTGCGGCTCTTTATTGAGCAGAGCCAGACCCCTAGGTGTGAAGGTCATCGTCTAAACCCTCACAGTGTGGAGAGGGTTCCAAGATGCAAAGATCCATTTCGGACAAATTTGAAAATTAATTATTTAGTGAAGAGAAAAAAAATAGAAGGTAGCCAAAACTTCTCAACTCTAAAAGCAGAATTCAGCAAGAAGGCGGGTAAGTAGTACGGAATCTCTATTTTTTTTTTTTTTTTTTTTTTGGCCAGGATTGTCAAATTTCAGAGTCTCCTTGATTTTCTTAGAGATTCCTGGTTCTAACATAGTTACAAAGAATGCAGGAGGCAAGCCCAGCATGTGGAACATGGGGGCTGAGGCAGGAGGATCCCAAGTTTGAGGCCGAGCGTCTACATAGTGAGAGATCCTGGCTCAAAACTCAGTCCAACCCAACCCGACTCATTTCAAACCAAAGCAGACCCAGCATCTTTGAGAGCAATCCTTTCTCCAGACTCATGCGGACCTGCGCTAAGATGTGCCTTAGCACTGATAAAATGGTCCAGGATAACGCTTATTGTGAGGACTGAGCTGTGCGCTGGCCCGTTCCAACTGGATACCAGCATACCTCTTCTCTAGGTGTAATAATAAAAATGCCTCTGACAACTGGCAAATCTCTCCAGTGGAGAAAGCTCACTCTCACCTCCCCACTTGGAGAGTCACTGACCTACAGAGGGACACATAGAAAACACTGTGTGTCCCCTTCCAAACATCCTAGAATTTCCTATGAATGTATACTCTCACAAGCCTGAGTTGACCTGGTTTTGCTTGGGGTGGCAGAGGGAAGAAAGTGTCTCTTAACCTTTCATGCTTGGAGAAAATAGGTGAAGATGTATAATCTTTTGTTATTTCTTGGTTAATAATGTCCCCTTCCATTTACTTAAGCCAGGTGAAGTCTGCAAGCGTGAGATGCTTGCACTGCAGTCCTTGCCTGTGCACTAGGGCTGCCTCTCCACAGTGGCCGAGAGTCTAAGGCTCTAGAGTCAGAGCTCAGCATACACATTCCAGTTCTTCCTCTTGTGTTCATTGTAAATGATGGTTGTGGAACATTGTAAGTTCAGTTGTGCTAAACTTCATGTTCCAAAACCATCAAACCTTTCCTTGCATGACTGTGGTAGACAGTTGCTGAAGCCTGGGAAAATGCCTGATTCACCGGCGGGAAGAGACAGTTCCTGCTTCTGTTTTCTTGCTCAGCGTTTGATTACTGTGGTGGGGGCATGAGGGGACACCTCCCTCCACAGTCTCGTGCCCTAGAGCATTTATTCAGCTCTCTTCAGAGTACAAGGCAGGTAGGTGGGCAACCCTAAGACAGGCAGGGAGGCTCTGGGATGTGACTCACACCTTTGTACCAGCATTTGTCAGAAGAACTTGGGAGGGCAACAAGAGACTGGACATGAGGGCCACAGGCCCTTTCAGGGAGAGTGTCCTCAGCGGCTGCTGAGGTGTTGTTTCTCTGAGAAGATCCTCTAAGCAAGCTATAACATGGGTGACAGTAACTGAAGTTAGACTTGCATCCCAGTTCAGCAACAGCACTTTCTAGGGAGGACTGTCTCCTTCTAGGTACTTTACTCTGGAGCCTTAGAGTTCTCATCTGTAAGTAAGATAACACAAGAGCCTAATTAGGAGGCTGAAGATGAACAGGACAGTGTATGTGAAGGGAGCAGCCTAGTGCCTGGCCACTGGAGTGCACTTAAAAAATTCAATGATGTTGCCATTAATAGTGATTTTATGTAAATACCTCTGCCCATGTATGTAATATTTGAATATATTTTCAAAAGAATCAATGATGGGGTCAGCGGGGTTTAAGGTAGATAAGGAAATGTAACAGCTAAGCAATGAAGAGAGAACATGCAGAAGATGACATGTGTGGGAGAGAGGGGTAACGCAAGAGAGGAGAGACGAGCAGGCAGAAAAATAGATTCAGAGGGAACAATGGAACTTTTAAATGAAATTCCGTGTGTGCTTAGGGTCGGGACAGTGCAGTCATGCCTTGTTTACGCATGCATGGATGAGGCATCAGCAGGCTTCCTGCCACTTGTCCTGCAGAACCAACAGTCCTAGCTGACAGCCTCACACTTTGAAGGCTCAGACTTGAGTCGCTTCAGATCCAGGAAGGTTTCTAAGCAGAGCTTTTGAGCCCTGAGATTCTGCACTTGCTTCCTTAATTGGTTCATTCTTCAAACGTCAGTTGAAGTATAGGTCCTTTTGGCTGAGCAGCTCTTTTCTGCCCCTTTGGCTACATTTATCACCTAAACTTTTCTGCGTCGAAAGTACCTGATTAAGGTAGAAAAACTAATGCTAAGGGGCTAAGAGAGGAGCTTTTCTAATCACTGTCCTCCAGGCAAGCTACAGGAGCTGAGCCAGAGAGGAAAGCTCTAGAAGCATGGTGACAGAGGACTCAGCTGGCTCTGTCGTCCAGGGTGGTGTCGGGCCAGCACCTACCTGATACGAAGAGCAGAAATGAGGCTGGGAACTGAGTGCAGGCCTGTCCACGGCTCTACCAGGCCAACAGCAGGGCTCACTGACCCCAGAGGAGGCACCATCTTAACACCTTCGTGCGTTGACAAGCTCAAGGATCCAGAACATACAAGTGAGCTCCACCCAGATAGCTCTAGCAAGGCCTGAGGAACACTGTGTTGTTCACAGACTCATCTGCAGCTACTTCAATTAAAGAATTACACTATCTCTGAGTAGCAGCAATGCCCATAGCAGCCGAATTGGAAAACAAGCTACAGACTACAGCTTTGCTGTGCACACAGCCATTAACCAATAAGTGAAAAAATATCAGCCAGGGAAGGATGAGCTCCCGCTTCAGAGACTTCGAAAGCATTAAGTTCAATCCGGCATGCATGGCTGAACCGGAAATGGCTACAACATGTAGCTGGTGGGAAAGCACGACCCAAATCCTGTCTTTCATTCCATCCTATGCAGAACAAATACGCCATGGCTGGGATGAGAGATCAGGCTAGCTCCTTTGTGATGTTTGTACACCCAAGAGGTGCTGGCTTCAGGTAACTAGGCCTGTCCCTCTGTCTCACGTTTGCTCCTCAGCAGAGCAGTTCACACTCTGCAGACCCTAGTGCTGTCTACGTAGGGATCTCAAAACCAGAGTGACAGGAAATGCTCCAAAATTATCTCCCACTTCACCTTTTAAGTGTAAACCGTGCCTTTTCTCTTTTCATAGGGTTCTATAGCTATGGGCCAGGGAGGGGGCTCACTCAGAGAAGTGCTTGCTATGCACACATGAAGATCTGAGTTCAGATCACCAGGACCCATGTAAAAAGGTCAGGCTTGGTAGTGTGCACCTGAAATCCTGGGGCTGGGGATGAAGGTAGGCAAATGCCAGGAGCTTTCTGGTTAGCCAATCTAGCCAAAATGGCAATATTGTAGAGACTTTCTAAAAAAAAAAATAGGTAGAAAAGTGATTGAGGAAGACATTTCATTTTCAACCTATGGCTGTCACATGTGCCTGCACACACACACACACACACACACACACACACACATACTCACACAGAGCTGTATACCCCATGGTTTTAAGAATATCTTTATTTATATCAGGCTTTATATGATTTAGATAATAGTTTTACGATCTTCAGGGTATACCCAAACCAGGGTCTGAATGCAGCCACATGAATAGTGAAGGGAAAGATCAATGTAGGGATAGACAATGTCTTTGTTTCTTCTTATGTCTTGGATGAAGCGATGGAGGCTGTTTTCTTTGCTATTTATGAAGAAGGGACTATCTGAGGTGTGAGGTAGGTATGTGAGGTAGGTATGTGAGGTGGGTATGTGAGGGAGGTATGTGAGGTAGGTATGTGAGGTGGGTATGTGAGGTAGGTATGTGAGGTAGGTATGTGAGGTAGCTGCAGGGTGAGGGAGACAGGCTTTGAGAATGAAGGCTATGTCCATTAGGGAATCCTGAGAGGAGACAGGCAGAGGAGATGGAAGGTAGAAGGTTGGATCTCACCCCAAGCCTTACGTAGAGGCTTCAGTATGGAATTACTCTTGTGGAAACCAGTGAAGAGGTGACCTGTTATTAACTGGCAAATTTATTTTGCCAAATTAGGTTATTTCCAACAGAAAATGTACTAAAATAAAATTAAATAGTCACCTCTATTTCAGAGTTTTTCTGGGGTGTGGCTCAACTCTTCCTATAAAGATGCTGACCCAGGCCAACAAGTGGCACTGTTAGGTGGGCACAGCACACGGCTACAGTTAAATTTCTACCTACCACCTCATCTTTGTCATTCAGACAATGACTATGGGCTAGTAATGGTAATATTTTGGAACAGGACTTTGTCAAAAAATTCTTTCATTCATTCATTAATTCATTCATTCATTGCCAAAAAATTCTTATCTCCAGCAAATGCAAATGAAGAGCCACAGTGTTATCTCAGTAACTTCCTTGGACATTTTCCTGTACAACCACCTGAATAGTAAAAAAGTCCACCATTAGACATGAAAGAGAGTCATTATAGTTTTACGAGGTTTGCATAAGGAAATATCAGTTGATGGAGAAGTTGAAAGGAATGTCAAATTTGTCATAGAACCTACTATGAAATGGAATGCAAATTCTTTAAACTGTGTTGAAATTTCAGAGTTCAAAGGAAAGTCCAATTTTAGAAATCTTTAGGCTGGAAAATAGCTCATTGAATGTGGAATGAAGACATTACCACAAGCCAGTGCATCTCTTGATAATGCTGACAATTCCGGAAGCACGGAGATACAAGCCTGGAACTGTACAAAGGCATAGTTTTCTCCTGAGTAAGGTGGATGGGACATTCCATCCTGGGCTCCCTCTGCCACACCACTCTGAAGGTTTGGAAGTGCGTAGTTGTTTTAGACGTAAAAGTGGGAAATTGAAAACATGTTTAGAAATCCCTGTGCGCATTAGGGATGGAAGTTACTTAATGTATGCTTGCTACCTCGTTTCTCCTTTTCTCCCCACAGAAGTTTCCTTGTCAAGTATAATAAGAAAATGGCATAGTCTGCTTCTGTCTCCTTTCTTTCCAACAGTCAAAGATCTAAATAAAAATTCGGATGTTTTTGATAGAAGTTGGACCAAAACCCCAACAGGACACTTTGACAGGTCCAATGGTTTCTGCTTCTCCTGTTTATCTTTTAAAAATATTGTTTTTCTTTGTTTTTTGATAATTTCATACAATGTGTCTTGATCATATTCCTATATTTCTCCCAGCTCTCCCCAGACCCTAATTAACCTCCCTACCCACCCACTTCATGTCTCCTTCTCTCTCTCACATGGAGTTCACGTTATGTTGGTTAACTGCTCGGGCTCGAGGCCTGCCCTGAGATATAGTTGATATAGTAAGCACCAATGCACTGAAGAGACCGACATTCTGTGGAGCTTTGAATAGGTTTGGCCCCCATAGACTCATGTGTTTTAATGCTTGGTCCACAGGGAGTGGCACTGTCAGGAAATACACCCTTGTTGGAATAGGTGTGGCCTTGTTGGAGGAAGTGTGTCACTGCGTAGGCTTTGAGGGCTTCTAGCGCTTAAGCTCCGCCCAGTGCTTAAGTCTTTTCCTAGCTGCCTTCAGGTCAAGACGCAGAACTCTCTCAGCTCCTCCAGTACCAAGTCTGCCTGGATGCTGCAGTGCTTCCTGCCATGATGATAATGGACTGAACCTCTAAAACTGTAAGCCAGCTGCAATTAAATGTTGTCCTTTATAAGAGTTGCCTTGGTCAACTTGTCTCTTGACAGCAATGGAAACTCTAAGCAAGGCATATTCCCTCTTCCAGAGCAACCAAATGTCAATAGTAGGGTTGAGCCTCCATGGCTGCCTCTCTTTCTCCATGCTGAGACTTTGGTTTGAGCTTTTGCAGGCTTTGGGTATGTTGTCACAGTCTCTGTGGATTCACACACTCTCCTGCCATATTGTGTCTGGAAAATATCATTTCCTTGACACCATCAACCTCTATAATCCTTCTTCAGTCCCAGGGATGTCTGCATGGCATGTTTACCCACAAGGGACCTGTGCGAGCACTGTACTTAGCTGACACCGTGCTATTGCCACTGTGAAATCTCAATAATCTTAGAACTGTTTTTGCAAGTGGCATACAATGGGACAATGGATGTACTCCTGAGCAGAAATGTTTATGGTACGTCTGAAGGCCCTCGCTGCCCAAGTCATGATCAGTCTCCATGATCACAGTGCCACAACGCACAGGAGTTGAACGAAACTCAAGCGAGGGCAAGGCAGAGTGTGTGTGAGGCTGGAAGATCTGACAGCTCTGAGAGGGGACACTTTCTGTATCTATCACGACTTTCCCAGAATAGAGAAGGTGACGTCTAGGACACACACATGACTACAGTGGGCTATGACATCTTTTCTTCCAATGTCAGCTAGTCGCCTTTGCTGAGAAGGACATGGAAGGGCACAGAAGCCGCTCGTGTGTGAATGGGTATATGGTACCATGCTCTGGAGCACAGGCAACTGACCTCGGGACACATCACTAAAGGAAACTGACTTTCCCTTCCTAGGTGGCCATGGGCTGTCAGGAACTCCTCCGCTGGGTGTGTGGCCTCCTGGACCTCTTTCCTCTCCTCATGGAGGACAGACCGGCTTGATCTTGTGCAGGTTTCACGCTGAATCACACCTGCTGTGAGTTCACCAATGTAGTGACCTTCGCATGTCCAGAGGATGTCACTTGTTTGAGCAGTGCTCAAACTCTGGCTCTTAGAAAGCTGTATGCCCCCTCTTCGGTGTTCCGAGTCACCAGGGATGGGGTGTGATAGAGAGGTCCCATTTACAGCTAACCTTCCCCAGTCACATGTCCTCTGCACTTTTAACAGTCATGAGCCTTGGTACTGACTACCGTCCACTGCATAGAGAAGCTTTTGTGATGAGGGTGAGAGTTGGTTTGGTGACTCATGAGATTCTGAGGGAAAGCCTGGTAGCTGGGTGGCCTATCTCAGAATACTCTTCATTAAAGTTTTATTGTGATTACAAAACCAACTCCTATATTAAATTATGGAGAAAGCAAAGCAAGCCCCTGGGCTGCTGTTGTGACTTCAGCTAGGTGTGTGGTCTCTGAATTCAGAGGAACAGGAAGTGAAACAGGACAGCAGGGTGGGCTAGAATCCTGTGACTCTGAATGCAGGGACTAGTAGAAAGAGGTATCGTTTTCTTTCTTTCTTTTTTTTTTTTTTTATAAAAGATCTCAAAAAATTTGGCAGCACAAGTTTGGTAGTGTTTGGCAGCTTTTAACTCCAACCATGAATACTGTTCCATAGTAAAATTTTTCTGGAATGCTCCAGTATTGGTGCCAAGGCCCACAAGATGCTTCTGTAAGTTCAGCTCCCACAACCATCCAAGAACAGATTGCCTAAGGAGTGTGTCCCAGTATTACACAGGCCCCGGCTATTCTCTAGAGCAGGAATATGACCGCTGCCAGAATTCTGCAGCCAAGAAGCCCACCGTCCCTAAAACTGCACTTTCTATTTCTAGTTTTCTGAGGTTTTTATTCTTAGAGGTAGGACAGAGTACTGGGAGTTATGCATGGGCTGTCAGGTGAACGAGTGGAAGGCTGGCCATACAGACAGAACCTTTTATTTCCCTTCCCACTGTGAGCTGGTATTTGCAAAACTATAAGGAAAACTGTAATCTTGGTATGATCACAAAATGGAAATGTGAGGAAGCCATTTAGACAAATGCCGTTTCTCTTCCAGCGTCACAGTAACCACACTATTAGATGTATCAGCAGAACTCTAATGTAGGTCTGTTAGAGCCCCGTAATGTATACTTTAGTAGCAGTCTTAGAGAACAAGTTTTGTTCCCAGTGGTTTGGTTCGGATTTCAGTGCCTGAGCTCATGCAGTATGGCCATCTGCTCACAACTTTGAAATAAATAGAGAGAACATTGTTTCTAAGGACCCGGGGCTAAAAGACAGACATGGTCATCATTAAGTTTACAGATGACACTCTCGGGAAGAAGCACAGGCTAAGGATTCCAAATGGGAATAAATGCAGGGTAGAGGAAAGAAAATCTTCATCATAAAATAAATGGTGAGGAAGGATGGCTCTGTGTGTTCATGACTAGATTAGGATCAGGACCCACTGGGGTTGGGAGAATGGAGCTGGTGTAAAGTTCCGAGACACAATATTCTGGGTCCAAGAGTGCTAATAAAAATTCAAATCTCTTGCAAAGATTTTAAACCAGCCCATCCTTGCCTGTAGAGAGGTGGGAACACCCCAGCCCCGGGGAACTCAAACCCACACTGGAATTTGTATGACGCTCATGTGATTTAGGAGAACACTATCCTGGAAGTCACATGAAAGGAGGAAGAATGTAAGAAAGATCCTTTCACCCACTCCGACCATTAACCCTATCCACTTAGTCCACCCATGCCTTCAAGTTCGTCTTCCTCACTTTGTCCTGGTGAACAATGTCACCAGCACTGTCTAAGCTGTTGTCATCAGCCTTGACCATTTACGCCCTGCTGTGCACAGGTTAGTCAGGGTCATCTCTAGACACTTGGATCTGGCCGTAAGTCCCAGGCAGGTGCCTTCATTGTTGCTTATTGTCCCTTACTGTTGCTCAGCTGCCCATCTCCCCTCTACTCCACTGAATCCTCCTGACAATTTAGTTTGCTCTCCTCCATGACTTCTCCAGATCTCCTTTCTTTAAGGCCACTGCATACAACAGCGCCTACCTGGGCTCCTCGAATGGGTACCTTGTTTTCATCCCTTAGAGGTCTACACAAAGAACAGTCTTTATTGCTTTATTACTTAAAGTAGCCTCAGAATCTCCCACTATACATCTGCCCAGTTCTTACAATGTTCCTTTTTGTCTATGTCTCAGAGCTGAGCATTAGGGGTTGGTTATTCAACTGGGGTGCTCCTAGCCCCCTGTCCTCAGCATTCCTTAGTTACTGGTAAGTGTAAGGGTGCTTAGTGTAGGGTTTAGGCCTGTGAGCGTTTCCCACTCCCGCATTAGCACACCTGTTGGTGAACACATCTAAGGCTCAGTGATCGCTACCCGAGAGGAGATGTGAAGACTGTGAGAGCCAGTAGCACAGAGAATTTGCTGTGACGTTATCTCTTCTAGAAATGGCAGGAGTTACACTTGAACTTTTACCAACACGGCTGCCTAAACATGACCTGTACGTGGACAATGCCAGTAGATATGCTAATAGCTTGTCCCTGCTCCAGACTGACTCTGAGTTCCTGGAGAGCAATAAGCCATGTCTGTTTCCTGCAGAGCCACAGTTCAGGACACAGAACACTGGTAAGGGACTGGCACTCAGTAAGTATTAGATAAGGACTGGAATGCCCAGCATATTTAATGCTGGCCTGGGGATGCTTTGCTCATCCCTAAGGAGGGTATTGGCCAGACAGCTGATGAACACACACAGAGATGACTTAAGATCTTAAGTTCCCAAGTTGTTCCTCTGAGAATCTTAGAGGAATGACAGGTGGGAATTACGTGTGATCGTGTGACCAGTGAACCTTCCGATATAGCAGCTTTGAAAGCAAACGTATTCTTTTCCTCTATGTACTTCCCAGCTGCATCTCTTGTGTTTTGGAGAACGGATCTAAATTTCACATGGCTTACATTCATGTTAGGGTGACTTCGGTATTCATTAGATCACCCATGATGACGAAAGAGACAACAGTGAGTGGATTCCTCATCCAGAAGGCCTCCCGGCGGCTTCCTTGGATCAGTCCCAGCCACTCACCGTCCTCCTCTAGCCAGCTTTCAGCTCATTTGACTGGCTTGGATTCAAACAGTGAAGTTTTGAAAGCTGAACTATATAATTCAAGATGCTTACATTCTCAGAGTCTATGTCATTTTTATCAAAAAACCAAAAAGCACTTAGTTCAGGTTTCAGAGCGTTTCCGGAGGCAGAGCTGGAATCTCAGAAACCAGTGGAGAAGAGGATGCTCTGCCCTTGGATCACCTCCTTCCCAGGCCACATGCAGAGCCCATCAGTGAAGCCCAGTGTGTGCAGACCAAACCATGGGGCCGGCGGAGAACAAACACCCAATCAGTTATAATAACCTCTGACTGTTAAGTGAAAGGAAAAGAATACAGGAACATGGACACCCAGAGTGAATCTCAGGATCAAAACACTCCAAGCTTCCTATCTGATGTGTAAGCCGGAAGGGTAGCCCTCCTGAGAGATATGCGGTACATTCATTAGAACACAAGGAGCCAAATGACCGGGCAGCTATGGCCCCCAATGAGCTTTACAGTTACTGCAGATGAAAAGGGAAGCCATATATTTTTAAGAGGAAAAGCCATATAAATCTGACAGCTCCTTCCCATTCAGAGCAAATCCAAGTCATCTCCGGCCAAACCACTCTATTTTTCTAACAGAGACTTTCACAGTGGGAAGGCATGGTGAAAAATCAGTGGTGATGACCACAAACCACTTGTGTTACACCCTGGGCCCATTCATGGTGGTTTTCATGTTCATTTTCAGCAAGGTAGGTTGCTGTCAGTTTTCAAATACATACCTACACACACATACACATGCACACACATGCATAGGCACACATACGTGTATACATGTACACACACACGTACACACAGCTATGGTTTCAATCCACTTTGTTCTCCGCAGGCTTGTGCACTCAGGGCTATCTCCCTAGTGTGGTGGCTAATAGATGGGAGTGAGTGATGGGCAATTGGGTTCAGGGCTCTAGCTTTGGGTGGATTAATGCTGTCTCTCAGGAGTGGTTCAAGTCTTGCATGACTGAATGAAGCACAGGGCTCTAAAGATCAGACTATTACAAAGGGAGGCCACCCCACTTGCCTGGCAGCGTCTTCTGCACATGGCTGTTTCTTTCCACTTTCCAGCCATATAGTGAAACAGCTAAGAAGCACTAGATCACTTCGGCCATCCTCTTTAGGGCTACCAGTTACCAGGACCATGAGCAAAACGTTATGCGTGTTTTGCTAGCATATGTATCTGTGCACCACATGCCTGGTGCCTGCAGAAGCCAGAGCTATCAGATCTCCTGGAACCAGAGTTACTGAGAGTTGTGAGCCACCATGTGGTTGCTGAGAATTGAACCCTGGTCCTCTGGAAGAGCAGTCAGTGCTCTTAACTGCTGAGCCATCTGTATAGGCCCATTAACTGCCTTACATTTGTTATCCATACTTAGATATTTCATTCTAGCAACACAACATTTAACACAGCATAACATATACACTTTACTCAAAAATTATAACTTAAAAATTACTTTTTACTACAGACTTGCAAAATTACCCACGTGTTACCTACTCATTCCCTCCATTCCTGTTTCCAAGTGGCTAAATGTAGCTGGAGAAAAGGCACACAACGGAACAGACAGGTTCCACTTGGCAACGATCTCAAACTTGAGCCGTCCTCACTGTCCCTCCTACGTGTCCTTGCCAGACTTGCTATTCTCCTCTTGGAGATGACCATTTACCACTTCCTTTACTCCTCAGGATCTCTTCATCCCAGCCAGTGGCCGACTGCCTTGGTTTCCAAACAGAGACATGAGCTATGGCTTGGGCTCTTTTGTTTCCCACCACCCATCCTGGGCATGGCTGCCTGTGCATCCTCTCCTCCTCTGCAGGCTGATGGTGCAGAGGGGGGCACCTCATGCTGTTTCTCACTGGCATCCCCCTGTTCTCACTTTAAGTGAGACTCAGATGTATGGACACACCTGTATGTGTAATGAGGACATCTCTTTTGAGATCTAGACTGTGCTCGATATTCCCGTGAGTGACTCACGAGCACCTCATACTTACATGTTCAAAGTGGCCCTGATTCACCTTCCCCTGCAAACTTATTTTTCTTTCAGTCTTCCTCTTGGCCACAAATGGCTTTACCATGCGTTAGTTATTTAGGTCTCCCTTCCATCCTCACATCGACTCCCACTTAGAATGTCAGTGTTCCCTTTCGAAATATATCTTAAAACTGACTGTGTCTACAGTCATTAGCCCCATAATCACCTTGATCTGACTACTAAAATATCTCCTGCCCGGTTTCCCATCTAGTCTTGTTCTGCTCCCAGCTGCCCACAGAATAGCTGAGTAGTCTTTGATATGTATGACAACATTACTCTCACGGTTCAAATTCCTCCAGAGGTTCCCCACATGACTTCAGATAAATCCCAGATTCCTTACAAGATCCTGCATGGTTGGTCTCTGCCAACATCCCCAAGGTCACCTCGGGCTGCCTTCTCTCATCTGTCACCTTTCAGCCACATTGGCTTCTATTCAGTTCCTTGGAAATACCAGAGCCTTCCCATGTAGGGGTCTGCACATTTTTCCCACATGCCTGGAATGTCTCTGCAGCCTTCTGGCGCACTATTCAAACCTCCTTCTCTGGTTCTGCTGTTCAGATACAGATTTTCCGTTTGTGTTCTCACTTCTCCTCCAGCACTTACTGTGATGTATAGCACTATATGTCCCTCTCTTTTCTTGTCTATTTCCGCTGATACATTGCAAGTTCCACAGGGCAAGGACCACTACTCACATTTGTATACATCTCCCTTCCCATGATATGTAACATGTAACAAGAGGTAAACAAACATGAATATTTGAACGAATCAATGGATTAATGAACAAAAACATTTATTGTAGCATTATCACAGAAATGACATAAACAACCAAAATGTCTATTAATTTATAATAAGGTTATAAGCAAAGGTCACATAAACCACGACACAGCCTTAGAGTACTAAGTGGTGGGTTTGCTGGGTCTATAGCAAGCTGCCCACAATATATTAAGTAAAAAAGCTAACTGGAGAATATGACATTTAACAAAGTTTATGCTGTACATAAACAGTTATGGAATGCTCTGTTATGGAGTGCTTAGGTGATCAGAGTCATCCTTGAGACCTCTGGTATACACTTCCTGGATCCTTACCAACCACCAGGGACTTGTCTGATTGGAAAAATCTGCAGCACAAATGGTACCCACTGGCTCCTTCTGGTTTCTGCCTTGTCGCAGCATTTGTGTTTATAGACAAATATAATGGAGGAGTGTCTGTACGTGGAGAAGAGTGGGATGCTGCCCTTTCTCTCCTGGCGGCTCTACGCCAGCCTAACTTCAGTGGACTTGTGTGTTCCAGCCTCTCATGGAGGTCTTTAAATTTGTAACAGTTCTCAGACTCACGTGTGTGCAAAGGATCACCTGGAGGGCTTGCTAAAACCCAGACTTCTGGGCTCTATCCCCATGGATTCTGATTCAACTTGGGGGCCTGAGACCTTGCTCTTACACTAAGGTCTAGTGAGGCCGGTGGTCTGCACTGCCTTGGGAACGGATGCTCCAGTGCAGCAAGTCCAACTTTCCCTTCTCCACACATGAGGGATTCTGTGGAAAGATTTATGGGGACATAAAGGAGAACATCCTTCCCTTCTGTTGTCTTTTAGTCCAAAGGCCTTTGAGTTTGCTGCCCAAATGCTCCCCACAATCTCTGCTTAGGAGAAGTAATGAGTAGCTGTTTGGAACGTTGCTCCTCTGTGTCAGACAAGCCTGTAGTGTACATGATGCATTCCATATCTAACCTCTAGGAACCCTGGGACAGGATACATCCCTGCATTCCTGTCTACTCATAGGAGCCATGCCCTCCTCCCATGGTAACCCCCTGGGAGGTAAAGTAAGGGAGGATATTGGGAAGCAAACTCCTAAAGGAAAGGGTCAGGGCCGTTAGCCACTCATTCCAGCTCTGTAGTGAAACTATCCCAGCTTCCCCTTTCTCCCAGTCTTAGCTGGATATAATGGTGCTGGGTAGCACACTGTGGAAGCTAGGGACAGTATGTGTGGAGAACTACGTTCCTTGTTCCCATTAGTTTATACACAGTGGCTGAGATAAAAATCTAAGTGACTACAATAGAAGACATAAAGTTATTAAATGCTGAATGCAAATATTTAGAAATATAGACAGGTTGAGGAAACTCAGGGCAACTTCAAGTAGATGATACAGTTCATTGCCCCAGGTGAATGGAGAGAACAAGGATTTTGTGTTTTGGGGAAAGGAAAACATGAGATTCCCCCCTCAGCCTGGTGCCCCTGTGGGCTAAAGCAGCTGGGGAAGGGTTGTGGGCCAGGAACACACTTCTGAGCTTTCACTCAGTGTCAGCATCAAGGGCATCGCACCCTCCCGACTGCAGCCCTTCTTGCTGGGGTCATTTGCCAACCTCCTCAGCGTACAGTTCTTGCTGCGATTTATTTTACTCTGAGTCTGGTACTCAGGTAACCTCAGTACACATGGATGACTAACATTCACAGCTAAAAACCGAAGATAAGGTTTTCAGAAGGAAGTGTCCAGTTTTCCTAATACACAGCAAGTTAAATCTTACATATCTTGCTTCCTTAAAAGTCCCTACCTTCAACGTCACTGTGACGTTGGGTTTTGTTTTCCTTTTAATTGATCACAGTTGTTTGTCTGACTATCTAAGAAAAAACGCAGTACAGAAAGTCTGGTGAAAGCTTCTGCTGTACGATCTGGTACCCAGCCGTGGGACTGTTAGCACACAACCTAAATCCGTGTCTCAGGTCTCATCATCCATAGACGAGGGTTGTGCTGGCTAGCGATGTGTCAGCTCCACACAGAGCAGCATCCGGGAAGAAAGACTCCAAGCTGAGAAAACGCCCCTATCAGTAAGTGTGCTTGGATCTTCCTGATTAAAGACTGACATAGGAGGACCCGCCACTGTGTATGGTGGGTCCTCACCAGCCCCCTGTTGTCCTGGGTTGTCTACGAAGCAGACTGAGCAAGCTTTGGGGAACGAGACAGCACTACTTCACTTCCTGCCTCCAGCTTCCTACTCTGAGTTCCTGCCCGTCCCTCAGTGGTGGAGTGTGACCTGGGAGCTGACAGATGCTGTAAACCCTTTCCTCTCTGCTTTTGCTCACAGGGCTTTGTCACAGCAATGGGAACGCTAACACAAAGATCATAAGGGCACCTGAACTAAGCACTGTGAGAAATAAGTTAACATGCGCAAGCCCTCATAGCAACTGCAAGATTTTTTCTATTGACATTTAAACTAAATAGATATATTAGGTGACTTACCCTAAAAGACCACCTTTACTTGCTGAGCCATCTGGCCAGCTCAGGAGAATACTTTTAAAAAATATTCATTCATTCATTCATTCATTCATTCACTCACTCACTCACTCATTCATTCATTCAGTATACTACTGCTCTAGATATTTAAAACTTTGGAGAAGAAAACCCTTTCTTGCATGTTGGGAGTCTGTAGCAATTCCTCAACAAGCCTCCAAATTATGTGATACAGAGCTTCAAAACTAAGGAGAAGGGACCCAGAGGTTACCAAGAGGTAATTCACAAAGTGGACAGTACAGACGCGCTAAAGGGTCCCCAGTTCTCCAGTGTGTACTGAGTGGTGAGCACACGCCTGGGCTATGTCAGCTTTGGTCTGAGTTTCACCTCTGCTTTGTGATCCTGGGCAGTGGGTATGCTGGTTGCTCTTAACCACTTTAATTAATTGATAAAAAGGGTATATGAGTCCCTATCAAGAGGATATTGAGAGGACTACATGATAAGTTTTGGGCACATCATTATTAGTATGATAATATTTATAATCCTGGGTCCTCTTTTATTTTCTATAAAACAAGAGTAAGAACGTTTCTCACTTCCCTCCGTTGGACACATTTAGGGGCAGTTTGGGCACAAATATTCACTGATGGTCTAGGACTGCAGACCAGGTGCTGCGATGTCAAGAAGCCTTGCTAGGGTCTGGATCCCAAACAGTAAAAAGCAGAGTTTTGTGTAGGACAGGTCTTTGGAGGTATTTATGGGCGTCACAGTGGGACATTCTAAAGATATAACAATGCCTTAATACAAAATTTCCTGGCTTTCTTTTGAGTCACTGGAACACAGTGTTTATATTTCGTAATGTTAATCACATGCAATTCTTCTAAATCTGGGATCTAATGGATGCAAAAATTGGTCCAAATGTCAATTTTAAACATATGTTTCTTATATTGAGTAGACCTGTGTGATTCCAAACACCAGTTAACTCTTTGATGAAATCAGGGTCTGTTTTTCCAGAGGTGGCTCTAATTGGTATTCAAGATGGGGAAGAATCTTTAGATCCCTCCAGCAGTGGGGTCAGCAGAGGAAGGCTGCTTCCTAAGCCAAGCATGAAGGCCTGGGATAACTGGGTGAGTACTGTGCACCCACGAGCGGAGGGAACGAGGACGCTGTCCTGCAGACCGTGGTAGGATCTGGAAATTTAAAAACTGTGTGGAACAATGAAAGCCAGTGTGAGGACCCTTTCATGGGGACTTTAAATGCAGATGGAGAACATACTGATTTTGTTGGTCATTAATAGTCATTTTGAATTTCAAAATGACCATTTTCATTTTTTTCTAATGATGGGAAACAGTCTTGAGTGTCCTCGGAGAGCAATTAACCAGATTTTGTGCTGGTATCCAAGAACAGTGTACGTTGTTTGTCTGAAGAGAAGAAGGCTGGAAGATGACTTAGCTGTTAGGACAAACAAATGTATAGTCTTCAAAGCCACAGGGATCAGGCTGAGCGTCAGGCTGTAAACGCAGGGCGTTCCCACCTGCAAGAGCTGGCAGGAGCCATGAGACTGAGGGTGGCACACGTAGGTGGCACCTGCCCTGCAGACCCCACAGCCCACACTGCCCCTTCTTATCATCTTTCCCAGGGGACAGCTTTGTTCTCTAAAGCTCCTCCCCACTTGGTGTTGGAAATGACATTGCCGTGAGTCACAATCGTTTGGATATTTAAATTGGAATTGCCTTTGGAGCCAGTAAAAGTCATGGAAGAAATATACTTCACAGTCAGAACCTAGATTTTCTTTTCTTTTTTTCCTTTTGAGAAACGTCTTGCCATGTGGCTCTGGCTTCAGCTCCCCAAGAGCTGAGCTGACAGGTACAGCACTATGTCTGGCCATAACCCAGGATTTTCTGCTTTATTTTGTCACCAAAGTAAAATTACTCAGTTTAATGATCTACTCTATTTATTAGTCTTGGTTCCAGATAACTTTGGGCTAAAAAAAAAAATCCGACTCACCACTGTGGCTGAGATCCTCCTCCTCCTCCTGTGCCTTCTTCAGTTCAGTGCTGGGACCTCATATACATGAGGTCAGTACCGAGCTACACCCTCACTGCCCGCCCCTCTCTTCTTTGAAGAGTCTTTTGAAGCAAATTTCATTTAAAACTGAACATCCTTGTTTCAGGTGTACAGGTTGTAGGGTAGGTGACATAAACTTAGTGCATTATTTCCTAAGGGTCAACACCAAGACTACCCACACAAGACCTAACAACAAGGATGCCAATAGACATGCTACTGGGGAAGAGAAAACCCAAGGGATCCCAGACAAAGGACCACAGGCAGCTGGGAGAGGGAGAGTTAGCCTCCTCTGGGGACGAGCCCCTTGGCTGGTTATCCAACACAAAATGGTCATCTCTGAAACATATAAAACTCAAGCAATGGTAAACAGACTCAGCGGGTTGGATTTATAAATTTATGTATGTGTGTGTGTGTGTGTGTGTGTGTGTGTGTGTGTGTGTGTAATAGCAGTAATCAGAGAAAAGGAGGCCATCACTTTGAAAGGAAGTGGGGGGGGGATGGGGCTGGAGGGAAGACAGGTAAGGGGAGAAGTGATGTAATATTTTAATTAAAAATATCCTATTTCATTCCCACTTTCCTAACTCTAATGTCATGTTAAAGCGGATTTCCTGCTTTTCAGATGGTAATGAATAATTTCATTTTCAGGCATGAAAAAGTTTAATCAGTCTCATATCAAAGCCTTAGTTTTTAAAAGTTCACTTTGATTCATATGTTGGCTAGTTTAGCTTGATGTAAATCAGATCACTGTAATGGGGATGGAGTGCTGTAGTTTTATTCGCTAGTTTTTACTTGTCTTTTCGACCAGCTTCTCAAGTAGAGAGAAGGGATGGGGGGGAAGAAGAAAGGTAAATTTGATGTAAAAGTGTCCTTTTGGTTGGAGTTTCAGAGGCTTTTTACACCATCTGAAAATCCTTTCTCTTTGGCACATTTGTGTGTGTGTGTGTGTGTGTGTGTGTGTTTTCAATACTTTTCTTACTGGGAATCTTTTCTTCACACTATCATTCTGTCTCTGTTTCTCCCCCTCCCTTCTATCTCCTCTTTCTCTCTATTTCCCCCTTCCTCTCCCCCAAGTTCCCTGTCTGAGTTTCTGCCTTGCCTTCTTCCTTCAATGAAGAACAGTGCTGTGGGAGTGGAAGCCAAATAGGTCCTTTTGTCCCCAAGTTGCTTTTGGTCATGGTGTTTATCATAGCAATGGTGACCCCGACGAGGACAGTCTTTAATAGTCCCTTGCAGGTGACGATGTACTGTGTCTGTGGTGTCCTCCTTCAAACTCTTGATAAACTTTTGAAGCCAAAGAATTAGTCTATGGCCTGGGTGGAGTGCAATAGCCTTTCTCTGTCTTACATGAGGCTAATATGACTACCTTCAGAAGTAGACACTGTGTCTCTTCCAACTCTTTCTTCTTAAAAGAGGCAGGAGATGAGAAGTGGGCTCTGTGTCTAGAACTGGGTTTGAACTACTCCTTAGGAAGTCATGCTTAGATTTCCTAGCTATGATCTCTTCTGCAAATGCTTTTCTACTTAGCAATTACTGTTCACAGTTAGAGACTTCAGTGGAAATGGATGACAGAAGTCCTATTGGTTCAGAGGTAAATGCGCAACAAGAATCAGATCTACAGCAGACCTAAAGAGATTCTGAGTTTATCACTGGAAAACTCATCCCGGGCAAAATAGTTTCATTCCTTTATTTTCAGTTGTGGAGAACCTAAAGACAACCACTTAAGGAACAGGTCAGATGGAAATCAGTGAGGTGAGGGGAGAGAGAGCAGACACATGATGCTCCTTGTTTATCTCTTAAGGCATCAGTAAGTGACTTAAGTCTGGAAAGGAGAGAGGGGGAGGAAGGAGAGGGTCAGACCTGAAGGCTAACACCAGAGAGTGAAGTTGAGCACAGCAGTCCAGTGCTGGATTTGCTTTCTAGGGTAAAGAGAAACAAAGATTAGAGTCCAATAGGCAGGAGGAACAGCACAGGTCTGAGAGAGTCAAATGGAGTCAGGGATCCATCCGTTAAGAAGGAAGAGGATGCTCAAGGTGCTATGTCTGAAAAGAGTGCTCAGTCTCTCAGTCATAAACGCATATGACACCAGGGCTGCCTGACTGTGTGGTGATTACAGTAAGCACTAGGACTGTAGCCATGAACTTAACAGTCTATCTGGGGGAAGAGAAACACTCCACTTCCAAGTGACTAGTATCAATAGAGTTTGGCTAGAAAAGTTAGTGCAAGAAGGACAGAAAGGCATGGGGGTAAAAATGTGGGGAAGGGCTAAATCATGTAGAACTGTACGGGTTGTTTTAAGGACTTGATTCAGAGACAATGACACTACAAAATACTGTGCTTTAGAAACTCAATTTGGTTGCAGTACAGACAGGTGGAGAGAACATGGCAGAAGGCCATATGGCTTGGGCATGAGATAAAGGGTAAACTGAGGTCAAGCAATTTCTGGTGGTTATTGGTGCCATTTATTCAGATAAAACACCAGATGGGATTCAAAGTAAACACAAGGGGATGGAAAGAGTTGGGGAGGGGTGGGCATCTTGAGCTTACATTTAGATTAGACAGAAAACACCCTGTCAGATATGTCGAGTAGTAAGCAAGACCAGAAGAGACATGAGAAAGATTTATGCACATGTGAGTGGCATTTAGAGATCCGTGGGTAGTTGGGTGTGTGTGGAATAAGAAATGATGTAGGCCTAGGAAAGAACCTGGAATTCATCTGGCCTTTACGAGCTGGGCAGAGGAGCTCGAAGAGAAAGGGAGAGTGGCAGGGAACTGGAGTTAGGCAAGAAACCAAGAAAAATGTCAACTTAAGTCAGGTGTTAGACTCTACTGGCTTTCTTAAGCTTCCAGTGGGGCCAGAATAATTATGGGAACAAACTTAGGAGTATTTTACATTCGTTCATTGGGGCAGCTGGGAGCAAACAGGGCAGATGATTTATCCTGTTGAACTATGAAATGTTTCCCAACATAGTTCACTGAGGAAGCCTGTTAGTGGCTCTCAAACCTTGGCTCTACACTGGAACCATCTGTGGAGTTTACAAAATACTGATAAATGGATCCTGTCCCTCACAAAGTTCTCATTTAATTGGTTTTGAATGCTGCCTGGGAATTAGTTTTTTTTCCTTAGAAGATTCCCCAGATGATTCTAAATGTGTACCAAGCTTGAAAACAACAGACCTGGATGCTATTTAATTAATTAAGGTAACTCGTTTTCACATCAGCGTTTCCTCATGAAGGACACATAGTAATCTCGGGAGAAGCACTCTGTCTGGCATAGTGGCAACAGTCTGGGCAGACCCTCAAGGGATACAAGCAAATGGAGACATAAACAGCCATTTTGTGGGGCAAGATGTTAGTGAGGCCACAGGCAAAGAGTTTATGGGTGCTGCTGAGCTTTCTGCAAAGTCCTGTCAGAATTGTCCACAAGGTGCCATCAACGTGGGTTTGTTCCCTACGGGAGGTTCTCACACCAAGCAGAGAACCAGAGTGCTGCTCCCCGGTGGAGCTGTTAAACGACCAGCCACAGCTGAACACAGCTCCAGAATGACAAAGAGGTTGAAGTCTGTTTTTGGCTCTCTTGTCAAACTGCTTTATCAACAAATCAACTCCACAATATTTAACAGTCTGGTAACTGCAGGACATGACTCTTACCTTCCTTAAAAGGCATGTTGAGAGAGCTGTTTGTGTGATCCTATTTTTAATTTTTACTTATATTCTTAGAGGAGGGTGGGTGGCATCTTACTTCAGCTACTTTCCCACAGGCCTCTGTCTTTCCACCTCTGCACACGCCTGGCTCCCACTGGCTTGACTCTTTCCCTCTCCTCTATCCTCCTGTGTGCGTTCTCCACACTTCGGCCTTTTTGGCTCTTGGCGCTTCCCTCAGCATGGTCCAGCATTTCCTTCTGTAGCCGCCACACTGAACTCACGCCAGGCATGCATGCCCTCTCTGGATGTGCTCTCCAATCTACTCCCCGCACCATTCAGCACCCCTCTGTCTCTAATAGATGCTTTATGGGAGGAAAGGCCCTTGGGTGAAGAAACAGGGAACCTGGATTTTTGAGTGCTTCACAGTTGTATCCCTGAGCTCACAGTCTAGGATTCCATTCTTCACAGGAAAGTCAAATTGGTGTGGGTCAGTGGATTTCAGTCCAACTGCACAGTGTAGACTCACCTAGGAAGTCTTTTAGAAAACCCCAGTGGAAGGCTCTCGCTGCAGAGCAGTACCATCCGGTCTGCTTCTCTGCCCAGGCTAGTGTAAGGTAAGGGACTGGCTACTCTTGCAGCCTCCAATGCTGCCTCTCTCTGCTCACAGCAGGCCTGGCTTTCCTTGAGGAAACTTCATCTCAAACTGAAGTCTAGGTTGGAAATGAATGGCAGTGAGGAAGAACACTACCGATTGAGAGGAGGGACTGAAAGGATTGGGCATTAGTTGCCTTCAACTAAATAATACAAAAAATAACTTGTCCTAGGCCAACGACACACAGTAAGGTGCTTACGGCATAAGCCACCAGCATGGTTTAGAATGTTCTTCCTATAATGCTAAACAAAAGTCTAGTTTCTTAATTTTGACTCATGAGCAAACATCTCTTTATTGTCACGTTGAACGGGATGTGCACAGGAGCATGTACGGCTCAGACATACAACAAAAGACACCACTGTGACCCTCGAGTTGTAGCTGACCAGCCCTCTCTCCAAGCAGCTTTGCTCTTCTTGAACAAGCTGTGAAGAGACAAGTGTGACGGTTCAGATGGACAGTTGACACTTTCCTGGACGATGAGAGATGGCCATTTTAAGGGAAGCAACTGACACTATTTGCTGACAATAAAACACTGGAGTTTTCAAGTGAAAATTTACATCCACGAGACTGAAAATATCTCAGTAATTAATGACTTTTAACAAACAGATATCATATTCATGATGTGATTCTACAATTTTTTATAGTGAGATTATTCAGCAATGTGCTAATATTTTCCAAATGGCCAAATGATTACTGTTAATTTCTATCTAAATGATAGGACACACTGATATTGGGATTTCATTGAGATAATAATGCTTTAACATTTAACATTTTATAGTAACAATTTAATAATAACACTATTGATGGGAGTTTTGGATTCAATGTTGCAGTTAACCTCTGAAAACTCACTGCTGTGCATTGGCTTAGTGTCAGACAAGAAGAGCTGAACTCTTCCACTCCCACATACATGTAAGTACAGCTTGTCTTCGTGTAGTTCAACCAAAACAACGCATTATAACAAGTGAATGTAGATATGGATGAGAAGTACATGTCACAAGGTAAGCCAGACACTCACATAAAAATGCCAAACAATACCTCTCTTCTCTCTATTTTTTGTTTTGGGAAATCTATCAAGCCTTGTAAATTGTCTTCTGCATGTTAGCATGTTTATTGCTATTTTTGACTTAATATATAAAAATTTTAAAGTTTTCTTTGCTTTAATTTCTGTAAAATATATTGTGTCAATGTGAGGTAGATCTTGGCATTTCTGGGTTCCTTAATAATTATCATGAGTGTATTTCAGTAAGAGTTTGGATTTTTTACATTTATTTCTCTATGTGTGCACACAGTTGCTTTTCTCTGTCTACTGTGTGGGTTTAGGGGACTGGGCTCAGGTTTGGGGGCTGGAAGTAAGCATCCTTACCAGTTGGGCCATCTAGTCAGACTCCTGTAAGAGTGTGAGAGGGTGTCTGAGACCAAAAGGTTTGAGGTCCATGGCTGGGCTGTAGCGTAATAGTGAGGGCTGCTAATGTAGTAGAGAGGAGTTCGTCTCCTGATCTTCACATGACATACTTGGCCCTAACTGCCCACCATAGCATTGCAATGAATGAACTTTGTGATAGACAAAGGAGACAGTGGCAATGCACTCTTCTTTGACTCACTACATTCGTGGTTCTATGTATTGGTACTATGTATTGGGAATGAACAGGTAAAAATCTCTATCCTGTGGAGTTTTTACACTAGAATCTGCCATTCTGGTCCCAATGCTCTCTGCAATTCCTCATGAAACCTGAGAAAATATAGACCCTCCTGAATTCTAGGCGTCTGTATACTTTTAGCTGGACTTCTAGAGATAACCAATGATTCACCTGAGATGATGCCTCACGTTTCACCTCCCTAACTCATCAAGGGCCGACGTGAGCATAGCCCTTCCCTCTCTCTCTTTCAGTGATTATGATCAAACCTAGGCCATTGGGCACATCAGGCAAGTATTCAAAGACTGAGCTACAACGCCAGCACCAAGTCTCCCCACCCTGTCTGTCTGTCTGTCTGTCTGTTTATTATTTCTGAGACAGGATTTTTCTGGATGTCCTGAAACTTGATCTGCAGACCAGGCTGGTCTTGAACCTGTCTCTGACTCCTGAGTACTGGGGTTTAAGTCACGAGCCACCACCACCTGGCTATCGTATTTTACTTTTAAGGAGCTAATTATTTTCTTATTTTATACGTGTGAGTGTTTTGCCTGCCTGCATGTATGTGCTCTGCGCAGGCTCAGTGCTCACTGAGGCCAGAAGAGGGCATCAGCTCCGCTGGGACTGCAATTTCAGATGGCGTGAGCTATCATGTAGGTCCGGGAATCAAACCTGGGTCCTCTGCAAGCGCAAGTTCTCTTAACTACTGAACCAACTCTTTAGCCCTGATATCTCCTTTTAAATACACTTCCTCAGCAAAGTTATCCCTGACCCAGGACACTCCATATAGTTTGTACACTGTCATATAGTTTGTACTAGACATTCTCTTTGAAAGTTGGGGTACTTATTGAATTGTGATTGCTTGGTTTTGATATCTGTTTTACTAGTAGACTATGAGTTTCCTTTAAGCAGGATTGGTGCCTATCCTTGTATGATATTGGTTATGAGGAACAGAGCAGGCAAGTCTATATATAGATATTTCAGAGATGTCTCCCTAGCTAGCCTTTCAAGATTTTAGTCTGTCCTCCAAAATTTCCTAACTGACTCATTGATTTATAAAAAAATTAGTATTTACCTTTTTATAACAGAGTATCTTACTTGCCATGCTAATTATTGACTGTGGGAATGAGGTGGTTGCAACGGTGAAAATTCCAGAATGGTCTCTCTCATTCACTGTGTATCCTCGGGAACTAAATAGGTCCAGGAGTGTGGGAGGAAGTCAGTAATTTCTGTTGATCAAATGCACGCATTTACTGCTTGGATGAACTGTATGTGGCAGAGCACGTGCACCGAACTGTCTTTTAGCAGTTGGGTTGGGTATGGGTTTATTCATACATATGTTTTCCCCTAGTGTCTCTTGTGGGTAAAAATATACATGTGTGTGTGTTGTGAATAAGGTCACGAGCAAGCTCTGTCATCTGTGAATGGTGTGACATAAATTGGCCCATATGGGAAAGGGCTTACGGCCTTGCCCTCCGCTGGACCATAAAGATATAATAGGCCAAGTGCAATTACGGTTGGCTTGACCATGCTCTAAAACCATTTACAAGTGTGCATTAAACAATTTCTTTGAGAAAATCAAGAGCATATGAACAAACCAAAATAATCATTAAAAAAAAAAATAAGGCTACATGAACAGAGAACAGAATCCAAAAGATTGTGGGGCAATAAGCAAATATATAAAACATAAACTCCTTCAGAAGAATATAAATAATTTAAATAGATAATGCCTGGTTTCCAAAAATATAGTCTGTACGATGTAAGGAAGTTAACCAGGAAGAAAAGTGAGTGAACAACAGCGACCAATCCACAGCACATTAGAACTTGTAATCCAGTGAAGAAACAGCAAGCCGGGACTGCACGGCCATCTCAAACGCACCCACCACGAGATAATTGGATTCTCGATGTAAAAGGGAAATATTGGGATAATTTAATTTAAGGTTGTGTGAATTTAAGACTATAATACTATTATATGAACTGTATCAAATTTAAAAGAATCCAGTCAAGTATGAGGAAAAGAAATTGCTGTGTTTGGCTTTTGGTTAGTATTTAATCATTATTTAGGACTCGGATGGCTCATTGAAAATTACTCATTAATTCTCTTCATATGACTGAAAAAATAAAACATGTTACCGTGAAGCAAGTGCTAGAATACTGGTAGTTAAGGAAAATAGTTTGTTGTTTTCCGGTTATAATTAAGAAGGGTTTTAACATTAAGATATTTTTATAGTATAGCAGGGTTTAATCGTTAAGATTCAGTTTTTCAAAGCTAAGCTATAAGTAAAAATATATAATAAAAATTAATTAATGTCTTAAGCAAAAGCCAAGTTATGCTTCTCTGATATGTACTGTCCAAGTTAAATTCGGAACCACATAAAGCATTAAGCTCATTGAAAAATTGAATTTGTTTCCTCAAATTATCTAGAAAACTCAATGTGACAGTATTAAATTGACTGGTATATGTCCAACAATTCATTTAAATTAATAACCATTTAAATTATACAATTTCCAGGACAATAAAAGCTCTTCCTATTGTACAATCATTTGTCTTACATACTTAATGGAGTCTAGGTCTTACACTGGGTCTTAGAAATATAGATATGAAAACTTACACACAGTCCCTGCCTTCCCAAGCTGATGATCTCATGGGGCCAAAATGCACCCAGATCCTTAAGACGATGATAGTTATATATTTAATAGGACAAAGCACCACTTTTTCAGGCAGAAAAGATATTCCTAACAGTCTGCATCGACTTGTTCCTCTGCTGGCTCAATGAATGAAGGGCACCAGGCAGCCAAAGAGCAGGTTAGCAACAGAAGAGCATGTTAGCAACAGAAGAGCATGTTAGCAACAGAAGGCTAAGGGCTCTGTGTGCTCCACCTTTGCATCAGCGTCAGAGAATCAGATACAGGTGTGCACTATTTTCAACCTGCATGTAGTGGGGACTGGGGAAGGGAGTGCCTTTGGACATCGCCAGGCATCCCATGGTAGGATCCTGTTTGAGTTTAGGTACCTGACATGCCAGGCCCATTTCCCCTCCTTAATTGTACATCTAAATACACTAGCATCCGGGTCCATGCTGAAACGTTCAGGAAAATAAGCACATTCCTCCGCACAGACACTCATATTTCTCTCACTGTGGCAGACAGGAAGCCACAGGTTCAGTGTTGTGAGTAATCCTAACTGGAGCCCTGTTGAGTTTATCCATGACTGACGCATAAATACCCCTGTCCTGTAGAGATTTCTTCTTTTGCTTATGTACTGGGGCTCTCAAATACTACTTTTCTATCAACTGCAGACCGCCTGATATCCCAAACATCCAGTCTGGTGATCTCAAAGTATGTCTCACTTCATTGTCCTGTAGAAAAGCAGAGTTTCTAGAATGAAGACACTTGGAATTAAATTCTTCATGCTACTTACTAGCTTTGAGATCCTGGGAAAACTGTTTAAGATCCAATGCCTCAGGGTTTTTTTGTTTTGTTTTGTTTTGTTTTGTTTTGTACTGCTTGATGAAGAAACTATAGAGCCGCTGTTACATTAAATTAGACATTTCAATCTACTTAGTAACATATTCCTGAGATGATGGTGATGAGAACGGTTATTACCCCCACCCTCCTTGCTTGTTAAGGACCCTTAACCTTGTCCCATGCTTCACATTCATCCAATTATCCATATCTTATTATGTCTGAACATGGTCATTACGTCTATTCCTTCATTGCTAGGAATTCCATTTTAAAAACCCATTTCACAACAATAATAAGTTTCTTCTTAGGGTCTAAGCTCTTAGTCATGGGTTTTGACTGGATTTCAGTATCAAGCATGAATTCCCTCCTGTGGAGCAGGCCTCAAATCCAATCAGAGACTGTTCATCCCCATAACAGCCATTCCTCCATCGACCACTGGATACATCATGCCTGGCACAGCTTGAGTAGGCCTGGGTCTGTCTCTAGTCGGCCTTGGATTAGGAGGGGTATAAGGTACTATTGTTAGTCCTGCTAAACAATTCTGGAGGGAGAACAGTCATTGTCTCCAGTGTATGTCACAGATAACCATATCCATGATTATGAAGGTAACCCTGCTTAAATCCAGTTGGTCTCAAAATGAAACAAAAAGATAATGTGAGGAAGGGACTCTCAGGTAAGGAGAAGAGTCTGCAGGGCTGGGGAGGGAAACAGGCAGGGGCTGGAGGTGAGTGTAACCAGAGTTGCGGTTGTACCTGCATTTCTTGCTTAAAATCCAACTTGTTTCAAACGACAATGTTCTGGTTGGACTGAAGTATTCCCAACTCTTCATGTACTGTTTCTCTGCTCCCTGCTCTAGCTCCGACGGACTTAGTTTTAAAATCATCAGTTTCCAGTCTGAGGTCCTTCTACCAGAAATAGCCTTTCTCTCCTAGCCCAGTCAATTTGTTCAGCTCAGATATCACTTCCAAGTGAAGACTTATTCCTGCTTTCTTCTCATCATAGAATCTGTATTTCTTTCGAAGCACATAAAACAACTTTGACTCTATATTTGATGAATACCATAAGCTAGTCACATTTTGATTTGAGTAATAAGCCTGTGGTGAACCTTTAGCAACAAATCATGGAAGGACAGACTAACACATCAGTGAAAATCCATGAAGCAGTACAGTATATTTGAGGAACCACAAATGCAGTGTAGTCTCCGTATCCAAAAGCCCACATCTGTGGCTTCAATGAACTTCAAATTGAAAATATTTGAGAATAGGTTATCTTCACTATAAATATTTTTCTTCTCATTATTCACTAAACTGCAGAATAATGACTATTCGGGGCATCTAAAGTAGATTAGGTGTTATAAGTACAAAGGCGGTGTGTGCATGTTATATGTAAACACTGCTATTGAACGTATGAGATTTGAAAAAAAATCCGTGGACTTTGGTATCTGTGTAGAGTCCTGGAACGACACGGATCCTGTGGGTGGGGGAGGCTGCTACTTCATGACTGAAGCGCAGCAGGCACCGAGACAGTGGGAAGGGGAAGGGCCACCGCTGCCGGGGTGTGCAGCACCCATCACACTGCAGGCAAGGTTGATCTTTACTGGCAAACAGAAGAGGCCCTAATATGTTTGATCATGTTATACACTTTAGGAAGAGTTCACTGGCAGTGCAGAAAAGGGAGATCAGAGCGAGGTCAAGCTTCTCTGCAGGAGAAGGTGGGAGCTTGTTGATGGTGAGCATATGCTGGTTTGTTGATGGTGAGTATATGCTGGGTTTGTCTACCTAACATCAACGCCCGTTTCTTATGATACCAGCATCCCATTTTCTTTTGGAAAATTACCTCTTCCTTAGTGCTGTTCTATAAAAAGTGTCAGTAAAAACATCCTGTCCTCCCACCAAAGGGAGAGACTATGATTTACGTTAAGCCAATCAACCAGGTTTTCTCTGAAATCAGAGATTTGAACTGAGTGACATAGGCTGGGCAAATTCATCCCAACTGCGGCCTCTGATAAAACTGTTTGTAAATGACAGTTCCTTAGATCCTACCAGCTAACACAGTTCTTACCATTTTGGCTTTAAAAAATAGTCTGCGCTAGACATGTCTTTTTAGAAAATTCAATAACTTCTCGCTTAACCTAGCTAGAGTTGCTTTCTGTTACAAACAACAAAAGAACCACAACGGATACCATTTAAACATAAACACGATCTAAAGGGCTTGCTTAAAATGCTTTTTTCTGAATCATCCTGAGTGAGGTAAGCCAGATCCAGAATGTATTCACTTTCATGTGGTTATTAGAACCAACTTATAATCCATAGACCCTGAGAGGCTAGGCAAAGAGGAAGGGACTGGGGTGGGGCACATGGATATACCTGGGAAGGGGCAAAAGAATAGGTGCTTTTTAGTGGGTTGGGGGTGGGTGAGGATAAGAACGGGAGGGTGAGGTGGGGAGGGGGAGGGAATAGGGTTGAGGAAGGGAATGCAGGGAGAGGGGCATTTGAGGGTTGCTATGGAAACCTAGTATAGTGAAAACTTCCTAAAGTATAGGAAGGCAGTCCTAATGAGGTGTCCTAATGGGGGACACAGAGTCCCAACTGACCCTCTCGGCACCAAATGAGGCTTCCAGTAGTAGGATTGGGTTGCATTCAATTGAGTTGCTGGCCTAAGGGGTCCTAGGGAAATCCCCAAATAACCTAGGCTGTTGCTAAGACAACAGGCTGCTTTCCAGAAACTCACAGTAGGGCCCCACTGTCGAGGACCACATCCAGAGTGAGTGTGGAAAAGTCCCACTGATGCCTGCATGAAGCTGTCACCTCTGTTCTAGGGTCTTGGGTAAGGGAGATACTCTGAAGGCTAGCAAAGAAGAAATACAAACACAAAACCCAGCCACAAGACCTTTGACTGACAATCTCTTCTCCCTGCCAGATATGCAAGGGTAACGGTGGCACAGAACTTGTAGAAGTAGCCGAACAATGTCTCATTTACTTAAGGCCCATTCCATGGGGAATCCATACCCAACGCTGCTTGGATGACCAAGAACCAGAGATTACATAACCCAGAGTCCTAGGGTAAAACCCACAACTACTGGTCTAAAAATATCAATAAAATGACTCTTACGGTATTCCGCTATTCTCATAGATCAGTGCCTTATTCAGTCACCATCAAAGAAGCTTCCTCCTGCAGCAGACAGGCACGGATGTAGAGACCCTCAATCAGGTATTTTATATGGAGAGATAGATTTGGAACATACAGCTCTAAATGGGCTGTCTCCATCCGATACCTCCTCTCAGCTTTCAGGGAACCTCACAGAAGAGGAGGTGTTAAGAGTGCAAAAGCCAGGAGGGATGGAGGACACCAGGAGAACAAGGTCCTCTGAATCAACTAGCAAGGCTCGCTGAACTCACTGAAGCAGCGAGCACAGGGCCTACATGGGTTCACCCCAGGTCCTCTGCTCATATAACTTTCAGCTTAGTGTTTGTATGGGACTCCTGATTGGTGAACAGAGGGGTCTCCTACTGATTCCTGTGCCTGCTCTTGGGGCTCTCTCCCCTCTGTTGGGTTCCCTCATCTAGCCTCGATGTGATAGCGTTTGCTCTATTGTATTTATTTTGTCAAAACAGGTTTGACTTCTGATTTTTGTAACATACTACTTGATTAAAATTCTTCATAAGTATCATCTGAATGAATGGCTATACTATACCTTAATATTATTATTTACACAGTCTTCTGGTTTTGAAATTTGGAGCAATTCTGAGCAAATGCAGAAGTACAGTGACCATCTGTTGAACCCTATGTAACATTACCCTCCTTCACTCTACCCCATGTCTACACTTGCTACATCAGTTCCAAGTTAATCATCCCAGACACTATTATCACACCATCCATATGGATTTACCTTCTTCCTAAATAAAAGTATATGATTACTCATCCATAAAAGAAAAGAATACCTTTCTTTTTTCTTCTTCTGAGATTCACAATAACTAAAGTCACTGACTCCATACTACCAGGCATGTGGCCTTAAAATCTGTATCACTAAAAACTCTAATAAATAAACTCTAGACAAATTTCACATACACTTATCTAGGACAAAGAAAGACAAACTCAAGGATCAACACAGTGGTAACTTACAGTTGGTGAATAAGTGGGAGAGGCCAGACAGGAACGATGATGAAGGTACCATGAACCCATGGTTGGGGGGGGGGAACCACTGAATTAGGTTTTGAGATATATTAAGTTTTAGCTACCATAGGATATTTACAAGAGAATGGGTAGCTGGGAAGCTCTGTTTTGCCATCTGGTCAAATTCCTTAGCTTTTAAAATAAAATAAAATAATGTTAATAATACCTAATTAAAGACTTCTAAATGACATAGTTTAAAACAGAACAATGTCTGGTGTGTGTTAGTTACCATATAAGGTTAAGGAAGCTAATGAAATAAAACTTCATATGGCATTGCATTTTTGGATAGGTGTGTGAATGATGACCTTAGAGAGAGTATTTGAAACTATGAGGTGAAGATCAAAGGGTGTATATAGTATGTAAAAACCACAAGGACCCCTGCATGGTGGGCTCTTTCTTATTTCACCCAACAACATTCCTCAATTATGACTATCAATTCTAAAAAGACTTTTCTCCACATTGTTAACATCCCTGGAAAAGAGATACTTCTCAGGATCTCTCTGCACTTGCTAACGTATTAGATTTGGTGTGGTAGACACAATGAGGGAACCTCTTTCTTTGAGCCTCCAGGACAGCCTCCATGCAAACTTCCTTTCATATCTATTTTATTGTATACCAGAGCTGTTCACCAACTACCAAACTACAAGACCTCTGAAGGTCAAGACTGGGAGGGTATGCTCACCAGCTCTGCCCACCGAAAGGACCCCAATAAAACTGCTTTAGTTAAACTGAACTCCAAAACAGAATAGACTATTTTTAGAATTTCTGATGCATTTTTTATTCATTACTCTTACATCCATCTAGTTGACCACTGGTGACCCTGGGAGAGAATAAATATGCAAGTGGTTGCCACTCAAAGTTCTGTATGCAAACCAGGAAGGATAATAGAACTTCACTGATAAATAGAAAGAATAGATTGCTGAAAAGACTTCTGAAATGAAGTCTGTGGCCATGCATATCAAATTAACTAAGAAATGAGAACAGCAAATAGTAGAAAAATACCAGAAATTCTAAAAATGGTTTCTATTCTGCTTTGGAATTGGATTTAGTCAAAGAAATTTTTATTGGGATTCCCAGCACATGTTAATGAACTAAAGGGCTCCTGTCTGCAAGCCTACTCTCTTTATATAACATGGCCAGGTGAATACCCTCGGTCTGTGTCAGCTGAACTTTTTACCATCTTTGTGTCCATCGATTCTAGCCCTGTCATCTCACTGATCAAGACCTAGGATTACCTATCTTCTCTTAGGTCCGCAGATCACAGGACACCCTTAGTCTTCACGCTCATCCAAGGCTACAACCTTCCAAAGCCTCTCTAGTGCCACAACAGAGAAGAGGGAACTTCATTGCTGTCTCTGGTAACTGCTCTTTGGTTTTTCTCTTTTCTCTTGGTAGCTCTTCCTGTGGCAGTCGGGGTTGTTACTTATCCCTGTCCGAACTTCTTTTTCTTAGTTCAGCAGTGGAGTTGTTTGTGTTCCAACCCCAATAAACCCACATAAAAACCACGCAATCCAGTTATTACGATCATAAGCTTTATGCCTAGACCGGGCAGATCTAACACTCTACTAACTTGTTCCCCAGCTATGAGATCCTTTGTTACTTGTGGTTTCTCCTGACATGTGGTTCTGCTCTGTCATGGCTTCCTCCTTCTCCTCTCCAATTCCTCTTCTTCCCTTACTCTCCAAAACCTCCAGCCCCACCTTTCCCCTCCACTGCCCAATCACAGGCTCTAGCCTTTATTGACCAGTTAGAGTTGGGAGAAGGTACACGTGAGATCACATGAATATGTGACCAACTGCTTGTCAGGGGCAACCCCTCTTGAGAAAACAGAATTAACATCAAAATACAAACAACATTAGGACACCTCACAACACTTCCCAGTCCTGTCTTGTTTGTTCATAATTTTGACAGAAGCAAGTTGCATCACCGAGCCTGGGACTCATCCTGAGCCCTAAGGCTTGTCTCTCTATGCTGCCCATTGGTTCTTCTTGGTAGGCTTCCACCTAGTCAGATTTTTCACCATTACCTCACTATGATAGCGCCTCTCAGCCTATGCCTGCTGTTGATCTAAACTGCCATTTTCTTCTTTTTCTTCGGTCCACTGAAATGTCCCCACACATCTAGGGCTAACTCAAGAACCATCTTCTCCATGAATGTTCTCAAATTGAATATTCTCAATTGCTACTGGAAATACTCCCTTCTCTTATCTTACAGTACAACCCCGCCCCCAGCCCTGGCTTTATTTGGATTATTTTATTGTGTCAATGGTGATTTGTACTTAAATATCCAATTCCTCATAAAATTCTAGTTCTTTGTGGTTAGTGTCCTTCCTCATCTTAATTCTTTTTATCACCTTCAACAGTATGCTGGAATGCTTGAGTGGGTAATTACATGAAAGCAGAGAGCTTTTTGAATAGTAATATGAATTTCATACAGTTCATTAATAGTCGAGAGAGGTAAGTTAAGGAGCTCTGTCAAATCAACAGGGAGATCTGTTCATGGCAGAAGAAGGCTCCCAGGGCTGGGAATAAAGAGATTTGTGTTTTTGCATCAGCTCTGCCTTTGGAAGAATACATTTCCCTCTGGCTTAGTCTCTCAAGGCTTAGGTAGGTGTTTTGCTCTATAGCAGATATTTTTAACTTTTAATTTATACAGTATCTGCACAATATTTGTATTTTATTTGCTTGATAGTTTTCTTTAAGTCACCAAGCCTTAAATAAGGATATCTAGGTAATCTTGGCCTCATTGTAGTAGCTATGATTTTTTTTTTAACACAAAATAGATGTAGCTGTTAAAGTGACATAAATCTGTGTGCCATTAAAATATCTGTGTTGCTGACTGTATGGGGAACACGCTTTGGAAGGCAATAGTCTAGACTTAGCATATCTCCCTTTCTGTCTTAAGGCCCCTAAAATCTTCCCTAGGGTAAAGCAGTAACTCCTTCTTGAGCCATTAGGCAAACCCTTTAAATGAATGTGTTTGAGGAGAATGAGTCAGCACTCCCCCCACTCCCTCTCCCCCTGGGATCAGAATGTAACTTAATAAGTCTTCTCTCACCTCTAATGACTATGCTCCACTTTCTTTATACCTCCCCACTGAGCACATTGCTGTTTGCACACTGCCTTTTCCGCAGTCTCCACCTCCCTCAACAGCCCAGTATGTATTTGCCTGCCCAGATCTGCCCTCTTGAGAGCTGTTTATGTTTGCACACTCGGCTGGTCCCGCTGGCTTGCCTAAGTAAACTCCTGTTTGAGAACTATACGTTTTGGCACAGTCTGGTTCTCTACGGAATTCTTTCATCCATTAACACCTCTTGTCTTGTAGTTATACCAAAGTCTTTGCTGCTTTTGCCTCAAGCGACTAAGACCGTACTATTTAGGTATTTATTGCTGTTCTGTGTACTTTCATTTATTTTCTATGCTTTCTATAATGGGCATATATAACGTTTTAAATGAAATTATAAAGCTTAGTTTTTACAAATATGAAAAAGACATCTTACCATAGATGATAGAATAAAGACAATTTAACTTTATTCTTTTTCACATCCGTTTGGTAAAAAAAATAGTTTCTAAAAGTCCCATTATTAACAAAATAAGGATGTGTTCAGGATACTGTGTTAGGTTTCTTTGAAGGAGAACAAAACTCTGAAGTATTACTGTCTCGGAATCACGCTCTTGCCAGCATGGGGAAAGCAGAGGGTGCAGCTATCTCTAGAGAAACACTGTCTCTAGAAGACTTAGCTCCTTTCCAGGGAAGGAGTGAGTTGAAGAAGAGCCCTTTGGTCATGCAACTTTGTTTCCTAGTATGTGTACTTCACTGACAGTGAAGAAGAGGGGAACCAGCTCACAAGGTTGCAGCACAGAGAGTCCAGGTCTGAGTAGGATTATGGAGATTGACCTCTGGAGCACAGGACACAGAGCTATCTTAGTAAACAAAAGATGGGCCAATTCAAAAACGAGTAATATGTAGAACAGCAGAGAAATAAAAACACATTACTTTCCAACAATATGATTGTATATGTAGAAAAGAGGATTTATATGTGAACAAAATTCAATGAATTGTGCTGGGTGTATAGTTCAGTAGTGGAGAGCTTGTCTGACTCGCATGAAGTCCTACATTGAATCCTTAATGTGCACTCCTCCCACACACATTAAATTTAACAATGTCATTAGATATGAGGTCAACATAAACCAAATCAATTTTATTATATACTAAGAACTACATAGAAAATAAAACCTTAATAACAAACAGTCGTTCAGTATCTACAGTTATATCTAATGATAGGTAGAGTAGACCTTTACTCTGACAATAATAAAATATTACAGAGAGGAATTGAGAAATATAAACAAGTAAAAGGATTTAGCATAATTGTAGAATGATCAATACTATTGTAAAATATTGCCTTTTTACCTTAAATGCAACCTGTGTTAAAATTTTAGCAAATTATTTTACACAAATTAATAAGTCAATTCTAAACCAATATGGAAATAGAAAAGGCCAAATACATAACTAATTTTTAAGAAGAAAAACGAAGCCAGAAGGGACTTGGATCTCTTCTATAAAGTTGCTGTAATTAAGACACTGAGATTTTGATGGAAGGCAGAGAACTTGACAAATGAAACCTAAGAGTCCAGAAGTTGATCCTCACATGTACAATATTCTGATTTCCAACTTGGCACCAGTTCAAGGCACTGGGGAAAGGATGCTATTATTCCATAAATAATGCCACGTCAACTGAATCCACAGGGAAAAATACTTATTGACTCCCACCTAATAGCCAAGTCCAGGTACATCTCAGATACACATATAAAAGGCTTTGGAAGAAATGTGGGGAACATCTTTCTAACAGTAGAACGTGCAAACCATACTGAAATAAGACCACGAAGGCAGTTCAGAAAGGAAGACTGAAAATCAGATAATGATAAAATTCAGAATGGGTTTTCACCAAACATGGAAGGGGCGCAAAGGCTAGTGACTGAAAGGAAGAAGATATATTCATAGTACAAGTGTCTCTCAAAAACTTCATATTCAGAATACAGTGACAAGCACAGATAAATTGATGGAAGCAGGATCAGAAAGCCTGAACAGACGCTTCAACAGAGTGGCCGTCCTGCCCAGTGAGCGTTAGGAGGGATACTCACCTTCATAGGGATCAGGACAAGAGCTAACAGTACTACACATCCATGAGAGTCTAAGATGAAAAAAAAATGGGTGTAGAGAGGAGAAACTGGAGCTTCTATGAACTGCTGGTGAGAATGGGAATCTGTACACACATCTGGAGAGTCTCATTTAGACATCTACACATTCTATGACCCTGCTACTTCACTCCCTGGAAGACAGTCGATAGAAATGTGTATGTTGGAGCTGGAGAGATGGCTCGGCTTTTTTTTCCCTTCTTTTTTTTTAAAGATTTATTCATTTATTATATATAAGTACACTGTCACTGTCCTCAGACACACCAGAAGAGGGCATCGGATCTCTTTACAGATAGTTGTGAGCCACCATGTGGTTGCTGGGAATTGAACTCAGGACCTCTGGAAGAGCAGTCAGTGCTCTTAACCGCTGAGCCATCTCTCCAGCCCGATGGCTCAGTTTTTAAGAGCATGTATTGCTTTTCCATTGGAATCAAGTTCCGATCCAAGCACCCATGTAAGGTGGCATCTTGGGTGCGGGACAAGTACCATGTCTTTGCCCCTTCACCGACTGCTTGTTTATCATGGTGGCATCTGGCCATATTTTGAATAAAATGGTGGCTTCTTGGCAGAGGAAAAGAGAACGCAGGAGGCCATTCCCATCGTTAGGAGGAGGACCTAGACTCTGCTCTACTGCCTGGAGGATCTGGGGAGAGTTTGGGGGATGATGCCAGGGCTGGTAGAAGAGCTTGAAGGAGTCAGAGTAGAAGGCTGAGCAGGAATTGATCACCCCAGTTCTGCACTCTACTTTTTAAACTTCACTACAAATATTGTGAAGTTCTGAGTGAAGCGCACATGGCCCTCTAGTATGGTGCCAACTTAATTTCCTAGTGACTCTTCCCGGGCCCCTCCAGTAGTCCAACAACATGAAGCACTTCCTTCCGTGTGAACTCAGCCTTTATCCGAATCCCCTCCTCACTCATTGGCAGAGCCAGACCAGTTCTCTGAAATGAGCTAGGAGCTGCCTCTTCCAGGGACTCCAGATCCTCTGCATCCTCCTCGCAGACAGAACTAGTGCGGGGCTTGCCAGGTTCTGACAATGCTTTATGGGCACTCAATTTAAATCTCACAGGTCCTTTACTTCTCATCAGAGAGTAAGTCACTGAAAGAGTAAAACTGCCTGCGAGCTCACCTGCCCTGGAGGTAAATTCAAGCACATAATAGGTTATGTTTATGAATGTTTAGTAGCAAATGGTGAATGTTTGTTCAACTGGTGGATAGGTGAGTTAATAAGGACATAGAGAAAGAAGAGAGAAAAAGGAGCCAAGGACACAAGGCTAGACAGAGAAGAGTTCCAGTACAGGCCAGAAGGAAAGCCTTCGGGGGAGGATGACTGAGGAGATACGGTCCCGGTGGAGTGTGGTTTAGCGGTGGAGGGCGGGCTGCTGGCACTGTGGATGGTGAACACAGACTCACACTTGCTAGCACTGGTGCCCTCCCCACCCACTCCATTTACACTAACGCAGAGACAGGCCTTGGATGGACATTTGGACTCCGTCATTAACTGGGAAAGTCCCTTAAATCTCCACCACTCCGTCCTTTCATCTGTAAACACTTTTAATACTAGTACTAAATTCACAGGATATCTTGAGGGTGAAATGTGTTCACATATTTATACAACCTGGCATGTTGGCAACTATTGTTATAATTTCTTTATGCAGTAAACCATATTCTTCTTTCAAACTCATAGTTGTTCAAGAACTTGCTAATGTCCAAACCCACAGTATTTCTCTCTTGCCCTCTGAAGCAGAATTTTATGGCTCCATCCTCCTAATGGCTGCTCATCCACATCCACTAGCCTACAGGACAAAGCAATTTTTGTTTGGCAAATTGAGTAGTTAAGAATGTTGTTTCCATTAATTTTACTACCTATGTACCTCCTGGAGGCAGGGCGAGGCAGTTTAGTTAAACTAAACCAAACAAAGAGTTCATCTCGGCCAGATGGGCATGTCTGAAATGTTTCTGAGGGGGGAGGAGAATCGTAAGGTTCCCCAGTAACCAAGGCTTCCAACCCTTATTGAAAATTCTTCTGAGGAGCCTGATACCTGGGCTGACTCCACAGTGTATTAGCCATCCTGGATGTTTGCTCTCGACCACTGGAACAAACTGGGGCAATGCTGGGCAAACTGCAACGCTAGTTACCCTTCTGAATGCCTTCTTGTGACTGATGCCCACATCTCTACTTAGTGTGCAGCAGAGGAACACTGGCTCCAGGGGTCTGCACAGGCGCTTTAAATGCTAAGTGGTCATTTTTTTGTTGTTATTTTGTAGAGTGAAAGGAGAAGGAAGAAGCAGAAGAGGAGAGAGAGGAGGAGGAGGAGGAAGAGGAGTAAGAGGAGGAGGAGGAGGACGAGGAGGAGGAGGAGGAGGAGGAGGAGGAGGAAGCTAACCAGCCGAGATCCGATGTTTCTTTGGCCTCTGCACGGCTGACAGATTTACAGAGCACTGAAAGTGAGCCTGAGACAGCGGTTGCCTCATATGCACGATTTCCCTTCTTTACCCACAGAGATATTATTACCAGAACCGGCACCACC
Source organism: Rattus rattus (assembly GCF_011064425.1). Lineage (NCBI taxonomy): Eukaryota > Metazoa > Chordata > Mammalia > Rodentia > Muridae > Rattus > Rattus rattus. Next base: position 41,969,253 of record NC_046155.1, read on the forward strand.
ACCATCATCTTGTTTGGCTGAGGGAGAGGAGAGAAGAGATTGGAAGAGGAGGGGAGGAAGAAGGGAAGGGAAGGGGAGGGTAGACAAAGGGAAAGAATGGAGCATTTCCCTAAGGTTACATCTGAAACTGCAGTCCAGAGCCTGGGCTCTTGGCCATGGTGCTCAGGTCTGTAGACCTGGCAGGAAACCCCTGCCCGCACTGGTTGTCTTTGTAATATTGAAAAAAACGTTCTTCAGGATATTGTGGAATCTACCACATCTTCTTGAATTCTCACAGCTCTGCCAGGTAGCTAATGAAAATTTCATTTTTCATATGTATTACTGAAGAAAATTGGTGGTCAGAGAGAAAACACAGTTTGTGCAGGGAGAAGGTGGCATAGCTGGAACTGTGGCCCGGGACTGAGCTCTGACTAGCACATCCACTTAGAGAGGCTTTTCCTGTAGCTGAGAAGGACTGGACACGCAAGGCTCACCACAAGGCCTACCACCTTTAACACAGAGAGTCGGGCACGGTGGTGACTATCATGGGGGCATTTAGTGATCCTCTCTCCAGGGGCCTTCAGACTGCCTGGAGTCTGTCTCCTGTTTTTTCCTGTTTAAGGAGCCATGCTAAAGACCCGCAGGGCCCACATAAACAACTGTACATTTGTTTTAAAGTCAAACTCGTCTGTCAGGAGGTAGTCCGTTTGCATCCCAGGCCAGGGAGGCTGTGCTGCAGGACCATGGCACTGAGCACGGGGAGAGCTTGTTGCTGGAGACACTGCTTATTCCCAGAAGTTTGCTTTGGTTTTGTTTCTTCGTTTGTTTCCCAAGGTAGAAGAGAGTTAGAGGTTTTCCCACACAGGGAGAGCTGACCTAACTTCTGTGGCTCCAGAGGGAAGAAGAAATGGAAAGAAGAATGGACAAGTAAAAGGAAGACCATCTGTCTATCCTAGTCATCATGGAAGACCATCTGTCTATCCTAGTCATCATGGCCATCCTTTGCTAGCCCTGCTGGTCCACAAATGCTGAGTTCTTCAGGAATGCACATACACAAACAGGAGGACACAGTTTGTCTGTCAGGGATGAAACAGGGCAATCTACACTGAAAAATAGAAAGTGAACAGAAACAAAACAAAACAAAAAAACTACTCAGAGAGCAAGGGGCATGCAAATTCCCACATCCTCCCAGGAGCAGTAATTGCTAGAAATCTGCATCTATTAAAAACCAGCCCTGCTGACTTCACAGGCAGCCCAAGCAACTGCTGCTGCAGGGGCATTCCTGCTTGGCGTGAGACAGGATGAAGTGTAAGGCAGGTGAAGGGACAGGCAGAAGGGCTTGCATACATCCCTTCTGAACTGAACCATATGGCTGGGTGAACTTTACTCTTTAAGTCTTTCTAATATTAATCTTCTTTTTGGATGTTTATTCCTTGGTTTCCTGACAGAGAATGCTTGCGTGACATATGAGGTGAGAGATCTGGGGTGTAATAATACCATGTCGTGGAAACACTCATAAAGCCATGACCCTGTGGCATAGGAATTCTACATGGGTTTGCACAGGTATTAAATGTTCTGTGCTTGGCTTTTGGAAGTCTGCTCTATCCTGACACTAGGGTTTCTAAGCTGGCCTGGAGGGAAGCAAGCCTGCAGCTTCCTGGTGTTTGGAGCAGATGGAGAAAGAGTCTGAAATACTCCTTGTCATCACCTCTGGCTGACAGACCACAGGCAAAGGAGGCAACAGGGAGAAGTCAGACCAGTTGATCTGAGAGAAAAGAGAAAATCAACAGGGATGCTGTGAGTGCTTCCTTCTCTGTGTTCACCTCCAAACGGACGGACGGAAGGAGAGTGTGCATGTGTGTGTGAGTTCATGCATGTGTGTGTCTGTGTGAGTGTGTGCATGTATGCATGTGTGTATCCGTGTGAGTGCGAATGCACGTGTGTGTGTGTGTGTGTGTGTAACACTTGTCTCTGGCTCGAAAACAGTAATAAATCAAGGGTTACACAACCACCAGCAGCCACCTCCTGCAGGTCCTGTCAAATAAACCGGCCTCTGAGAGCACAGCTGGGCCGGCAGGATCCCCAGAACTGTGGGTCCCCCCATGGGATGGAAATCACACATCTGGGCTCAGGCTTTCCACATGTGCACAGGGCTAACATAAAAAAAGACATTGCTAGAAGACCATATAGTTCTGAAAAACATTTGTGGAGAACTCATTTTTTTTTCTGTATGGAGGAGTGAGGACATATGTGCCATGGTATAGGCAACGTGGATGTGGGAGTCATGGGTGTGGGAGCCATGGGTGTGGAAGTCAAGAGGAAAACTCGTGGTATTTCTCCTCCCACTGTGTGGGTCCCAGGGATTGAACTTAGGTCATCAAGCTTAGCAGCACGTGCCTGTTTCATCAGAATCATCTTGTTGACCCCTTGAAAATAATCACAGTAACTGCCTGGGCTGTTGGCTGCTCACTCTGCTATACTTCGTGGCCCTGTGTTGTCAAGAGATTAAAAATTCGGATTGAACTGCTTCTCAAAGCCACGTTGAGAGGCTATGGAGACGGTTTAGTCAGTAAAGTTCGTGGTATACGACCATGAGGGCCTGAGTTCAACCCTCAGGACCAGGGAAACCTAGGCCAGTGGCAGATGACTGTACACCCAGTGCTGGGGAGGTGGGGACAGAGGGGTCACTAGACCTTGCTGACAGCCAATATGTCTGCGTCAGTGAGCTCTGGACTCTACGAGAGACCACGTCTCAAAACAAATCAAGTGGCACGCAAAAAAGGAAGACATTTAACATATACTTCTAGCCTCTACATGCATATATATTCATATATACATACAAATGTATATAAACACACCTTCCCAGACCCACACAAAAGCCATGATATGGAGTTTATTTTGGGGGTGCTAAAATGACCTCGAATTAGACAGTGGTAATGGTTGTATAACTGTGAATAAAACAAAACATGCTGAATTGTGTTCTTTTCTTTTATTGGATATTTTCTGTATTTACATTTCAAATGTTATCCCCTTTCCTAGTTTCCCCTCCAGAACCCCCACCGCCACATCCCCCTAACCCCCGCCTCCATGAGAGTGCTTCCCCCTACTCACTCTTTCCTACCTCCCCACCCTGGCACTCCCCTACACTGGGGCATTGAGCCTTCACAGAACCAAGGGTCTCTCCTCCCACTGATGCCCAACAAGGCCATCCTCTGCTACATATGTGGCTGGAGTCATCGGTCCCTCCATGTGTACTCTTTTGCTGGTGGATTAGTCCCTGGGAGCTCTGGGGTGTCTGGTTGGTTGATATTGTTGTTCTTTCTATGGGGTTGCAAACCCCTTCAGCTCCTTCAGTCCTTTCTCTAACTCCTCCATTGGGGACCCTGTTCTCAGTCCAACGGTTGGCTACGAGCACCCACCTCTGTATTTGTCAGGTTCTGGCAGAGCCTCTTAGGAGACAGCTATATCCAGCTCCTGTCCGCATGCACCTCTTGGCATCCCCAGTAGTGTCTTGTTTTGGTGACTGCATATGGGATGGATCCCCAGGTGAGGCAGTCTCTGGATGGTCTTTCCTTCAGTCTTTGCTCCACATATTGTCTCTGTGTTTCCTCCTATGAGTATTTTGTTCTCCCTTCTAAGAAGTACTGAAGCATCCACACTTTAGTCTTCCTTCTTTGGGAATTGTATCTTGGGTATTCCAAGCTTTTGGGCTAATATCCACTTATCAGTGAGTGCATACCATGTGTGTTTTTCTGTGATTGGGTTACCTCACTCAGGATGATATTTTCTAGTTCCATCCATTTGCCTAAGAATTTCATGAAGTCATTGTTTTTAATAGATGAGTATTACTCCATTGTGTAAATGTACCACATTTCCTGTATCCATTCCTCTACTGAAGGACATCTGGGTTCTTTCCAGCAGCTGGCTATTATAAATAAGGCTGCTATGAACATGTTATATGTTGAAGCATCTTTTGGGTATATGCCCAGGAGAGGTATAGCTGGGTCCTCAGGTAGTACTATGTCCAATTTTCTTAGGAACTACCAGACCGATTTCCACAGTGGTTGTACCAGTTTGCAATCCCACCAACAATGGAGGAGTGTTCCTCTTTCTCCACATCCTCACCAGCATCTGCTGTTACCTGAGTTTTTAATCTTAGCCATTCTGACTGGTGTGAGGGATCTCATGGTTGTTTTGATTTGCATTTCCCTGATGACTAAGGACGTTGAACATTTCTTTAGGTGCTTCATGGCCATTTGCTATTCCTAAGTTGAGAATTCTTTGTTTAGCTCTGCACCCCATTTTTAATAGGGTTATTTGTTTCTTTGGAGTCTAACTTCTTGAATTATTTGTATATATATATTGGATATTAGCCGTCTATCAGATGTAGGATTGGTAAAGATCTTTTCCAATCTGTTGGTTGCGATTTTGTCCTAACAACAGTGTCCTATGCCTTACAGAAGCTTTGTAATTTTATGAGGTCCCATTTGTCAATTCTGGATCCTAGAGCATAAGCCATAGGTGTTCTGTTCAGGAAATTTTCCCCTGTGCCAATATGTTCCAGGTTCTTCCCCATTTTCTCTTCTATTATTAGTTTTAGTGTATCTGGTTTTATGTGGAGGTCCTTGATACTTTTGGACTTCAGCTTTGTACAAGGTGATAAGAATCGATCAATTTGCATTCTTGTACGTGCTGAACGCCAATTGCACCAGCACCTTTTGTTGAAAATGCTGTCTTTTTTCCACTGGATGGTTTTAGCTCTTTTGTCAAAGATCAAGTGACCATAGGTGTGTTGGTTCAATTCAGATCAATTTCCCTTATGAATATCGATGCAAAAATATTCAATAAAATTCTCATAAATTGAATCTAAAAACACATCAAAACCATCATCTATCATGTTCAAGTAGGCTTCATCCATATGGTTCAACATATGGAAATACATCAATATAATCTACTACATAAACAAACTCAAAGGAAAAAAACCCCACATGATCATTTCATTAGATGCTGAGAAAGCATCTGACAAAATCAACACCCCTTTATGGTAAAAGTCTTGGAAACATCAGGAATTCAAGGCCCATACCTAAACACAGTAAAAACAATATACAGCAAACCAGTAGCCAACATCAAACTAAGTGGAGAGAAACATGAAGCAATCCCAGTAAAATCAAGGACTAGACAAGGCTGTCCTCTCTCTCCCTACTTATTCTATATAGTACTTGGAGTCCTAGCCAGAGCAATTAGACAACAAAAGGAAGTCAAAGGAATACAAATTGGAAAGGAAGAGGCCAAAATATCACTACTGGAATGATATGGCAGTATACTTAAGTGACCCCAAAAATTCCACCAGAGTACTCCTAACCCTGATAAACAAATTCAGCAAAGTAGCTGGATATAAAATGAACTCAAACACATCAGTAGTCTTCCTCTACTCAAAGGATGAACAGGTTGGGAAAGAAATTATGGAAATGACACCCTTCACAATAGTCACAAATAATATAAATACCTTGGTGTGACTCTAACCAAGCAAGTGAAAGATCTGTGTGACAAGAACATCAAGTCTCTGAAGAAAAAACTGAAGAAGATCTCAGAAGATGGAAAGATCTCCCATGCTCATGGATTGGCAGGATGAATATTGTAGAAATGGCTATCCTGACAAAAGCAATCTAAAGGTTCAATGTAATCCCCATTAAAATTCCAACTCAATTCTTCATAGAGTTAGAAAGAGCAATTCTCAAATTCATTTGGAATAACAATAAACCCAGGATAGCAAAAAACTATTCTCAATAATAAAAGAACTTCTGGGGGAATCACCATCTTTGACCTCAAGCTGTATTATGGAGCAATCGTGATTGTATGGTATTAGTACAGAGACAGGCAGGTAGATTAATGGAATAGAATTGAAGACCCAGAACTGAATTATGTTTTTTAATGGTTAATTTGTGGGATGCACATTATAGATAGGTAAAGCTATAAGAGATGGGTCAATCCAGCCAGTTACCTACTCATTCCTTTAGTACTTTCCAGTTTTGATTAAACTGTAAGTTATATTTAATTATAAATTTAAATTATTAAAATAGAAATTTAATTAAAATATGAAAGGATCCTAACATACCATGTAGCATTTCAAACTATAAAAGCAACCATTTTCTTTTCATAACCATATCCAATCTCTTTTTCTTCCTCTTCCTCTTCACTTCCCCTCTTCTTCCTCCTTTATATAACACTATACTGTCAAAATTCACTTATACTTTCTAGATTATCTCAAGCAGTCTTTATTGATTTTCTTTTTAATTGGTTAGAAATGTGTGCTGACTTACTCCTATCTGTCTGTGTAGACAGTAGACAAGGGTCAATCACATAGAAATGAGGGTGGAGGATACTCGCAGTCCCACTTTGATGGCCTCCTCTGTTCCAAAACTGTCTCATGCAGCAATTTCAGAAAAGCTCAGGTTCCATCTCAGCTCAGGGCCACACCCAGGTAATGTCTTTGCCTGCTGGGTCTTCTCACTCTAGACAAACTGACCTCTCAAGAGCCTTCCTCTGACAGCGTTTTACTTGCTGGGTCCCACTGGCACCTCTGCCTCCCTCCCTTGCTGTGCTTCTGAGCTCCAGGCAGAGGCAGGCTCTAAGTCTATGCAAAGCTCCTTTGTGTCTGGGAGCCTCACCTCAGAGTGCTCCTCCCTCACTCCTTGCCTCTTCCCAAAGTCAGAACAGAACAGTCTTTCTTGAAGACTCCCCCGCGGGGACTTCTCCCATGTATCTGGCCTTGCTGTGTCCAGCCGTGGTGTCCAGCCGTGGTGTCCGGCCGTGGTCCATCTGTCTGTGTGATGTAGCTTCTGAGCTGCATTTGTCTGTGCTGTGGTCTGCGCTTGGGAGGTTCTCAAATCAACGTGTGTTGATTTGTCTTTCTTTTAAGAAACTCGCTTGTCTGCCCCAGAGTTTCTCCTCTGCCTAAGAGCAAGGATTTGTTTTTTTTTTTTTAACAATAAACTGACAATTAGTAAGCCTTAAATTGTCTGCACACTAGGCAATGTAGGGATTATTTCATTTCTTTAAAAAATGTGGTCATTAAAATAGAGAAGTCAGTCGCGAGCAGTGGCTTGGCAGCTGATGCACTGCCTCGTCTTTTCCACTCCCATCGCCTGATCCCCTTGTCTGCAGAAAAGGCAGAGACACTTAGTCTGTTAGACACTTCATGTAACATCATCCAGGACATGGACCAGCCCCCGAGGGTCAAGGGATGGACAGTTAGCCAGGAAAGGTCATGGACCCTTTATAAACTGTACTTTACTTGCAGCTTAAAACAATCATCACGTCCAACTTCAAAGAGACTCTTTCTTTCTGATACAGTTCTAACTATATACTACTTATGGGTATTTAATGTTCTTAGAATTGCACTGTGTTAAAAAAAACTTCATCTCTGCAAATCTGATGACTTAGCTTGCTGTGATCTCACTGAGGGCAGCAGGACCATACAGCTTTTAAAAAACATATAATTCAGGAAAAAAGCATTAAGTAATACTATTATTTATTATATAAATATCCAGGGGAGCTACTTCTAGAAAAGAAAGCAGAAAGCCTTCATGTGTCAGTGTTCGGTCATTCACTGCCTGGCACGATAATCTGTTAGCAGGGGTTTCGCATTGCAAACTCTAACCTCACACAAAGCAAACCGGTATTTAGTGAGAGATTGGCGAATGGCTTCACAGGAGTAAAGTATTTTCACCTTTTCTTTGGTTTTCAAGACAGGGCTTCTCTGTGTAGCCTTGGCTGTCCTGGAACTCACGCCGTAGACCAGGCTGGCCTTGAACTCAAGAGATCTACCTGTGTCTGCCTCTCTAGTGCTGGGGTTAAAAATCATGCACCCCCACTGCCCTAATTTTATTTGTTTTTTAAAAAGCACTTATCGTGACACAACTGGCCAGTTAAACTAAATCATCCCTTTTGCAGAAGAGAAAATCAAGAACTGGAAAGTGAATAGAATCATATCTCCAGTGTTTCCACAGAAAAATCGGGACGAATTAGTTTCTTGCTCCTAAGACTGCAACTTTGCAGCTGTAGTGCTCATGGATTGCTGACATAGTCCATGAGTGTAAGAAATCATGAATATAATGTAATATATAATATAATATAATATAATATAATATAATATAATATAATATAAGTGAGGCACCCAGAGATGCCTCCTAGACAAAGCTTAAAAAAATCACACACAACGTAACTTTTCTGTGAGGAAGGGTCTTCGCTTTGGACGTTGTCAGGCAGGCCAGCCATATGGTTATGGCTCCGAGTCTCCTTGGAGCTCCTGTGCTATGTGTCTATCCTGGGCCATCATGACATCTTGGGGGACATGACATTCTACTTCAAAGCAAGAGGCTTCCCTTGTTTGTTTCTTTTCCTATCTGGCCTTAGCTTGTAATTTCGAAACAAGACTGTTTTCCCCACACAGTATCTTCTTTCCATTGAGTTCAGATGCTGTGCATGATGATTTATTTCTTCCCTGGAGAGGTGTCTGCATGTCCCAGAGGTCAGTTTTATCTCTATGAACATTTGGCCGCATCTTAATGAGCATCTTTCTGCATCAGCCTCTTGTTCTGATCGGATGCACACATGCTCATGTGCACTGGGCTGCCTGGGACTGGGCTCTTGCAGCTGACGGCACTGTGTGAACTCTCATACCTGTCATTTTATCCTTTCAATGCACCCTTCCCATCTCTCCACGTCCCTGCTTTTTCAACAGTGAACTCACCTTCCATGACTAATGCAATCCGTAAGCGGCCTTCATGCTGGTTCCTCAGACTTTAATTTCCTAACATTTCCCTTTAGACTCCCCCTAACATCCTCTTTTTACAAAAGAAAATCCCTTCTTGGAATTAGTCAGAGTCTCCACATGCCCCCCTGTGTGAACTCTGTCCACAGGGTTCGATGCTTCAGGTGTACGTAGCTGTGCTCAGGTCTGGGCTGCTCAGGGGAAGTAAGGCAGACGGTCCTTGAGTGGACTTTCAGCTACCACGTGTGCTAAGTCCCCGGCTAGGAGTGGGGAACGAGGCAGCAATGAACCAGCTAAGGCTCCTGACCTAAAGGAGCTCTTGAGGACTTGGTACGATATTCAGAGTGAAATAGGAAGATGGCTGGGCTCGCTAGGGTGTAGCTCAAAGGGTAGTGGCTTTGGGTAGTGGATCCTGGCTAGTTACTTAACCACATGTCCCTCAGTGGTAAAGGAGATGACATCTATCTCATGGGAGTGCTTGTAAGGCTTCACCAGTTCAATGCTGTATGTTAGGCACTGTACATTTCATTATTTATTGCTATTAGATTTTTAAATGTAACAGCAGCATTTAATGTGGAGACCTGAGACTTATCCATATATAACATGGAACTTTATTCTGCTGTAGAAAATCTTTCAGAGACAATTAATACATACAAGAAGGAAATTATTTCAGGCTTTTTCATGAGCCTGATTCTGGAGACCAGCATGTATAGAACACCTTTCTAGCTGTCGCCATCACCAAACAGCCTTTTTTTTCCATCCACGAGGCAGCTGAAGGTTTGTGTGGATAAACAATCTGAAAGCTGTTGGCTTGAGAATGAAGAGACACTGGGCTCACCGCCTTCCATCTTGAACAATTCACATTTGACTCTTACTCTTAGGATAGAAAATGAAAACCAATAGGAGCCCAGTCTTTGCATATCTTTTACATTTTGAGAAAGGTCATGGATCAAAAGATTGCAGTTCAAGTCCAAGAAAACTTTATCTGCTGCGGAGGAGGCCACGCTCGTCCTAGAACATGGAGCTATGGATGAGAAGCTGAGGTGAGAAGCCACCAGCACTACACACAGACCTTGGAGATGGCCTGGAATTTAATTAGCTTTGATGAGTATATCTAATGAGATTACTACTATATTTCTTTTTCCCCATTGTTTTATTGAAATATGATTCATACTTCATGCGATTCACTTAATGTATAAACCAATGGCTTTTAGTATATTCACAGAATAGTGCAGCTATCACTACAACATTAAAATTTTTTGTCAGCCCCCAAAGAAAACTCTGAACCCCTCAATATCATTCTTCAACCTCTCTCCCAATGTCAGGCCTAGAAAAGCATTAACCTTCTGTCTACAGATCCACATCAAAGGCCTCATAGAGTATGTGGGCCGTTATGAAAGGATTCTTTCACTTAGTACTTCTGTATTCCTTAAAATGGGATATATTTAAATGTTTACCATAAAGGAAATTGCTAAATAAAACAGAGTACAGCCATATCCCGGATCAATTCAGCTCTTATAAAAATTACACACACACACACACACACATGTAGATCTCCAAATATGCATAAAATATGAAGTCTGTATGAATATACATCAAAGTTACAAAAGTAGTGGAAGAGAAGGATAACTAGGAATAGAATATTAAGAAATCTTTCATTATTTAGAGTCTTATTTTTTCAGAATAATTATTAATATATCACCTTTCTAACTAAAATTTAAAAAGTAAATACTTGAAAGAACAGGAACGGAGCATGAGCTTTCCATGGGGAGACCCAGAGGGACAGGCGCAGGAAGGCCAAGTGCCCAGAATGCTGGAGAAAACAGAGCTCCAGGGTGGGGCTTGCGATTATGGCTAGGATCCAGGCTTGAAGCAGCCCTGGGTGTAGAATGCCTTTGTGCACCGAGATTCAGGAATATGGTTTGTTTAACCAAGGATGCGCCCGGGTTGTTAGTTTTCCTTAGTTTACAGTGGGGTAGAAGGGGACACCAGGAATGGAACAGTGTCAGACTGTCAAGACTGAGAGACCGATGGGCAAGGACTCACTAGCCAGGATGATCACATGGAGATGAAGTCTACCTCAGGGATTTCCACAAAGATTAATGGAGTGGTTCATAAACCCACAGGGGGAAGGTACCTTTTTCTCCTTTTCTTTTTCTCTTTACTTTTACCATTTTCTGGACTAGCAGGAAGGAGAGAGGCTTGGAATACAGACCCTGCTGTCAGTCACTGTAGGAGAGGACACCTTAGAAGAAACGATATTTATCTATGCAAGGGTGAATTATAGGTGCCGGTTAACAGCCACCATGGCCCTTGGGTGGCAGCAAGCTGAACTGAGGTATCACAAAACAGGCAAGAAAGAGAGAAGACTGTGATTCCTTCTTTTTATTGGTTTTCCAAAACAGGGTTTCTCTATGTAGTCCTGGCTGTCCTGGAACTCACCAGGCTGGTCTTGAACTCACAGAGATCTACCTGCCTCTGCCTCCTGAGTGCCACCACTACCCAGCAAACGTTTTGATTCTAACAGGTGTCCCACAGGTAAAGTCATTTGCATGAAGACAGATGATGGATGTGTAACAGCAATGGCTGTAGTGAGGTTGAGGATGACAATAAACGCTAAGTGTATATTATGTCCTGAGTACGCTGATAAACATTTCCTAGTCACCGCTTGTCACTCCTCACGAGGCCCTATGACGCAGGTGCTTTCATTTGCCTGACAACATGGCTAAAGAAAAGAAAGTTCAGAGAGATCAAGTACTGTGTTTAAGACCTCACAGCAATGTATGTTAGGCTCCCTGTCCTGTGCTTCTCGTCTAATGCCACTACCATGCTGCCATGCCAGGTCTTGGTTTTCTTCCCCAGGACTCCAAAATTCATGGAAAAACTCAGTTTCCCGAAGCTTCCAGAGTAGGGACCAACTGCTTACTATTTTGTCATTCATTGTGTATTTTAGTGAATTCATCTGAGAAGGACGAGGTTTATATTTGTAACTAATTACCTTCTAGAATTTTACCGAGTTAGTGTTCTCCTATGTTCACACCCATAAGTCAGGCGGATTTCTGCCTTTGTTATCAACACTGTGCTACAGATTGAAATTGATTACTCAATTTTTAAGTAGAATAAAGCAGCCTCCACTCCTTACTGGAATGAATGTGTGTAAAGTTTTTAAAAAAAAGTTAAAAAAAATGGATAGGATACACCAAGGTACAAAGTAACCAGCTTACGGCGCGACAGTTAGGACACAGAACAGTTACAACAGTCAGGGAGGTCGGAGATAATATATTGTAGCATATGAAAACGTGGGTTACATTTCCACAGGGAATATCTGTAGACTGGAAGAAGAGCCAGTCTGTGAAGACCACTTGCCCACAGAAGCAAGTCAAGGAAAGACCACAAAGAAATAAGAAGAAATTCAGTTGGTGTGTGTGTGTGTGTGTGTGTGTGTGTGTGTGTGTGTGTGTGTGTGTTTCATGAGAAACAGAGAATATTGAGCTCATCTGCTTTTTCAATTATGAACAGGAAATATAAAACTATATTTAATAAACACACTAAAACTGTAATAAAAGTGACTTTAGACCCACGTTAGAAGAAGCAGAGAGGAAGGCTGAGGGAGAGGAAACTCAGCAGGGACCCCAGCCCTCCTGTGCATCTGGTCTGTCACCCCTGCCCTTCAGGGTGCCCTCTTCAGACCTATCCTATTTCTCTGCCTCCCCTTCCCAGTGTCTATGGCTCCCACCCAGCTCCCCCACCATTCTCAGAAAGCAGAAACCAATAGGGAACCTCCTGAGGAGTGCAGCCTCTCTGCAGCCTTCCCCTGAATTCTCAGTTGCAAAGCCAGCCCATCCGTCTTTATATCTTTTCATTGCCAAGGTAACATCCACATTGCTAAAGGTGCCAAAGGTTCTTCGTGAGAGCGAGGGCACTGCCTCTCACGCCGAGCATTTACTATTTGATTATCACCTGTCCTTCAGTTTCTGATGTGGAAGATGAAGATGTAGCCTCCAACTACAATTCACTGTCATTTTCTCAATTTGATGGAATTTGGTTCTCACTTCCTTTTCTGTTAAGTTCACCCACTTCAAACAACACATTGAAAGCTATAATCTTTGGTCAGCAATCCTGCATACAATAACCCACCAAGAGCAGAAACCACCGACAAGCAAGCAGAGTACTGATTTCCATAATTTCTGTCTTTGTCAACATTCCTATCTCATGAAGCTCTTGTCCAGGAGGACACAACTTGAAAATATGTTCTTTTGCTTAGTCCAGAAAGTTCCATTTAAACTCACATTAGAGTTCTTGTGTTTGACAACAGTAAATGACTAGCGGCCCTCTAAGAGTCACTGAAGCCTTTATCACAAAATCATTGCTTTGCTGGGCCATTGATCTCCAACTATCGTAAGAAGCCATTAGCCCAGTGTCAATCATGTCTCAACAATGACAGGCCTTTAAATGACACCTCTCGCTAAGTCAGATATAGTCTGACTCGACTCCTGCCTTTCAGAGATGCTATTAAGATACTGTGAAGAAAGGTTTCTTTCTTACCATAGCAAGCAACAGCCTCGTCAGAAGGTTAATTTGGAGGGAGAGTCCAACAATTTGCAGTTCCTTTGAGACCTCCCTCCTCTCCATCACCACTCAAGGACAGAGGTCGGGGACCCTTATGGAAGAGTTAGGGGAAGGATTGAAGGAGCTGAAGGGGATGGCAACCCCTTAGGAAGACCAACAGTGTCAACTAGCCAGGATCTCTAGGAGCTCCCAAAAACTGAGCCACCAACCAAAGAGCTGGTCTGAGGCCCCCAGTGCACATATAGCAGCGGTCTGCCTTGTCTGGCCTCTGTGGGAGAGGATACACCTAATCCTGTAGAGACTTGATGCCCCAGGGAGGGGAGTTGGGGTGTGTGTGTGGAGAGGGTGGGAGGGGGAGGGGTACCCTCTCAGAGGAGAAGGGGATGGGGAAGAACTCTGTGAGGACCAGGAGGGGGCAACATTTGGGCTGTAAATAAATAGAATAATTAATATAAAAAGGGAAGAAAATGGAGTCCTGCAGCCTTCTTCTGAGAGATCTCTGATCTTTTCATTCTTTGAGCTCTCCAAATGCTAAGGGAGCCTTTTAAGAAACTTTTCGATTATCATCTGATAAAAGTGAATTTTAACCTTGTGGGAATGTCTTTTTATCAGCTCTATCCCGTGTCTGTCTGTCCTGCCATTTCTTATACATCTTTAAAAAGAAATCTTGTGGGGGAAGAGAACAGAGACTCAAGTCTGTTGCAAACTAGCTCCTAGGACAAAAACACCCACAAAGGTTCTTCCTCACTGGAATTCTTTGAACAAAGCAGGCTTCAGATTCGTTTTAAACTGTCTGAGCTTTCACTCTGAGAACTCTCTTACCCCTGCTGTTCTGAGACTGACTGTGTGGTTACCTTTCCAAGCCTGTCTCGTGAGAACTGAAATTTCAAGTTTTCCACTGGAGATGGTCCAGCCACCTGGATGGGGACCCAGTCATGAGGTGCACGGTGACACCTACAAGGAACTATTTCCAGGCTCTCGTGGGTTTCTCAGGCTAATCTAAAGCTTCCGCCTTCCTGGCCACACTCCTGCTTCTCACACGTACAAAGCCCAAATCCACGAGCCTACTTTCTGTATGGCACAACTGCACCAAGGACAGCATGATTTAAAAAAATGTTCATTGGAGAACTACCTTAGAATGAAATGGGGTATAAATACCAAATTATCTCCATTTTTTAATTGGTGCGAAGAAACCCCCAAGAGAAATTCAAATTCTAAAATTGTTTAGGAGAGTCCTTTGCCAAGGCTTAACTTAAAACGATCTTATAGCGTCCCTTACACATTGTAACTATTCTTCTCTACTCTATGCCTTCCCACTTCCTTCTGCTTCTGGCTTTCCCTCAGACCCTCTGCATTTCTTACCAGAGGTTCAGAATTTAATCATTACTTAATGCTAACCCATACTTACTGTAGAAACAACGCCCCTGGGCTTTAATTTCTAGTTTAATTTTGTGCTTAGAACCATCAAAATGATGTTTCACAGACTAGATAAGCTATTAGGAATTCTCTAGAGAAATGTAGAATATACTCATATAATGTCAGTCTCTCAGATCTACAGCCTTAGCTTGTATATTAGTGGAACCACAAATGCAGAAGGCTGAATGGAGAAGATAGAACGGGAATACAGGAAGATTTAACGGAGTCAGATTTGCAACCAAGTTTTTGTTCAGTTTTATCAGTTAAGAACAGACCAGTCCATCTAAAATGCAAAGAGACAGTGGCATGTCTAATGCTCCCTCTCTACACCGTTAGGCAGCATCCAGGAGCAGAGCCCGAGGCAGTCACTCCAGTTCTTTCCTCACTTTCGTTTTGTTTTAATTTTGAGACAGAGTCACTCAGTGTAATCTAGGCTCAACCTCAACTATGAATCCTCATGCCCCAGCCTCTCAAATGCTGGAATCATAGGCGTGTGACGCATAGGCCAGTGTTCTCTCCTGAGTGGCCTGAAGGCAGAGACAGGAGAGAAAAACAAGCAAAATCCAGACTGTTGTGAGATCTGCAACATCTCACTAAGTATTTAAAGTGAATCTCAGAACAAAAAGCATCCATGCCAATGCCACAATAGTGCCCTCTCCTACTCACCATTACTATGGCCACCTACTCACCATCGCCCGGCTCCGGTTCCTGTGTCACTTTGGTGGGGCTTCTATGGAGCTAGCTGTGAACTCACTGGAAAGAGGTCATCAGTTCCTGAATTTTTCTCTCCACCTTTCCTCGAACCTTCTATATGCTCCAAGCTTCAGGAACCTATTTATGGTTTATTCTCTAAAGCTGAATATCTTCGTTTCTTTCTCGAAAGCTATATTCTGTATCTTTAAAACACTGATGGGCACATCAAGTTGTGTCTTGCTCATTCTTGAATCATGACTTTTTTCACTCTTGCATTTAATAGTTTCTAAAAGGTTTTTCTATATAATGTTCATGTAATTTGCATCAACATGTCTATAATACAACATTCAACTGAGGAGCAACATGAGAACAACAGCTATATACCTGCACACCATTTAACAACTATATATACTTATAGAACTCCCACCAGCAATGTGCGAAGCTCTTACACTGTGGTGAGCTGGAGAAGCATGTCTCCTATAAGCTCAGGCATTGAACGCTTGTTTCCCAGTTGGTGATGTCGTTTGGAGAGGTTTATAAGGTATAGCTTTGCTGGAAGAAGGATATCACTGGCAGTGGGAGACTGACACTGTAGCCTTGTCCTGCTTCCAATTCGGCTTCCTGCTTTGGCCACCATGCGTGTCTACTGTGTCCTCCTGAACTTATCCTTCTGAAGCCATAAGCCAAAAGAAACTGTTTCAGAACTTGCCTTGGTCACAGCGTTTTACCTGAGCAACAGTGAAGTAATGCACCCACATGAAGATCTCTCCTATGTTGTCTCCTGCAAACTCCCACCACCTCCAATCTCTAGCATCTGTGAAACCATTCTTTATCTTGTAATTTTGCCATTTAAAACTGTTTTCTAAATGAAGTCATATACCTGGCCATTTGAATTTAGCTTTTTCATTAAGCACCTTTTTTTTTTTTTTTAAAAAAAAAGATCTGTGGTTTTGAGGTACAGCCTTTAAAGTTTGCATGTTGTAAAAATGATAGCATTAAGATCTTTAAGACTGATTAAAGCATGAAGGTTCTGCACTCATGAATGTCATTAAGGCCTTTAAAAAAGTCATCGTGGTGGGAGCAGATGCAGAGTCTCACAGCCAAAAGTTAGGAGTCCTGCGGAGGACAGGGAGGAACATGGAAGGAACCAGAGAAGCCAGGGACACACAGAAGAACATGGCCCACAGAATCAATGGACTGGGACCTAAGTCCTCTGCATATGTCTGAGTAGCTTGGTGCTCTTGTGGAAATCCTAACAGCGGGAGAAGGGACTGTCCCTGACTCTTGTGGCTACTTGTGGGACCTTTTCCTCCTGCTGGGTTGCTTTGTCCTGCCTTGATGTCACTGTATGTGCTTGGTGCTGTTATAGCTTGTTTTGGTGTGCTTGGTTGATGTCTCTGGGAAGCCTGCTGTTGTCTGAGAGGAGGAGAGGAGGGGGGATCTGGAGGAGGTGGAAGGTTAGTAGGAAATGCTGGGGAGAGAGGCTAGGATAGGGAGGGAGCGGAAACTGTTGTTGGGATGTGATACAAGAGAGAATGATTAAAACGTTATTTTAAAAAAGAATGGAAAAAGTAGAAAGTCATCACGCAGCAGCCAGCTGACTCGCCTCTGCCTTCTACTATGTAAGGACAGCACAGCACTCCTCTGTGGAAGACTCAGCTCTAACCGGACACCGGACAACCAGCTCTGCTGGTTGATCATGAACTTTGCAGCCATGAGAACTACGAGAAACAAATTTCTGTAATCTACAAATTACCCTGTCTTTGAGACTGTATTCCAGCGGGACAAAACAGACTAAATAAAAGGACTTTAATCAGGTTTATGCTAACAGCCCCGCCATGTACCTTTTCACAGAATAGTATTACATGACAAGGAAGTACCAGAGATCAGCTACTCATCCACAGACATGCATTTTTATCCTTAGCAGGTTTTGCTAATCATAACCCTGCCATAAACAAGCACACATGACTCCGTGTGAACAGAAGTTTTATCTTGGAGTTTGACTATGTGGCTGTATGGTAAGAATGTGTTTAGTTTTAAGAAACGTTTTCCTGGAGTGGCGGAACTCTCCCTCCATCCACAGGGAGCCTGTGACGTGCTGACGTGTCTCTTCGCTGGCAGTAGAAGGTGTTCTGACCAATCTCAGAAGGTCGGCAGTCTGGCAGGTCACGATCCATATGGCCTCGGAATGGCCAGGCTTCCTCTCTGAGCCACCGAGCCTTGCCTTCATGGGGGCACCTTAGGCTAACCACTGTGAATAACAAGAGGAGACTGTGACTGTGTGGGAACCAGGTGGAGAACAGGGTGACAGAGCCTGCTGAGTGGACTCAGGAAGCAGGGGGATTGAGAAGCATCCCCTCCAGTCATGGACGGAGCGTCTGTCAGGAGGGGTCACCTTAAACCACTTACATTGGATTCCATTTGTAGCTCGCAAGCTCCTAGTGCGATGAAAGCATTACGATCTCAGGAGGGGGCAGGACTGCTAGACCAGTTTTCATATTTTCCTTTCAGATGTGAAGACATGAAAAGAGACTTTTCCTTAAAAAGGTCTGTGTAATATTTCCTATTATGTTGTGTACCTTTTAGAGTCACCTAACACCCACCCAGTCACACTCCTTGAGGGTCCATATTCTAAGCCATGTTAGTACATACAGTCATATAGACTTTCAGGCTAAGAGTATTGGGTCAGTTTAGAAAATAAAACAGTAATAACGTAAGTTTAGGGATGTATAGTCTGGGTCCTAGAACCATCGGGGTGCTTGTTGGTGCCTGGCAGTTAACCAGTAACTGGCTACGTGTCATTTGGACTTACAGCACATAGAGAATCTTTCGCTCAGATTCAAGAGCTCGGTGGAGTTGAGGACCCAGCTCTCTAGTCCTTCGGAAGAGAGCCGAGATGACAAGGACCACATGCAGGGTGAATAATGATGCTGCTGTAAGGCTAAGCAGACCCCTCCCCTCAGACAGTTTTCTGGGGAAGAAAGATTATGGGGAACTACAGGTTTCCTTAATGTTGCTTGTGCCTCCTTCTTCCTTCTCTCCTCCCCTCCCGCCTCTCTTTCCCTCTCTTCCTCCCTAGTCCCCTCTGTATGTGTATAGTAATTTATTAGGGTGATCAGGTTTTATATTTAAGATATAGACTTTTAGAATTAACACCCCTTCAACCTTAAAGATGGAATAATAATTATTAAGTAATTCAAGAGATTGGGGACAATAGTTCAAATTTATAAAAATCCTAATTAAGCAAGATTGTCAAATTGTTTCCCAAAACTCAACTAACGGTTCATACGCTGAAATACAAGAATGTGGCACAAAGAGGTGCCACCCGAAAGTAAAGCACTAGGAGCTGTGAGATTTAATATTACTTCCCTTGGGAATTGAGAAGCAGTAGGAGAGGCAAAGGAGGCCAGCCTTGGACTCTGACTGTTGCCCTCTACCTCACAGCAACCCTCCCCACTACAGAGCCATCTCCTGGAAAGTTCTCCCAGCCTTAAGGCTCAGCGTGGAGAGCAGCTCCCAGACAGTTTCTCTCCGCTGGAGCAGAGCTAAGTGCCCCGGTTCATGTTTCCAGCCCACTGTGCATTCTCATGGAACTGACCACGGCGAACGTTAGCACGTTGTTTATACGTTGGCCTTTGCCCTGGGACAGAGTCTCTGAGGGCAGAAATAACAGTCATATTTGTAATATATTACTTGCTATAGTGCGTGGAATGCAAGAGAAATGGAATAAACAAAGAATGAAGGGAAGCAGAAAGACGGATCAAGGACAGATGGACATATAGGATATTCTATTATCAACAAAAAGCTTAGTGCTCCAACGTATGAATAAATCACCGGAGAAATCTGGAGTTCTCAGTGATTCATGCTGTAGGATCACCCAGCCATGCATTTCTGTGTTTCTCTCACAGTCTATTTATTTACTTGTGTTGAGAAAGAGGTTAATCCACAGTGACCTGTGACAAGATACATTTCCCAAGGCATTTATAGATGGATATTGCTAAAATTGTTTCTTATTATCCCTCATTCTGTGCACTACTTTTCATAGTAAACTACTTTTATCATTCCAAAACTAAATTTGTGAGCTCAGGGTATTGGCATTCTCCTGTAGTAGCAGCTACACTGGGAGGTTGGGGCAGGAGGGTCTTGAGTTGGGGTCCAAGGCTAGCCTGGCCGATATAGCAATAATCCATCTCCCCAAACAAAAAGTCTTGGGTGTCTCAAAAGTTCAAACCATGGCTATAACAACTTAGAAGCAGTCCTTCCCTCCTTATGAGCAAAGCAAAAACAAGTTTTACTTTCACAAATTAATTTATTTATAACTTAGTGTGAGTGTCAGAACCTCTGTGAGCTCAGATTTGATAAAAATTGAACACATCATTTCAGGTATAAGTTGTAACTAGATAACAGCAAGTTACATACAAAGCATACTCTTTTTACTATTAAGTGGTTAAATCAGAGCAACTATAGCTCTAACTATACAAACAACCATTTGTCATAGGTATGCTTGAATCTGTGCAGAACAGACTCAGACAATGTAATGGCAGCCGTGTCTCATGTAGGATATGAGACCAGTGTCTGTGAGACCAGGAGTTGAGGTGAGCACGCCTGTGTAGAGATTTCCAAATTATAACCAAGTGCCTGCGTGCCAGTCTGCTCCCCGTTATTCTCCTGTGCCAACGATGCTCAACAGCCCGTGACAAGTTCCTCCCTGAGGCAGTCCTCTGTGGTCACTGCGCAGCTGTAGAGCATGCGTGCAAGCCTTAGGTCAGCACATTATAACAACCCATGCCATGGTGACTTAACCCCAGGACATCCCAGTTATTCAGCTGCCCGGACACATGCTCCTGCTGGGCTTTGCCATCGCGCAAACCCTTTTCCAGCCAGGACTTCACTTCTGCCTGCTCCTGAACTGTGAGGACAGGACGCTGCTAGAGAAGGAACAGCAGGGCCACGATTTAAGTCTGTCATTTTTATATGACCATAGGAAGATTTTGTGCTGGAAATCTAAACGGCAAAAACAATGCAAACTGTGAAGTATTTGTTTAGCAAACACAAATTTTAATTCCTCTTAAAACATTTTTCTAAATTTGAAAAACATGTTTACATAGAATATCTTTAAAAGAGAAATAAATTTGCTCTTTTGAAACTGTAAATTGTTTTATTATAGTAAAAGGAACCTAGAAAATATTGTAATGGATGATTTTCACTGCAAGTAATTTTTCCATACTGAGGGAGAAGGTTTTATAAGACAGTTCTCTGCGTACCAAATGCACCAAGCATGTGTATGATCCAGCTGGTAGTTAGGGAGGATGCAGCCACACCACAGACAGGGTGAGCAGTCCGACTGCTGCAGATCCGGGCACTCTGCCTCGCTCACCGTTCTCAGGAGGTAAAAGTTCTACTCACTGCAGGGTCGTCACTATGCTCCATGTGAAGAAGCTTTAGAACTAGACCCATTGCATTTCACACGTGGCATTATTGACTCACCTAAGTAGCCAACCTGATGGCTGAGAGTGTATTTACAGTTATATGACCACCATTACAAACAGGTTAGAGCATGTTACCTTCTTAAATGGGATGCCATAACCAGTGACAGGCACTTCCACCTCATCCTTCGTTCCATGGTCCCCCCATCTAGACTTCCAAGTCACTTACCCACTTTCTGTCCCTGTGCATTTGCTGGTTATGTGCACTCCATGTAGCAGGCTTTTAAGGTTCAACTATGTTGTTCATATATGTAGCATATATCAATGCTTTGTTCCTTTTCTTGCCAAATAACATTTCATTGCATGGATATACCATATTTTAATCAGTTGATGGACGTTTACATTGATTTTACTTTTTAGAAATCCTGAGAAATGGTATGTGGTAAAAGACAGGCTTTTATGTAGACATATGCTACTAATTATCTTGGATATATATATATGTATATATATATATGTATATATATATATAATACACACACACACACACACACACACACACACACACACACACACACACCCAGTAGTGAGCGCGTCGGTACATACGATAGCTATTAAATTGACTTCCAAGGTGGCTCCATCAAAGGGTTTGGTGCTGTTCATCATAGTATTTGAAAGAAGGGAGCAGATAGAAGGCAAAGTCAGACCTGAGTACTCGTATCAAGAACGGTAAGGAAAGACCTGTGTACTTTACATTGTGGTACCATGAGGACTAAAAATGGGGTCCACACAAGATGTTCAGTCATGTAAGGAAAGACAAAAGGTGAATGGTAAAACCTCAATCATTCATGGCTACAATGCTATTGTCCAAAGAAACCTGAGCTGACCTCACTGTCACTGTCCACAGAGGTGACATCATGGTCACTGTCCACAGGACCTGAGCTGACATCACTGTCACTGTCCACAGGGCCTGAGCTGACATCACTGTCACTGTCCACAGGGCCTGAGCTGACATCATTGTCACTGTCCACAGGGCCTGAGCTGACATCACTGTCTGTCCACAGGGCCTGAGCTGACATCACTGTCACTGTCCACAGGGCCTGAGCTGACATCACTGTCTGTCCACAGGGCCTGAGCTGACATCACTGTCTGTCCACAGGGCCTGAGCTGACATCACTGTCACTGTCCACAGGACCTGAGCTGACATCACTGTCACTGTCCACAGGGCCTGAGCTGACATCACTGTCACTGTCCACAGGGCCTGAGCTGACATCACTGTCACTGTCCACAGGGCCTGAGCTGACATCACTGTCACTGTCCACAGGGCTGAGCTGACATCACTGTCACTGTCCACAGGGCCTGAGCTGACATCATTGTCACTGTCCACAGGACCTGAGCTGACTCCCACTATCCTCACAGGTCTCTTCACTAGTATTTAAGGAATTCCTCCTCCAGGAAGACAGAAGCAGCAGGTGGTTTAATTGTGTGTTCCAGGAAATGATTAAGGTCATACCAAAACTTCCCAACAGAAAGCAGAAAACAACAGTTGATACCTCAAGTCTCCTTTAAACCCCTTTACTCAAAATCTCTCTGACCAACCACACTAAACCATTATATTGTGATCTTATTGAATCATAACCAACTTACACAGTGTATGACCTGCCTCAGCCAGAGTTTCAAAGTTTCAAAAATATGCAGACTGCTCTCTCCACTCTGAAATTCCCTAACACTATATTAAAGTAGCATTTTCTCTACTAATAAAAATGAAGTTGGCTTTGTTTTATGAACAAGATGCTTTGGAGACAGTACGTGAAACTAGTGTTTGATGGTTTGTTCTGAAAGAATGATCTAGTTAGTAAAAGTTCCTGAATAATTACAGAAAAGCATTTTTAAGTGTGTATGTGTGTACATGAGTGTGCGTGTGAGTGTCTGTGTGTGTGTGTGCACGTGCTGTGTGATATGCATGTAGGCATCATGCTACGCCATGGAGGACAGATGTCAACCTCACGTGTTGGTTCCCAGGTTTGTCACCTCGTCTGAGACAGGCTTTGGGATTCTCAGTTTCTGGAAAGTCTGCTGTCTCCACTTCCTATCTTGTAGGAGAACTGGGATTATATATGTACATCACCATTCCTGGTGCTACATGGGTTCTGGAGGCCTGAACTTGGCCTTGCAATGTACGTGCTTGACCCACTAAGCTATATTCTCAGCCCCTTTAGAAAAACATTTTTAAAAGCCAAAAGATTGTTCCTTGTTGTAAAATGAAAAAGGCAGAAAATATAATTTAGATTTTCTGTAGTAATGTGTAGTCTTGCTTTTCCAGAGGTGATAGACTTCACTATAAGAATATGCTTCTCACAAAGATTTCCAGTAGAGAAGAGGAAATACAAGAAGTCCCAGCTCCTGCTTCCTGTTGTGCTGTGCCCTGGATGATCCACAATCTCCAGTCCTTGGTCATGCACAAATGATAATTTAGTGTGGTAACTGCTCTGCCAGTCAATCAGAGGGAAAGCAAGGCGGAGGAGGAGGAGGCTGACTCTCCAGAGGAAACAGCATGGAGGGACCGGAGGAAGGGCCTGAGGAGGGACCTGAGGAGGGCTCTCCAGGAGGAAAAATAATGGAGGGACCTCAGTCAGGAGGATCTCAACCTCTCCCTTCAGGTTTCTGCTCCTGAAGTTTGGCTCACAGCTATGAGGCAGCGCTGGGGGAATAAATCCAGAACCAAACCAATTTAAAGTCACATGGTTTGCTCTGAAACAAGAAAGGAGCCAAATTATACCACAGACACTTCTTTGTTTTAAAGGTTGTTCTAAATTAGCATCATTTTGAATGATTGTTTTCCTCATATTTTTTAAATATTTTCTACTAAAGGGTACATTTTTAGTAAGTGAAAATCAGCAATTGACAGTTAAAGAGAGTTGAAACTGCTTTTGCACTGGAATCAAGATAGAATTTCTCTTAAAATTTAAGTCCCCCCTCCCCCCAGGCTATCACTGTGTAGTAGGCCAGGCTATCGTCCACATCACAGCCTCCTGACTCCACCTCCGAGTCCCGGGATCCCAGGCCCTCAGCTCTGACCTCCATTTTCCACAGAGCCTGTTGTGTGGCCAACACAGAGAGAGAGAGCAGCTCACGCCAGGCATTGCTGTGAGGCTTCAGGCTCTGCGGTCTCCACAATGTCCACCTGTTACCAGGTGAGCTTCATTTTCCCCCTCAGAAATTACTTCACTTGTTCAGCTGGAAATAAATGCAACTTGTTTTTTTATATCCATGTCCATCTTATTTCTTCACTGGTCATTTTCCTTGAAGTAACTGGAGGTGGTGGATTAAAAATTATATCTTACTGTCCAGTGGCATAGTCTTCGAATGAGCACAATCTCGTTCCTTCCCCACCCCCCCTTCAGAAATGAGCAATAGGGTCTCCAAGACCTTCATCTCATGCCTACTTAAAAGAGAACCATTGCTAACATTTTATCTAAGTCTTAGCACTCCTTACAATGAAGGGAAAGAGCGCTCCCGGCAGACAGCAGAAAGGAGGAAGCACTCAGTATCACATCTCTATTAGGAAGCCGTGCACTAAAGGAGTCAGCGTGTGGTCACCTTCATGCCTCAGTATGGAGCACATCTATCTTAGCGCTCCAAACCGCCCAGTTTCCGACTGTGTCACCCTTTGATGTCTTTCTGTTTCTCCAGCAGCCTTTCCTCCTGTGATGCTCTTTGATCCTCTTAGCACCACCAGCTCTGTCTACCCTCACTGGCGGTCAGAAACCGGATTACGCTGTATAGTGCTGCCCTGTTATATTACATACAAATTAAACATAATCTTCCATAACGGAAAACAAGCATGAAGGTGGATATTAAGGATATACTGTCCAGTCGTACCAGCATATGCTGTCCTCTGATCTGGAGTGTGGAGACTGAATAGCGAGGACATGTGCCATCACACTGAGACTTCCTCCTGGTTTCACAAGAACAAGGAGGAGGGTGCAGGGGTCCTCCTACTTGTAGATACAGCACAACTCTCTCTCTCTCTCTCTCTCTCTCTCTCTCTCTCTCTCTCTCTCTCTCTCAGTTATGCTCACCTTACACTTGGGGAGCACTGGTGCAGAGAAAGGTGCCGAGCTTTGGAGCCAGAGTGTTCTGGGCTTTGCCACTTCTAAGTTTGCCCTCAAGACAGGTCACCACCTTCTGTGGTTTCCCTCTCTGCTTCTTACGTAAATCAGTGGCATAGGATGTGAAAAGATGAGAGATGCTATATTTATAAAGCTGGATAGCACAGGATAAGAACGAATGACTACCTTGTATCAACTCTAACATTACCATAGCAGAATCATTTTTGAGGCACAGATCACACACCGTCCTCTCTGAAAGCTCCCAGTTTCTGCCGTGACCTTTTGCAATGCTGTGATCATGCCCTCAGCCTGATCATTCCACTTAGGTTTGCCTCAGTCATTGTTTGAAGAACACAGAATCTTCCGAGTCCAGAAAAGCAGACATTGATGGAAATCCTGCTTACTATGTTCAAAGTGTGTGAACCTCACCAGTTGGTAAGAAGTTTGTACATTTAGTTTGGAAGAGACTGAGTTCTCAGGCGGATGAGGCCACACCATCAGAAGACTTACTCACACATGCCGAAGACAGCACGGGGATATTTTTCCACTTGGTAAATTAAGAGACACTTAAGGACAGAGAATTTTCCACTACGTCCTTGTCCCTAGCATGTCTGTCTCCACAGCTGTTCCTTCCTACCCCTCTTAATAAAATTCAAATTGCCTAAACAATGGCTGTTAACTCTTGAGCACAGTTCCTCCCTCTTCTGAGAACCGTCTTGTCCAAGGATTCCCGAAATCAACTGAACTTCTGCTAACCTCTCTTGCCTAAGTTCAGAAACTTCTGACCTTCTTGAGTCAGAACGCTCCTTCTCAACCTTCTCTTGGTCTGCATTTTTGAAAGAAGACAGATGCTAATGTGCCCTGGATGATTTTCTTCTTTGTAGAATGCAATAAAGTGTGATAAAAGTATATTTTAGGATCTTATGCAAGAAGCTAAAGGTAAAACAGTTACGATTGTTTTGCTGAATTAAGAGAATACACAAAGTGACCAGTGTGGCATTCCTCCTCTACAGCACACCCAGTTGGATTCTCTGGGAAGCCTGCTGTCCCTCAGCTGCTCTACCTCTAATTAGATATCTGAGCTCAGGCTGGAGTCATAGGCCCCTTTGAAAAGATCAGTCCTCAGCTTTGAGTTTCAAATTAGCTTAAAAAGAAATCTTTCATAAGGCAGTGGTCTTAAAAATATTTTGTTATATTTCTACCCTTAAACTCCTAAAACTGTTCTTAATCTAACAACACTTTGGGGTATGAATGTAGAAGTTTATTAGAAACCGCACTGTAGAGAAGACAGTACCACGGTACAGAGAAGGTGTGCAGGAGACAAGACCAGTCAAGGTGTTGCCTGGACCACAGGAAAGATACTCAGCATTCACGCCCTAGTTGGTAGGCAACTTAAGAAGAACATGGAGATCCCAGAGGCATATGAAGCACTGCTGGAAGACTCCACAGGCTGTCTGTCCCGGGGCAGCTGTGGGACCAGGGGTCAGTGGCACAGTTGAGTGCAAAAGGAAGGCCCAGTCAGCGCATCTAGTTTGCCATTACCTTTGTTTGACCTCAGATTTCTATGTTCTGTGAGGTCATGGGAAACTGCCATCTTCTGGAAAAATTTTGGTGACAATTAAACTACAAAGTCTCAGGGTTTGGGGAGCAGAGGCTGTGTCAGTTCTAGGAGCAGGCATCAACACAAAGGAAAACCAAAAACTGGGGAAGTGGGTGTGTGCTGAGTGAGGGTCAATGAGCAATCAGATGTTAGCAGACCTAATGTTACCAGGCTGGCATGTGGTGTAAGCATCTCTGTACCCAGATGCTGGTCCAGCACAGCTTGGGCCTGGAAACCTGAATGGGGTGGTAAAGGATTAAAGAAAGGACAGATACATGGACACGCATATAGCAAGGCCAGCCTGGACAGTGGGTGTGAGCTCTGATGGAACAAATATATGTGACCACCAGGAACCACAAGTCTATAATGGGGATGGGGATAGTGGCAGAGTGGAGAGTTAGCTGGTCTCAGTAGAGGGTCTCTGCCAGCAAACAGTTTAAGGCTGTAAACATCTGTGTAGAGGAAGTTGCTAGGGATAGATTTTGCACACATTCTTAACATTCGCAATAGGGCCAGAGGAAGGCTTTGCATCCCTCTGAGCCTGACCCATATGCAGAGGGTCTTGCCACTCCTCCAGGTCTGAGGCACCGGGGTACTTGACATGGCTTTACTCATGTCAACAGTACACATTTACTAAGGCCTCCTCTCTTCCCCACATCTGGAGGGCATCGAGGAAGAAATGTGAATCTTTGTAGATTATGAAGAATTGCCAGGAGGACAAGGTCGAGCTTCATTTAAATGGAAAGTTGAGTTTTTTAGAAAATGTTCATTAAGTCCAAGAAGCATTAGAGGTTTAAAAGAGCTAGGTTTATAAAATAAGTTTGTTGCTAAAGTCTGAGCTGTAGAATGTGACTGCACCCTCACCTCCACTAGCAGTCAATGTCACAGCAGAGATGGAGGGCTCTAGAGTTGACTTTAGTCGGCCTGAATACCCTTCTGATTGTTTTAGTAGCAGGTGAATCCTCTCTCTTTGTAGATCCATCCAGAGGTACAGCCCTGCTCTTAGAACAATCCCATGTCCAGTAGGAGAAATGTAAGCGCTCTGAAGCACAACAGCCTGCCCTGCCAGAAGGCCACATTGGCATCTCCTGAGCGGGCTCTTCATTCAGCACACGTCTCAGCTCCCCCACAGTCCAGGATGTCTGCAGAGCCACCTACACTTCTTTCCACTCCACCCAGCACGCACCACTTTTATACCCAGGCCTGTCCACTTCATCCCCTTGAATCCTTCTTTCTAACACAAACCCTTCTTGGAATTACTGAGAACTGGTTTAGTCTCCCAGGGCAAGGCTCCTGGCAACTATGACTTGACTCTACAGATGTTCACAGTTTTTCTAGTCTTGTCTCCAATTAGCTAGCAGATTTAAACAAAGAGTTGTGTTTAACTAGGTCAGCTGTTGGGTCCAAGCTGGGTCATTACTGTTAAAGGAAACATCAAAGAGTAAGGCAGGGAGCTGTGTTTCAACACAACCTCAGAGCCCACTCTCCTTCCTCTTCGCCCAAAAGATGTCTTTTAAATTATTTCTGTTTCCTTTTAAGAATAAAGCCAGCTATCTCAGCAATGGGAATCTGGGAATCCAACTCCAAGCCCTTTAAAACCTTATCAGTGTTGAAGATTCTACAAGGCTGATGATGGTGTGATTAGAACTTCATGCTACAGAGAGTTGGACTATTACACATCTGGAGCCAAATTATCTTGGGCTACCTTTAGTCCTTTTAGCAGGCCTTCATTGCCAACCCTTGTATCTGATGTAATATCCTTTTGACTGTTAGGTACTAACTCTGCAATGTATTTTTATGAAACAAATCTGCTAGTTTTCATCAATTCAAAAGCTAAGTAAGGTACTTGATAGCTTCTGAAACCTACAGCAGATCCCCAACCACCTACCCACTGTGCTGTAATCTACTTCCTCAATATTCCCACTAACAGAGTTGGAAAATGCCTTTATTCATGACTTTCTTTTATTTCATAACTACAAAAAGCTCATAAATCTGCTTCCGTATTTGAGACATGATACACGAGGCAACCAAACCCACATTCCTGGACCATGCGCTCATATTTGATTCAAAATAAACTATCTTTTATTCTTTACGAGGGGCGATCTGGGTTTTTGTTGACAGCTTCGGCATCCAATGTGAGACTACAAGATAATCCACTTTCACTGGAAGAGTCACTGAAGTTGTGTGAAGTTACCAGCACGTGCCCTGTGTGCCTGACCACTCATTTGTCTCCTTAGGTGGATGACTGTGAGTTTTTCTGGAGCTTAGGTCACTATTTAGATTTGGTCAAGAGGCCACAGGTTTACTTTTGAGCTGGCTGTTGGGTACCCTCTTGTCTGTCTGAAGCACTCAGCCAGGGTACCTGCTCATTGAACAGTTGCTCGCTTTCAGCACCTCTCTGCTCTTGGTGGCCTTTCTCCCACCATGCCTCCAATACCGAGGAATGGCTTCTGTCTGTGTTCTCTCCTGCTTGTAGCCACCTTGTCCCTTATTGCTTATAAATCCCATGAAAATCTGATCATAAAGTCACTCTAGATAGTCGAAGTTTTCCTCTCCAGCCCTATGGTGTGTGTGTGTGTGTGTGTGTGTGTGTGTGTGTGTGTGTGTGTGTGTGTGTGTGTGTGTGGTTGGGCTCTCTCTGGGATGAGCAACTTTGGGGAAAGCAAAGACACAACACACACCATTTCTGTACCACACACATAAGAAATGACCACCCCAGTTACCTCATGTTTCTGTAACATGGAAGATTAACCCAAGACAGGACAAAAGGAACTGATGTCAGGATGAAACCTGAGGGAAGTTCTCTATAAGTAGTACATACACCTGGCCCCAAACACCAATCCTGACAGCATAAATCTGGGAAAAAATGTAAAAGTAATTCAGGAATTCACCTTAAGAACTTTGAGGGTCACAGAAGTGATACCGTATTAAATCTGAATTTATGGGTTGACTAGCAGAATTGGAAAGCTGAGTCAAATAAAATAATTCAGCATGGGTTGGTCTTACTCCCACAGAGGACCTTGTTATCGTAAGACCATATAAGTCTCTCTTATTCGTGGATCCTAGCTCTGAATCTTGAGAATATATAATCTGGAGTGACCACAGAAACTAAGGAAGGAAAAGGGTATTATGGGTGAGGAGAGAGAAGGACAAGGGACAGTAGGACAAAGGTGCCATGAAGAGGAAGTGAGGAAGCAGAGCGATGGGATGGAACTCTTCTGAGAGGTCCTGCAATACTGAGACAGAGGGATAAAAAACCTGAAAAGGCCATAGAGAAACATAATATTTATGTTTGCTTAAACACATATATACTATATATATATAACTATGTGTGAATACAACATATAAATAATTTAAATCAAGTTACACCACTCCTAAGGGCCACTATGTACCAAAATCTCCAGTGCCAGACATGAGAAAGCTCCCTTCAAATCATTAGTCAGAGAGTCTAAGAGACTCCCAAACCATATAGACTATTTCTATGGTTGCCTTCCAGAGCTGAATGTAAGACCTGCTTCTGAAGACACCACATACTTTGGACTTGGAGGAATTGAGCTGGAAGCCTCCTCCCTGAGGACTAGTTCTCATAGTACCAAAGGTGCTCTGCCAGCTGCCAAGGGAGAAAAGCAACCAACAGTTCTACCCAGCTCTAATGCCTACAGACCACAAAATCACCAGCATGGCCCATATGCTCAAAGATGCAGTAGTGGCCCTTATATCTCAGTGGTAACTAACGGCCACCTCATTGGATCTAAGAGTTGCTCAATGAAGAGAATTCGTGTCTGGCAATGTAAACCTAGTTAACTAATCCGTGGCTGGTGAGTCCATGGCCCCTATTCTACTGTAACTTTCTTAAACCAGTTTAATTCTCAATTGCATTCTAAACACTTACTCTTATATCAACAAAGAAGTACAGCTTCATTCCTCACCAAGGACGTCTCTTCCTGCAGCAGGTAGAGACTATCACAGACGTCTGCTAAGGACAACTGTCCTTGGGTGCCCAGCCACAGCTGATATCTACAATGTAATTCCTGTACCTAAGGCTCAGGGGAAATTGTGAAAAAGGAATCTAAGAGTGTAAGAATCAGAGAATCAGGGCATCTGCTAAAGATGTCTCTTATAATTGGTAGAGAGGTGCACCCATGA
Organism: Rattus rattus; assembly: GCF_011064425.1. NCBI lineage: Eukaryota > Metazoa > Chordata > Mammalia > Rodentia > Muridae > Rattus > Rattus rattus. The sequence continues at coordinate 41,999,964 of NC_046155.1, forward strand.
AATCTTGGGAATATGGTAACTTAAACAAGACCTGCAGAATGACAGCACCAACTGACATGCCAATGTAGACTCAGAAAAGTTCACAATGTTCCACCCCCAGATGAAGAGCTATAGACAAATGATGGCTGCCAAGAGAGAAGAATCAGTGTTCTCTGTGTTATCTAATCTGAAGGAATCATTCCTCAATACAGAGACATGTGAACATACTAAATGGACTCAGCAGATATTCTCTCTCTCTCTCTCTCTCTCTCTCTCTCTCTCTGTGTGTGTGTGTGTGTGTGTGTGTGTGTGTGTGTATGCACGCGCATGTGTACAGGTGGGTCTAGTGTCTATGTGTGTAGGAGTAATATTTTTTTAAAAAGACCACGAAGTTGAGAAGAAATAGGGAGACATAGGGGGAATTGGCAAGGGAAGAGTGAGGGGTGGAAATGGTATAAATGCATTTATTCATGTATGAAATTATCAAAAATATAATACATAAATTAAATGTAAAAATAAAATTAATTCAAAACAAACAAAACTACACTGTATCATATGGTCCAAAGTCTAAGGCCAGAGCTTGCCTATAGTAAGCATACTTTATTTCCTCTTATTATATGAGTATCGGATGTCTTAAAAAAAGTTATTTCCAAATGAGTAGAATACACAAAAATAAGTATCAGAGGTTTCTTGTAAATGTTCCATAATGCCTTTCTGGGTTTAAATAAAGTGATTTAATTCCATCAGTAGAGAGAATGTCCTACCTGAACTTGAGTCAGTTTCTCTTCACTCTCAGATTCCATCTTGTGTTTTGGAATCTGTGCTTAAAGACTACAGTATTGACTCTGGTCATTTTTCCCTTGAGTCATGTTGAAAAGCTAGTCAACGTTCTGCCAACCTTTCTTACATCCTGGGAATCTTGATAGGACAAACAATGAAGACCCTGTGTATGTTCTGTGGGCAGAAGCACTATTTCTTATTTTGTAGTTTAGAGTCTTTGCTTTTGCATCCTCAGGAATAACAATTAGCCTTCTATTATGTGCACCATAGCAATTAGAAACAAGCCTGGATGTCTTGCAGTCTCTATAATTGTATTGAGTTCTAAGTCAAACAGAAATTCCCTGTTTCTGATTATTTTGCCCCAGATGTACCTGGAGCATATTTTAAAGCCAAATCTCATTTTCTTATTTCCTGTCCATATTTCTAACTTCCCCTGACCCTCTAGATAATTTATCTATTGCATTAATAGTTATGGTTAAAGAAGTATAGACTTTTCTCTTTGGGTTCAGGAAATGTTTCCAATCATTTTTCAACCACCTGAGGTCCAGAGAGAGCCTGAACATGCCTTTTCTAGGGGAAATTTAATCTATCTGCTTGTGATTAATTTATATGTATCATTAAATTGTTGTTTCTAAGACATTTCATTTGGCAAGTCATTTACCTCTTACATCTTATCTCAGTTGGTATGAATTTGCACCCAGGTGCTTTTCAGTGCTGGCAAAATACCTGGAGAAGTTCTGAATATTTGAGATGCTTTTCTGCCTATATTGTTGTTGATGCACAAGTGCCCAAACACTGCCAATTAAGAGGTAACTAGGGAGAGTCAACAAGTTTGTGGTCAATGTCCTTTAGGCAACATCATAATTGCTCCTTAGAATAGATAATGGCTTCTTAATTTAGTAAAAAAGAGATTCAAATTTATTTCAGTTTAGTCATAGCTGCTTTACTAATCTTCCAGTTTGTACTATCATGTCCTAATATTTCCTGCCTTCAAGTAGCTTACTTTCTAAAAGGAAACACTAATTTATTTAACTTTGGAGGGCCAGGGAAACAAACTCTTACTGGGAACATTAGAAAAGATGGCGATGGGGCAAATATTTAATTGTTAAGGATATTAGAAGTGATCATGAAAAGCACATGGAAAATTACTTCAGTTCCAACTAAAGATAGGCAAGCTGTGAGTGGCTATTTGAAAGCAGAATTATGAAAATAGGACAAATCTAGATTATTAAAATCTTTGAATGCCAGGCTTGTGAGTTCAGAGATTTGCATCAGCAAGAGATTTTTAACACAGGAATCTTAAGAAGAAGGAAGGCAAAGTTAGGCCCCTGAATGGTGCTATGGAGGAAAGGTTGGAAGTGGAGGAAATGCAGGCAGGGCCCTTGCAGGAGGCTGCCTAGACAGAAGAGGTGAAGAGACGGACCGAAAAGAGACTACAGTCATGACTGGCTAGCTTGACCTTGGCTCACACTGTTGGGATGGACTTTCTTATGCTTAGGGAAGAGCAAGATATGAAGACTGTATATGCCATGAGTAATGTCTGGATAAATTTCATGTATCCTCTGGGGACTCATTTCTTCAACAGCAAGCTAAGGATAATATGATAACATATCCAGCAGTCTGGATCCAGATGATTTCCAATTCTAAATTGAACAGACGTGAAAGTAAGATCATTGTCTCCTTTTGGCTTCTAGAGTGAAAGCTTTGAACCTTTCACTGCACAGCACTCTGCTACTTGTGGGTTTGTCACAGACAGTCTTTATTATGTTGACACATGTCCCTCCTATAATTAATTCATTGGTGATGAGTGTCAGTAATTAGAAACTTACCACTTGATACAGGGCTTTGAGTAGACTAAGAATATTGGTAGTTCATTTGGTTGATACAACACTGAAAATTCAAATTAGCAGCCAAAGTATGAAAAGGAAAATATCTTCATCCTGGGACTTACAATAATCAAGAGTATGGTATTGGCATTACAACCAAAATATGTAAATCAATGAAATAGATATATGGTCTAGAAACAAACACATTTGTAACTAATTAATTTCTAGCAAGCTCAGAAGGCAGAACAAGAGAAATAAACTTACTTTCCAGCCCTTGAACTATAGCTATTCATTTCTAAACTACAGAAAACAAAGCGTTTATTTAAAAGAAGCCAGGAGGGAAAAACTACCTACTCATAAAGAAAAAAAGATACGTATTACATGTGACCACTCACAAGTAAAGAAGGAAACAAAGTTTGATATTTTGGATTTTAATGGAGGGATGGGTGAAAGAGAAAGATAAGAAAGGAGGAGAAAGAGGGAAAGGGACATTGAGAAGGAGAGGTGGGGGAGAATATTGAAATATAGGATCTAATCTCTTTAAACATTGCAGAAAAATATTTTCTCTAACAAGTGAACCTGAGAGAGGTTTTGTCAGTGGACTTGCAATGTAAGAAATAGCAACGAATTTCTTTGGCGAGAAGGAAAAGAATACAGAACAGAGACTTGAGTCTACAAGAGGGCTAGTGTGTCAACAGAAGATTGAGGGAGGCACTAGGCTGTACTTGCCTCCAATCCTAGCACTCAGGAGGGAAGCTGGTAAAGGCAAGGGGATTTCTAGGATCTGGAGGCCAGCTGGGTTTATAGAGCTCCAGTATTTTCAGGGAACTGTATATATTTATATATTTCTGCATACATATGTTATAATAATAACCAAAGATAAAGAACATACCAATTTGAGAGGACAGCCATGGGAAGGGTTAAGAAAAAAGAATGACCCAGCTATAATTCTCTTGGGCATATACCCAAAAGATGCCCCAACCTATAACAAAGACACATGCTCCACTATGTTCATAGCAGCCTTATTTATAATAGCCAGAAGTTGGAAAGAACCCAGATGCCCTTCAACAGAGGAATGGATACAGAAAATGTGGTACATCTACACAATGGAATACTACTCAGCTATCAAAAACAATGACTTTATGAAATTCATAGGCAAATGGTTGGAACTGGAAAATATCATCCTTAGTGAGGTAACCCAATCGCAGAAGAACACACATGATATGCACTCATTGATAAGTGGATATTAGCCCAAATGCTCAAATTACCCAAGATGCACAGAACACATGAAACTCAAGGATGACGAAAATGCGGATGCTTCACTCCTTCTTTAAAAGGGGAACAAGAATACCCTTAGGAGGGGATAGGGAGGCAAAATTTAGAACAGAGGCTGAAGGAATGCCCATTCAGAGCCTGCCCCACATGTGGCCCATACATATACAGCCATCAAACTAGATAAGATGGATGAAGCAAAGAGGTGCAGGCTGACAGGAACTGGATGTTTATCTCTCCTGAGAGACACAGTCAGAATATGGCAAATACATAGGCGAATGCCAGCAGCAATCTACAGAACTGACAACGGGACCCCATTGAAAGAATCAGAGAAAGGACTGAAAGAGCTGAAGGGCTTGAGACCCCATATGAACAACAATGCCAAGCAACCAGAGCTTCCAGGGACTAAGCCACTACCCAAAGACTATACATGGACTGACCCTGGGCTCCAACCTCATAGGTAGCAATGAATAGCCTAGTAGGGGCACCAGTGGAAGGGGAAGCCCTTGGCCTTGCTAGACACCCCAGTGAGCGGGATTGTTGGGGGAGGGCAGTAATGGTGGGAGGATGGGGAGGGGAATATCCACATAGAAGGGGAGAGGGAGGGGTTAGAGAGATGTTGGCCTGGAAACCGGGAAAGGGAATAACATTTGAAATGTAAATAAGAAATACCCAATTTAATAAAGATGGAGAAAAAAAATGAGAAAAGGGGAAGTGATATAATTATATTTTAATTAAAAAGAAAATGCATTCTGGTAAAAATTAAAATATTTAATTTTATCTTAATTGTCTAATAGATAGCATTGTGTTCCAGGTGCTGCTAGCAACACTGTTTGCTTGTCTATGCTTATGTAACTATACATCTATATACATGCCTATGTAGGCCTACGTTTAAGTAAAATGAGTGACGATGTATTATAATGAACAACAGGGAGGGATGGGAACTATTTCATCATAAAGTATTCATGTTACCATGAGCTGATTTAGGGTTATTTGAAAGTAGCATTTTATTAATTATAGATATGTATTGCAAATTCTAGGATAACAAGTATAAAAAGGCAAGAAAAAGTAACTGATATTTTAATAAAGAAGTGAAAGAGAATGGTGTAAAATGCTCAAAATCATGAAAACTAGGAACAAAGAACAAAAGCAACAGAGATTAGCAATAATGAATATAGCAGCTATCAGTACAGCTATATTATCATGATTTTGAACATTAATCGCTTAAAGACACAAATGAAAAGGCAAATGCGTCAAAAAACAAAACAAAGCAAAACAAACCTACTTCAAACCAGGTAGACTTCCTGCAGTTTTCCCTTCTCCCTCTGTCCCCCAGATCCAGTCCCCAGTCTTATCTCCAATTCTGCATCAGAGCCCCCGAGGCAGCCTTCCCTCCCTGTGCTCCTGTTCCTGTCTGTGAATGTGCAGAACGTCTCCTTCTAACCTCCCTTCCCCAACTTGTTGCTTTGTTCCAGACCCCAATCACAGCAGGTACCCCCTGCTAACTCCAGGGCCTACTGCCAGGCAGGCTTGAAGGCAGATCCCCACCTCTCCTCTAGATCCATTGTATGAAGCCACAGTTACCCTGATACCCAAACCACATAAAGATTGAACAAAGAAAGAGAATTACAAAACAATTTCCCCTATGAATATAGGTGCAGAAATACTCAGTAAAATACTTACAACCCAAATCCAAGAAAAAATAAAAAAGATCATAGACCATGATCAATAAGCTTCATGCCAGAGATGGTTGAAAATCAATTAATATAATCAATCATATAGACAAAATGAAAGAAAAATAAAATCCACATGATCATCTCCGCATAGATGCAGAAAAGACCTTTGACAAAATCCTTCATGATAAAAGTCCTGGAGAGGTTGAGAATACAAGGGCCACACTGAAACATAATAAAGGCAGTTTAGAGCATGTCTATAGACAACATTAAATTAAACTCAAAGCGATTCCACTCAAATCAGGAAAAAGACAAGGTTGTCCACTCTCTCAATATCTATTCAATATAGTGCACAAAATGTTAGATAAAGAAATAAGACACTTGAAGGAAATCAAGGGAGGATACAAACTGGAAAGACAGAAGTCAAAGTATTGTTATTTGCAGATGATATGATAATATACATAAGTGACCATAAAATTCCACTGAAGAGTTCCTACAGTTGATGAATATTTTCATCATGGTAACTGTATACAAAATAAACTAAAAAAAAAAAAAAAAATCAGCTCCCATATACAAATAGCAAACAGACTGAGAAAGAAACCAGAGAACAACACCTTCCACAATGGCCTCAAATAATCTAAAATTCCCGGTCTAATTCTAACAAAGCCAGTGAAAAACTTTTAAGATAAAAACTTTAAGTCTTTGAAGAAAGAAATTGAAGGAGATTATCAGAAGATGGAGAGATCTCCCGTGCTCTTGGATTGGCAGGATTAACATAGTAAAAATGCCCATCTTACCCAAAGCAATCTACAGATTCAATGTAATCCCCATCAAATTCCAATACAATTTTTTTAGGCCTTGAAAGGTCAATTCTTACATGCAAAATGAAAAGACAAAACCACCCAGGATAGCTAAAACAATTCTGAAAAGTCCAAGAAGTCTTAGAGGGCTCACATTTCTGATTTCAAGTTGTGCTACAGCTTGATAATTAAAAAACCTCGAGATATTGCCACAGAAACAGACACATTGATCATTGGAATCAAATGAAAACCCAGACGTAAATCCACATGGACACCTGTCCACCCCGCCCCCCACACACCAGAAACACAGAAATACCAGAAATACACATTGGAAAAAAGACAGTATCTTCAAAAAATAGTGCTGGTCAAACTGGATGCCTGCATGTAGAATGCAAATAGACCCATAGTGCACTAGGGGCTGGTGGTCATGGGACTGAGAGGATCAGGTGGGGAAGGGGCAGGAAACAGTGTTGAAAGAGGGAATGCTGGGAGAGACTGTTGGAATTGAGGGACATTTGAGAGATGAGATGGAAACTTAGTGCCATGGAAACTTCCTAAGATATATGAAGGTGATCCTAATGAGGTCTCCTAATAATGGGGGATATAGTGTCCTTCTCGTTACCAAATGAGGCTTCCAGTAGCAGGGCTGGACTGCATTCAGTTGAGTTGTTGGCTGAGGGGGTTCCCCAAACAACCCAGGCTGTCGCTAAGACAATGGATTATTCTCTGCAAATTGACAGCAAGGCTGCATTGCTGTGGAAACATCCACATAACTCACTGCACAGAGAAGTTGAGCTGGCGTCTACATGGAGTCTTTGCCACTGCATTCTAGTGTCTTTGGTACAGGAGGGTGCTCTGCAGGCTACCAAAGGAGAAATGTAAACACTAACCCTTTGACAACAGAACCTTTGACTACAATCTGTCCCCTTGTGAGGTATTCCAGAGTACAGGTGGCCAACCAATGTCTGATTTGACTTAAGGCCCACTCCATGAGATGGAACCCATTCCTGACATTGCTTAGATTAACGAAGAACCAGAGATTAGATAGCCCAGAGAGCTAGAGTAAAATGAAACACTACTGGTCTGAGAAAAAAAGTATCACTTAGACTCTTATGACATCTATTCTCATAGATCTGTGCCATATTAAGTCACCATCAGAGAAGCTTCCTCCTGCAGCAGAACGAACAGATGCAGAGACCACAGCCAGACAATTTATGGAGCAGAGAGAGAGAGAGAGAGAGAGAGAGAGAGAGAGAGAGAGAGAGAGAGAGAGAGACTGTGTCTTTGAAACACACAGCTCTAAATTGGCTGCCTCCATCAAATACCTCCCCTCAGAACTCAGGGATCCCTACAGAAGAAGAGGTGTTGAGTGTAAAACCTAGAGGGGATGGAGGACACCAGGAGAACAAGGCCCTCTGAATCAACTAGCAAGGCTCACTGAACTCAGAGACTGAGGCAGCAAGCACAGGGCCTACATCCGTCTGACCAGGTCCTCTGCATAAATATTAAAACTTTGAGCACAGTATTGTTATGGTACTCCTGACTGCATGAACAAGGGGGTCTCTGATTCTTGTGCCCACTCTTGGGGCTTTCCCCTTCTGCTGGGTTCCCTGTCCAGCACTGATGTGGTCATTTCGCTTTATTTTATATCTTCTTTTGTCATATTTGGTTGTTATCTCCTAGAAGCTTGTTCTGTTCTAATAAGAGACAGAAAGGAAGTGAATCTGGAGGGGAAACGAGGTGGCAAGGAACTGGGAGGAGTAGAGAAAGGAGAAATTGTAATCAGAATATATTGTATGAGAAAAAATTCTATTTTCAATAAAAGGGAGGAAACGAGACCATGAATTAGAAAGAAAGCAAGGGAGAGTGTATGGAAGGAATTAGAGAGAGAAAAGGGAGGGGAAATGATGTAATAATATTATAATCTTAAAAATAAAAGATAAAAATAAAAAACAAAACAAACAACTCCAATACCTAACTGTAGGTTTTCCATGTGAAACTCTTTTAAATATGAAGATTCATGTAGATTAAAAGTAAGTAGAAAGAGAAATAAATATACCAGGACTGGTGGTTTGGGATAAGAGTCAACTTGACAGAATCTAGAAACCTGGGAGATGGTCTCTGACCATATCTGTAGAGATTATGCTTATTACAGTAATTGAGTGGGGAAGACCAGCTCATTAATTTTTAATAGAAGAATGTTGAAAGTCTCCACTATGATAATGGATTTCTTTATTCCTTTAGTTTACCTGTTTTTGTCTTGTGTAACCTGAGAGCCCATTGTTAAGTGTACGACCATAAAAGACTGCTACACATTCATTATCTGGGGATGGACACCCTATCTTCACACCGTGCTCCTCCTTACGCCTCAGACATTCATTTGCTTTGAAGACAGCTTTGTCTGAAACTACTACAACTACTTACGTTTTCTTTTAGATCTTTGAATGTCTTAGTTTCTTTTTTGTTGTGTGATAAAATAGCATGACAGAAGCAACTTGTGGGAAAGAGCTTGTCACCATTCACAGTTGGAGGCTGGCCTGTCACTGTAAGGGAAGTCACAGCAGCAGCCCTACGGCTTCATCATGGAAGCCCGTGCTCAGCTCGCTTTCTCTGCTCCTACACAGTGCCTGAGGAATAGTGCCCTACATATGTACAGCAGGAATACAAAATGGTTAAAACATTTCGTAATACATTTTGGTAATTCTTCAAAAATCTAAGCATAACTTTTCAGATGAAGCAGTAGCTCTGCTCCTACAGAGCTTAGTCTACACCGCTGTTACCAAAGCATCTGGAATTACACTGCTCATAAAGTTCAAAAATTATTTCTCATGGAGGCTGAGATTAAGGAACTGGCATGGCTGGTGTCTGAGGAGGCTGGGCTTTGCTTCCAGTAGTGCTTTGTTGCTGCACCAGAGGGCAGTTATGCTGTGTGCTCACTGGGTGGAAGCAATGGCTGGGTCAAGAGAGCACAACCTTCAACTTCATGTCCTTTTATAGAAGGGCATTTTTACTCTCGTTTGTGATGGTGGGGCCTATGATACAATTGATGTCCAAAGGGCACATATCTTAATATTGCTGTACTGAGGATAACAGAGAAGCTATAGAAGAAAACTTGCCATTATTTGAATTGTAGCAATAGCCATATACCCAATAAAGATGAAACATACACTATACATTGCACATGTATGTTCAGCTGAACAATGTCATACTAGACAAAAAGTGTAAGCAGCCTTAATATCTACCAATAAATAGAAAAAAATGCAGCACACCTATATGACATGGTTGTAATGGCTAATTTTGGTTTTCAATTAGATTATATCTATCTTTTTCTTGACTGAATTATTTGAGGTGGGAAGACCCACCTTAAATCTGGACCACACCTCTGGTAGCAGCCCAGGACACAAAGAAGGAAGTTTTTGCATTTTTGCCTGCTTGCTCTCACTCTTACTGGCTAGTTCATCTACCCTACTGCTGAGGCATTACTCTGCTGGCATTCAAACCTACTTCTTTGGGATTCCAATGTAGACTAAAGACCAGATGAGACATTCTCTTGGCCTGAACAACTACTGTATTCTTGGTCTTTCCATCAGGAGACAGCTATTGTTAGGGTAGTCTCACCACAGCCTGGAATCTACTCTAATAATCCTCCCCCCCCTTAAACACACCACACACACACACACACACACACACACACACACACACAAAAAAAAAAAAAAAAAAAAACCTCGAATGCTATTCTGTTTTTTGTGGTGAAATAGTATCTGTGTCCTCCTCTTCCACCCGAGCATTCAATAGCTATTTCAATAGAAAGATGAACTCAACTTGCCCCATCTCTAGGGAAAATCAATTCTGAGAAACTTTGGGAGAGGAAAAATGCAAACTTCCATGGATTTGCTGAATGAAGATACCTAAGTCACTTGCAAAGCTAATTTTTTTTGTGGTGGTTGTGGGAGCTGGGAGCTCTTTAAATCAGTTGGCAAAGTTTGGACTATGTTGCCAGCAGGGAAAATAAATCTAAAGGGACCTTAGGGTAAGAGTCTTTGCAATAATTTAGTGTCTTTATAGCTTTCCCCACTGAGTGTTGGCTGTGTTGATATTTCACAGACTTTGGTTTTGAGCGGCCGTGACACTGAGAGGAGGTCTCCTCTGAACGAGGAGAGTCACATACGGTGCAGGATACGTCACACAGGAAGCAGGCAGTTTAAGCAACTTCTTAGACAGCCTCCACTTCACTAATTCTAATGTCCAGAATACGTGAAACATTGCATTTTGCTCAGTCCTTGCCGTGTTTAAAACCAAATCCGAGATGGAAAAAGATACTGTTAAGAGTTTAAAGTTAGTGGCAGAAGTATTTAATGGCTGATAGAGTTCTGAGAATGTATAAATTGTGGGGTATATTTAAATAACTTAAAATCAGAATTTATGTTTACTTCTATTTCCATGTTTTCATAACCATTTCTTTAATCATTTTGGCCCTAATTTTTCAGGTATGTATGTGCATGCATGTTTGTGTGCATGTGCATATGAATAGTCAGGCATATTCATGTGCTGAGGGTGTGCGTGCACTTAGTGCTGAATCCAGGGCTTTTCTACTTCTAGAAAAATTTTCACTTAAAACTAATAGCTACTAAAACATAGAAATAGTCTTAAGAGGAAGACACAGTGGTGTTTCTAACAGTCAGTAATCAGGATCTTGTTGGTTCCCAGAAGTGCTGTCTGTCACAAACACAGCGCCTTTGGTGAAATAACCTTAAGTTTGTCTCTCTGTGACACTCACCAGAAAGCCTTCTCACCCTCTAAAGGGCATTGTCCCCTCCCCCACACCCTTTGTATTTTTCTTTGTTTCCTCTTTCTTTCTGATTATTTTAGGTAATTTTTTATGGTCTGGGCAGGCTGACCAGCTTGGGCAAGATCCGTTCTACTCAGTCTTGAGCAGACCTTGTTCATTGTCATCTGTAGGTTGTTTCAAGGAGCACAGTATGCTCCTAAACTTAGACACAATGATTCTGTGGTCGCTTCTTCTCTCTGATTTACTTAGGTTACCACACAATCTGCAGCAGCTGTGATCTCCAGGATCCCCACATTGGTGGGGACAATATGAAGGGCTGACGGCAGAGTGAGATCCTCAATTGTTACTACTCAGTGACTGACATACTGTGCCGTCATTAGCACTTGGATGTGACATCATGGGTTCCAGGGCTTTCTGGGCCATGCCTAGACACCACATGAAGGGGTTAGCATTAGCACAGTAGCCCTGTCAAGGCCTTAATTGCTTTCACTGGAGGCAGCATCTTTGCAGGAGGGAAAGGAGATAGAATATTTAGTTTGCTATTACTATCTGCAGTCAATTCCTCTCAAATTCAGGAGCCTCGGCTTTCCTTTTTCTTCCTTTAATTTTCTGGCAATTTAATTAAAAAATCTACATTTCATATTTTATCCATTAGTACTTGAATCTATTTCCATAGATCTATACAAATATTCAAAGATTCTTACTACAGTTATGTTCATGTTATTGTTAAGTGCTATTATTGTGACTTACAATTTTATATCTTACAAAGTCATTTCATAAACAAAAGCCCTTGACAATCATTGAGTATGTATGACAGGGTGAAAGCTACATCATGCAACCCTTTATAACCCTCCGAGATGGGTTGTGCTCTCACAGGGGAGGAGGGAACTGATGTCCGCGGAGGTTTTAGTAATTTTAAGTACATATAGAAAGGTTCTGGTAATTTCAAGTACATATAGGAGGTAACTGGAAAAGTTGCTCAGGCTGACCTCAAAGTCAGCATTTGAAGGAATAAATTCCAATACTCCCTGCTCTCCAACCTTGGCAGCTGTCGCCCACTTTCACAGAGGAAATAAAGGCTCACGAGACTATAAATAACAGTGTTGCATTTTGAGCCTCATCCTATCCGACTTACGCCCAGAGCTGTTTCTACTTCCCAGAGGGGTGAACTGTTACAGATACTAGTGTGTGCTGTTGCCGTACTGTGCATATTGCTCAGGCTGATAAAAGATGAGGGTGGGCAGGAAGATAATCAGAGAAGCTTGTTTGCAAAGGCATCGGTGGCCAGGGGCTGCCTGCCTGGTCAGACACACAGAACCAGAACAAGGCTCTGAGCTCAAAGCCCGGGCTACCAGACACAGGAGAAAAGAGGCAAGTCATGCTCACTGGGCATGCAGCCCGGTGCTCTGGCCCCTGATGGAGGCAGCCTGAGTCCCAGCGATTGATCCCTCAGCCAAGGCTGCCCTTCTCTCAGCAGCAGTAGGCTCCCACAAAGAAGGCTGCACATGGAAAACTCTTTGTAGGGCCCCTGATGACAGGATTGAATTTCACATCGCAGCTACCCCTAAACAGGTACACTTTGCTTCTTTCATGTTCCTGATGGGTCCCACGGGAAAGAAAAGAAAGAGAAGAAAGGTCGCACTAAGAAACAGGTCACAGGCTAGTTTGTCTGGGTTTGTACCTCCCCGGCTATACCACCTCCAGGTCTTTAGCCTTTGAGTTCTTCAATTTCACACACCCTGTGTGGCCATGGGACACAATGGGAAAACCTTTCTGTGATAATTATTCCTAATTCATCTACCATGGTCACTGGAAAACGAGTGCTTCTGTGTATGTCACTGCTTGTCTTCCCCTGACCCAAACCGGCCACTTATGAGGATCTCCCTAGGCACTGCCTCTCCCAAACCCTTCCTGGGAAGCCCTTGCTGCTCTCAACAGGCAGACTTTGGTTTCCTTTCCTATCCTTTAAGGTGGACTTTGACATAGTCCCTTTTATCTATTTAACATCTGTCTGCATCTGGTGCCAGCGTCTTGAAGTCAGATGCTGCCCCAGCATAGCGTTCGGTATTATGCCGATGCAGTAAGTCCCTCTGAGTAAACAGGACATACGTAGGTGGAGAGTTATATTTACGTGGACATCTTAAAGGAAAGGCAGACTTTAATTCATTCATAGTCTTCAAAAATAACGATTTTCTCAGATTAAAAAAAACAATATTATTGATTGCAGCAATAAAAAGTCTACAAAGAAGCAATAAAACAGTGCCTGCAATTTTCTTGCTCTGAGATATAGTCCCATCCAATAATTTTCTATGCTTACTTATCAATGCAAAATCCAAATCTCTATGCTTTAAATGATTCTCTCAGGTGCACTGATGATGACTTGTGGAGGTTCACAGGGGAGGCAGTTTATCCTCGCTTCAACTCAATCACAGGGAAGCCAGAGCCCAAAGACGCACGTACTTAATGGTAGAACTAGGACCACAAATCTTGTCTCGGTTCTAGGCTGTGTGTTGCTCCCTTGCATGGGTGGTTCAAGTCCCAGTCCATCCAGCAACACTGGGAAATGGGTTTCTTCCTCGTGAAGGAAGGGTGCACCGAGCTGATGCCGTGTTTGTATCTCAGCTATGCTGTGCATAAGGGGTAACCATCGCCAGCATCTTGGAGGGGAAGGAAAGATGGCACACGTAACGAACAACTCGTCCTAGAGTTAAATGACAGCTGGGCGAGTCAGACTGGCAGCAGTCAAAGGCAGAGCCTCTTTCCAAAAGCTAAATGAGTCTGAACAGTGATGGCTGGGCTCTGAATATGTTGCTATGGTGACTGCAACAGGTTTAATTTCATTATGGAATACTGAGCAGCGCTCTCATCCACGACTGATGATTTTACTCAGAACAACGCACACAGAGAGTTCAATGGACGCGCAGGGCTGTTGAGTAGTTACTCACCAAGGATGATAGTCAGGAACGAGTGCTCAGAGCACACAGCTGCCCCACCGTGCCCAGAGTGGGATGCTAAGACAGCCTAGTCTCTAGGCAGGGCGAGCCGTAACCCACAAACACACAGTGGGTTACTGACTGCAGATGGGAGGCCATGTCTAATTTATCTGCACATCCACACAGTGGTGATGGAACTCAGAGCTCATTTTTTTTAATTGAATTATATCTGTGTGGAGACTCCTTTTGCTGTCCTAGCGTGGGAGCTAGGAAGATGCTGACTACTAATTCCCCATTCCTCTCCCTGAAAGCTCTGTAAATCACACTCTTAAAAAAAGCAACAAGCTGAATTCCAGAACCCTCTCGGAGGAGAAGTGCCCGGGCTGGTGGGGTCTGGACTCTGTCCACTGAATGCGCAGAACTCTTCTGCACAAACATCGTCTACTCCCAAGGGAGCTCACAACTGACTGCTCAGCTGTGGAGACTCACATGTCCCCTCTTTCCCAATGGCAGGGCCATCAGGGTAAAGGGTGGGACCCTATGACAATGCGTGGCTCAACTAAATGTGCTCCTTTCCTCAGGAGGGAGAGTCTCACAGCAGGAGGAGGCGCCACTTTGTGAGCAGAGAACCATGGAGGAACAAGCATTGTAGCTGAAGAGTTGCTTCCTGAGCAGAACAGCAGAGTAGAACCTTTCTTATTCTGTCCCTCCCCTTCCCCCTTTCCCTTCTTCACCCTACTTCTGTTGTAAAAGAGAAGACTTCAGGTCCAACGGAAACCCAGCCACCAGATACAGAGATGTCCCCATGTGCTGCCCTGACATCCTCTTCCATCCTCAACGTCAGAGTGGGTTGCTCACATTTGGTGACCTTCCATCGGTGACATGGAAAGCCTGTATTTTACAGTAGGGTTTATCTGTGGTGTCCAGTCTGTGGTTTGGGATTGGCATATAAAGAACCCATTATTTAGTGCCACCCAGGATAGTTTCCCTGCCCTAAAAGTCTTCTGTATCGCATTCTCTCACGCTAACTCCTAGAAACCATGTTCAAAGTGTCACTCATCTTGACGTTGTCGCTAACCTTTGACAGGTACTATTGGAGTAGGTCGGCCAGAGCTGAGGGAGGGGAGGTGGTGCAGGGCAAGGTCTGAGGAGCCCTGAGGCCCCAGAAGCTTGCGGTCTCTGGATTTACTCAAGAGCACCAGCAAAACAGAAACAAATTTGCTAATAAGATTCTTTCCTGAAATATACTAAGCTGGGTTGGAAAGAATGGGAGTAGAAAAAACATTTTTTTTTCTGAGAGAAACTCAAGTACAATTCACCAACCCTCTAATCTCTTAAACACTCTTGAGGAAGCAGCTCAGTGGAAAGCCCACAGGTTTTTATTAGTGTTGTTCAGTTATCAACTCCATAGCTGTTTGAAATGACCAATATGATCCTTAAGCCCAGCTCCGTTACCGTCGTTGGGCCCAGTCAGCAATGTACTGGTCTGGTTTGTAAAGTTTTCCAGGGTACACTTAGGACTCTCCCAGCTGTGGCAATTTCTACTTATGAGGTACAGAATTTGCTATGAGGGAAGATAAAGAGGGGCTTGCTCTCTTTTAAGTGCTTTTACATATGGTGTCTTTATCGAAGTGTGATGCCCCTGGAACGGTAGCTGCCGGCTCACTGGGCCTTTGTGCTACATCCGTGGACACTGGGTCAGCATCTCAGGGGCTTATGTGAGTTCTGGGGCCATCGGGTGGCAGCTGAAGATTTCTATGCTCTGCTTTTAAAGGAAGCCATGGGCATTTACTCTGATCTGGGGAGAATAAAGCCATGAATATTTGTGTCTTAAGTGTACGCTGCCATGGACCCGGGCAGTCACAGGGAGGGAGGCGTGGTAAGATGCGGGGTTGTCTAATCCAGGAAAGCAGGCCTGTTGAGTCTTCCAACACCCGTCCTGCACCACCTTGTCTCCTTTGCTCCTATTTATCCCCAGACCCAAGAAAAGGGCAGGATTTGCTGCAGGCAGGACAAGGACACCTAAGTGAGAGTTATGGGCAATAGTGAGGCACAGTAGAGAGAAAACAGGATTTACAGCTAGAAAATCCCGGGGATGGGGTGGGGAGCTGGCTACTATGACTTCTCTGACCCCGGACACTCATTTACTCTTTAGCTTTCTAAATTTTCAGGAAAGTTAATAACCACATTTACCTCAGAAGGCTTTATTTAGAGCAGTTATGATAAACTACTGTGATCTCATATCCATTTTCCATTTCTCGCCACTGCACAGGATCTCTGTATTTTTGGCTCACCACAGAGATGCGCAGCCAGGAATTATTGGTAATCAAATGGGATGCAAAGAAGACAAGTGAACGAGGCTTGAAGGAAGGAGGGAAGAAGAAAGGGAGGATTGCAGTTTTCAGATACACCAAATAATATTAAATAGAAATAAAAACTAATCTGTGAATTGTAAGGTATGGTCTGCATTGTTAAGGATGGTACTTGGTGCACTGAGGTGGAGTGACTACTTCCCTTCTCAAAGCTCTCCAGTGGTTTTTTCTCACTACTACAATAAAAGTACAACTGCTTTGAGCAGCCCGACTCCGCCTACTTCACGGCTGCCAAGTCTCCTCCTTCCTTCCGTGTCTCAGGCACGTGTGACCGTGCGTTTCTTCAGACATGCTGAGTTAGTTCCCACCATGAAATGTTCGTGTTAGCCTCTTCCTAGCTTAAAAAGTCTGCATATCTGGCTTCTTACCATCAGCTGTCTCTTCCCTTAGCTGTCACGTGGTAAGAAAAGCCCTTCCTGTATACACATCTAGGAATCTGGATGCATAATAGAATAATAACATTCTATTATTTATTTATTCATTGTTTCCTCCCCAACTCCTGCTGCTCCAAAGAAACCCAAACAAAACAAACAAAAAACAAAAAAACCAAACCAAAACAAAAACCCCCAAAGCCTCTTACATTTGTTCCAAATAGAAAACGTGATCTTGCTTGTTTAGTACGTATGCCTTGGATATAGTTTCCTAGTTATTTTGGCTTACTTACACAGATACATGAAAACAAACTGAATCTCTACAGTTCCAAGCAGAAAGCCCAGGCCCTCCTTCCTCCCTCAGCCTCACACACGTCAAGATTCATTCTTGCTCTGTGAGGGAGAACAATGTGCCAATCGGTTTCACTTTTGAGACTTGAGAATGATAGCCTTGTGGGCCACACTGCTCCTGGTCTGGGCTTGGAGGCCTCTTGATGTGGGGTTGGGAATGTAGAACAAGTTGGGTAGAAACAGGTAAAGGAGGTAAGTGACAGGAACATGTGCTCATGCACTGTTTGGTCTATTCCCGGGGCCCTAAAGGTAGCCAGCCATAACTCAAGGCCCAGGACCTGGTCCAGGGCTGTGCTATACCCACTTCCCGTCTCACCCTCAGTGACACATCATCTCAAAGGGCAACCACAGGTATGGGGAGAGGAGTCTGACCTTCCACCAGGACCATGATATGATACTTGTGTGAAAGAATCATCTGTGTGATATTTCTAAGAAAAAAAGCAAAAACCTGCTTTTCTGGGCTACGTGAGATTTCTCTGATGATGGCACAGCAGGCCACTCAGAACTAACTCTGCCTTGGGGCAAATCTTCATCATCACATGGGGCCAACTTCTAACTCCAAGTGCATTTCATCCCTTCCCCTAGAGCTGGCTCCTATTAGATCTGATCTTGGTGAACACCCTCATCTGCTTTCAACATGCTGCATCTGACATGAGCTAATACCTCCTATTAGCATTCAAAGAAAACAATCTGGAAAAATCCGCTCTCAAGCAGAGTTCAAACAGGCCACAAGTAGATGTGGAATCTTAATTGTACAAAGTTTGCTAAAGTAAAAGCAATAAATTTACACATATACACATATAAATGTATGTACACACATGTGTGTATGTGTGTATGTATGTATGTGTGTCTGTGTAGGTGCTGTATGTGTAGGGGGAGGTGGTGGAGCCCAAAGCTCATGGAATGGTTCATGAAATCAAAAGACAAGAACGCTCTGTCTGATTTATGAAAGAGACTGTCAATAGCAAAAGGAGAAAAAATGTCCTCGTGTGGAAAAAGGCATGATCAAAAGAACCAAATGATATGGAAAGGAATTGGGAATCTTTATCCGGCACTTACTGGTAATGGGTTAAAGTTCTGGTCCACCAGATGGTTGTATCCGTGGTCGAAAAATGAATGTCGTATCACGACATCAATGCCCTGATTGGCCAGCATTCCTAAAGTGTTTAGCCATCTAAAAGAAAAAGAAGAAGAAAGCCACATCAGCACATTTTAAAATGGCATCTAACAAGCCATGAAGATTAACTTCAGCACACAAACAACATCAGAACCACTGTACTTGATGCTTGAAAGGAGAAAATCATTTTAGGTGTTGAACAGGTAAGAGATCTCAAAGATTATCATATCCAATCTCTTGTTTTACAGGAACAGAAGTCTGAGGGAATAAAATGAATTGTTCATGATCGGAGTTATCACACTGTATGACTTACATTTTACTTCTAGAATACTAACAAATGAACACTGCCAGCACTTAGGAGCCCAGTGCCTCTTCCCTGGCCACAAACATATGAGCACATGACTTCACAGCATGCCTTGCCTCCTCAGTCTCCTCGCTCTAACAGTACACACGCTTTCCACAGGACTCTACCCTACATGGACCTACGACCTGTGAAAACCAGCCTCGGTGTCTGGACCTCTCATGGTTCGCTGTCACAGTAATAATGTTCTCCTGGACGCCATGATCAACTATTCCTGGACCAAGCACATTACCTGCACATGTGTGCTGCTATGGGAAACCTGCACTGACCGTGTTCTCATACCTGATGATGTGAAAGGCCTAGTTTGCACTGCCTGCTGCTCAAAGCCTGCCTTCTAAGCTCTTCCCAAATGCCAGGCCTGACCCTGCACTGTGACTGACAGATTCAATTCATTCATTGATTAGGCAGTCATGGTTTTCTCTCCATATTACCACTGCTGAGACTATCACTCACCCTTGCTTTTACCTCAAACTTCATTCTCCACAGGTCTAAGTTGCACAAAATTACTTCTGAGTAGCCAATGTAGCATGCTGTCTTGTAATGACCCACGTTTTACACGTTTCTCACGTTTTAACTCATGCTTAGCATTTTCTACTGACCCTCCTCTAACTCATTTCTTTCTGTTTGCTCAATTCCTCACCACATATTAATCTCCTAAGCTAGTGCTGTCTTCTAACCTCTGGCATCCTAGTCAGCGGTGTCACTTTCTACCTTCACAGAGCACTTTCTGTGTGTGCCCTTGGTCAGCCTGGTGCGTGGAGATCACACACCTCTCTCTACCATTCCCCATCGGTCACAGGCCCTCAATCACACCACATTTGAACTTAGACTCACAACGCTTCCTGGCACGCTGTAGGTGCGCAGCACTGTTTAGGCTGACATTTGTCTGGATAAAATTAGATTCTAGAAACTTTGAAAAATCACCATTTAGCACATGGGAAAAATTATGCATAGTTATGATTTCCCAAATCTGAAACCATATGGGGCTCCAAACCCATGACTTCTAGAATTAAACCTTTTCCCTGCTGGAAGGAAGAGCATTTCTAATTCTTATATTATGGTTAAATAGTGTTCACATTTTCAAATCTTTTTACATTTACAGTTTTATTTTATTCTCATAGAAATGAACACATTTACTGGCAATTAGAGCTACAAATCCAAACCCCAAAGCAAAGCGACTCACACACAAAACGAGCTTTAAATCGGAAGGCAGGTCTGCGGACGGACAACAGAGCAGAGCGTTTGCTGTGCTGGTCTTGTTCCCGCTGGGACACTGTGACCCAGAGAATTGAAATTACTTGAGAACATCGCATGGCAAAGCTACTTGCCTTTGTTATTTTCATTAGTTTGGCAGCCTGTGAGTCAGGGTAATAGGCTCAGCTCTTGTTCTAGTCCTGAGGCACAGGAGCAGATGGATTACTGAAGACGCCCCGTGGTGGAACTTGAGTAAGAACTCTGGGTGAATGCCTCTTAAATCAGAGCTCTAGCCATGTTCATCTTTATATATCTGTGCCAAAGATATCCAGTCTATATTTAATGCTGAACTATAAAAGCAAATATGGAGTTTCATCTCCTCGAAGAAATATATATGCATGATTGTATCTGCATGAGCCCCACCATCAGCACCATCTGCACAGCAACAGGGGGCTGTCCCATCGCTCACTTGTTAAGTATCTATTCTCCCATCACAAGCGTCGCAGTCAGCAGTTGTGTTCTTGCTCTACATGCTGGAGACATGGCAGCCTCTCAGGAAGAATTTGCAGCATTCCAAAGATGGACAGGATAGCTTTCTTTGAGTCACAGTAGCAGACTTCTGATTCATGTGTACATTTGCATGTGCCCCGGGAAGCTCATGGCTATGTGGTGTATCGAAAGACCTGGGGGAAACGCCATCTTTTCACGTGCTACCTAGTGTCTTAGAATGCTATACCTCTATTGTTTTCTGGGAGACAATTTGCACACCTTCAAGAACACAGTACATTGCTGTGTGCTGCCAGTAGGGTTAAGATGGGATGGATGACAGGGACGTGAGAGGAAAGACCAGGAGCATAATGAACTAGAGTTTTCTGATGTCTGCCAACTAAGCACTGGTAATCAGAGCTCAGCCCACATATCAACAGCTATGTTCATCTGCAGTTCCATGTAGACATCTACAGCTATTTAACTGATGTTCAAGCCAAGGCAGGCCTCTGTTTCAGCTGCCTCTGTGAAGGTCTTTTCATTTCACATCATTCCTTACGTGGAAGAATATTCAGGAAAACATTCAGTACAACCAGGCTGCTCGCTGGACCTCAAAGCAGAGTCACTTGGCAACAGCTGAGCAAAAGCATTTCTGGGTTGATTCCAAGGGGTCCCCGAGTACTGACTGCCAACCTGGCTTTTCACCCTTGTCACAGGATTCATATCAAACTAGCGGGGAGTATATTATGAAAGAAGCCTCTTAGTAACACCGCATTAAATGCTGATTCACTCCATTTCATTAATTTGAACCATGCTTACTGGACTTCTCTGTGAGACACAGTTAGATGCTGAGGTTACCAACATGGAAGACCTAAAGTAACACCATGAATTACACTGGGCAGCTATCTTCATGAACCTTTGACATGGCTTCATCTGAAAATGCCATCTACTTGGCTGGCATGACCTGTTCTTCGCATATGTATTAAGGACACTGTCTCCATGGAGGGGAGCCACATCTGTCTAATTAGGAACAGCTGTTAGTAGCAAAACACATAGCTGAGGGCAAAGCTGCAGTTCATGCATTGCTCAGCCAGAAAGCCTGGTCCAGTGGACCACAGTGGACCAGAAAAGAGTACTTGGTTTGTCTCTGGTTGTGAGCGGTTTGTTCTGGCTACATGACACTGAGAGCCAGGCAGAGCGCTATGTTTCTGTCTCAAGTCATTCTTCAGACAACTACAGTAGCTTTCAAACTCATATTCTCATCCTTCCTGAGACGCTGTGCATAATATTGACAAGGTCTAAGTTTTAAAATGCTTATTAGAGTATCTCTTCTCTGATATCTTTAGTGGCTTGGAATAAGCCCAGAACAGGGCCTCATTTCCTTTCCCTGGTTTATAAGACCGCCCATTGTCTGGTGTAAACCCTCTTCATAGTATCAGCCTTCATTCTGTCTCTGCTGAAAGAAGCCTTTACTTCACATTATTCACTGACCCTCTGCCATGCCTTTCTGTGTTGTTTCTTCAGCCTGAGGTACCTCACTGTTAGCTCTCCTCCTCTTCACCTGGGAAGACCAGGTACTCTTACCATATCCCACAAAATGCCACCTTGTCTATGAAACCCTTCTGATAACCCATTCAGGGAGTTTTTATTCCTCTGTAAGCTCACCAGTTTTCTTTCACAGCAAGGCTGTGGGAGACAGAAAGAAGTGGTCCACTGAATGGGGAAAGGCTGAACTCTGGAGGAGGCCATCTGGGTTTGAGTCTGATCTCTGCCACTAGCTAAATGAGCTCTCTTGGCTAACTTACCTCAACCCTGTTTTTCAACGTCTTTTGTTGTACTATGAGGACAACACTAGCTTGGCTCACCACTAAAACAGTAGCACCGATATCATGGGTGGTCAAAGTATTTAAGGCTTTCAACAGTGCCTGGTTCTTGGTAGATCCAGTACGCATTAAAGAATCATTACAGCATAATTATTCTTTGCAATATGGTCATCTCTCATACTTGTCCTTTCAGTCATGTTTCTGGAGGATAAAACCATTAATGTTGTTTACCCAACTCATGGAACTATGGTAAAACGGAGATGGGAGAATGCAGGCAGCTGACTCCGGGATGGGTTGAGCTATGACTTATGCAAGATGTCATCTGTGCTCTGAGGCTAATGTCTGACTGTTAGTAGCTGGAAAAGTGGCTAAGTAAGGTTAAATAATTCATGAATGAGTAGATGTAAACTTTCCATTGGAAACGAGCTTTTCCCTGGAACAGGTAAGGAGTGTCTTACAGTTTCCCTGTCAATTCCTAGAAATTCCTGGGAGTAAAAATGTCAATTACTTACAAGAATCCTGCAGCGTAGGAATCGGACAGATTGTTTGCGCCTCCAGCGGAGGTGGTCACTATGCCTTCCAGCCAAATCTTCTTTCCTGGAGTGTATGTGCTGACCACCTGTTCGCACCACAAAGCAGAAGAGGATAGATGAGATTTTAAAAGCCACTCCCCAGAGAGAAGCACCTCACTCCCTAAAGGAAGTGTCTCCCATTCTCTGCTCCCAAGTGGTCATGATTTGTGCTGTACTTTATGAAGCTGTGTGTCTGTTGCTTCCCTTTTATAGGAGCACCATGCAAAGTGAGAGAGAGGTGTCCACTGTAGTGACTATAAAGGGCTGGACTTCGGTGCAGCTGACAGAGTTGCCACAGGCACACAAAAGCATCCATGCTCACACGTGCTCACTTTTTCCCTTAAGTAAACCCAAGTGATGGTGTGATGGCGCAAATGCATACTCTAGAGTGTAAGATGACTCTAGGGAAGCAACATCCTTCACCAGAAAAGAATAACCACGTATGTTTCTATGGTAACGGGTCCCGAGAAGCAATGATTTTCAGGTCATGTTACAGAACTTTTATGATAAAGCACCCGGTCTATGTATTAGTAGTCCTGAACCATGCGTAGGAGAGAAAAAAATCTCCTAGGGAACTGTTGTATAATGAGCATGGCATGCATATTATAACCATAATTTGAGGATAACTGAAGTAAATATAAAAAGAAAAGTCCCTGACCCATGTGTCAGTCTCTACACAAGGAACTACAGCTGTGTGCCTTCTAAGAGAGGCAAAGCCTTGTTAAAATGTGTCCCTCTGAAGTTTGGAAATTACCCAGTCTCTGTTCTACAAGTTGGAGGCTGGCCAAACTATTCTGATCATGGTGCAGATACTGGAAAGCAGTCTGGCAGTTCTTGTGATGGGTAATTCTAGTAGCTTCTGAAAGTACACTGTGAGTCATACGCTTGTCTATAGCTAGCTCATTTGACGAAGTAAGACCAACGAGCAGGAATAATGAGCCACAGACTAAACAGGGAAACGGAGAAAAGAAAGTGGGAGGACGTGTTTTTAAACTGGCAACCAATGCTGGCAACTTAGACTCGATCTCATAGGGACTTTTATGTAAAAGCCTACATAACCCTTCCCAAAGCTGCCCAATGGTCCCTCAGGGTGACAATGGGAAGGAAGTACACGTTTCTGCCTCTGAGAAGCAGCCTAAAGAAGTCATCCTCTCCTTAGTTCACACAGCTCTGAGGGCTGGAGCAAGCTCCAAACACGTGTTGGCCCATCCAGAGGCCCGAGAGAAAGACTGAGAAGCACGCTCCTGTGTGTTCTCTAGCATCAGGCTCTGGCCGCTGCTGTAAGGACTAGAATCTGAAGAAGGACTGGAGGTCCTGGCATATACAAGGGAGGCTGATAGAGAAATAGTGCATTTAGAGACCCACAAATTCCACTCCTAGACATGTTCACCAAAGCCATTATTCTTCAGGTTTCTAAAGAGAAAAGAATAAAGATTTCACCATGTCTGTGTAGGTATCCATAGTTAGGACTGAAATATAACATGCATTTAATGCATAACATGAAATTCTATGAAGCTTTTGAGGCAAAAATTCAATATAAATTAAAAAATACAAATATGTTGTTTATAGCCATTTATTAATAAAGAATAAAGACCAAAGATGTGTATTTTAAGAACATATGTCAAGCATACAATGAAGATACAAAACAAAAAAATAAACAAAGCCTAACCAAGATATTTTGTGAATTGATGATAGGTTTTGCTGTAAGTTGAGGTGGGATATACTATCATGTAGCTCTTGGTTCCTTAGGACACCCAGAAAGAATATATGTAGATGTATTTATATGAATATATATGAATTACAATGAGATACACATCTGTACATGTGACCAAACTCATAGGCAGGCATCAAGCGACTGTATTACTTTTTACTATTTCTTTCTCTCTAGGTTTAGCTTCCTACAACTGTCTCACTCCCATTTAGAAGAGAATTTGTATTTTATAATGCACAAAAAAGGTATTTGGCAAAGTTACTGAGCTTTTCAGAAATAACATTGTACTGATATATAAATTAGATAAAGTGAAAATTCTAGCCAAGAACAGAGGAGTAAGAAGTAATGGCGGCCACACTGCATGCTGTTAAAGTGAGAGAGCAGATGCTTACAAGCACAAAGCAAGGGTTCAAACCGCATTGCTACAAATAAGACAGCGCCCAACACTCCCTGAACACTGAGACAGCGCCCCAACCCTCCCTGAACACTGAGACAGCGCCCCCAACCCTCCCCGAACACTGAGACATCGCCCCCAACCCTCCCTGAACACTGAAAGAAAAGAATTATCAGGGCCTGAATCTTGCTTACTGCAAAGTAGGTAGGTATCTCACTTTTTAAAATTAAATTATTTTATTTATTTACATTCCAAAGGTTGCCTCCCTTCCTGGTCCCCCCTCCCTGAGTTCTTCACATCATCCTCCCCTGCCTCTGAAGGTGTGCTCCCCTACCCTCCCACCCATCTCCACCATCATCCCTCTTCCTTGAGACACCAAGTTTTTACAGGATTAAACATAACCTTTCCCACTGAGGCCATTCTGCTACACATGTGCCCAGGGTCACAAACCAGCCCATGTGAGCCCCTTGGTTTTTAGCTTAATCTCTGGGAGCTCTGAGGAGCCCAGGTTAGTTGACACTGTTGTTCTTCCTATGGGGTTGCCATCCCCTTCAGCTCCTTCAGTCCTTCCCCTAAGTCTTCCATGAGGTCCCTGACCTCATTCCAATGGTTGGCATCTGCATCTGTCTCAGTCAGCTGCTGGCAGAGCCTCTCAGAGGACAGCAATGCCAGGCTCCTGTCTACACACATAGTACGGCCTTAGTAATAGTGTCAGGATATGGTATGCACATGTGGGATGGATCCCAAGTTGGGTTGGTCACTGGGTGGCCTTCCTTTCACTCTTTACTCCATTTTTGTCATTTTGTCCCTGCATTTCCTTTAGACAGGAACAATTCTGGGTTAAAAACTCTGAAGATGGGTGTGTGGCCCCTGCCTCAACTGGGAGCCATGTCTATCTACTTGAGGTGGTCTCCTCCAGCTCCATCTCCCCACTGCTGGGCATTAATATCATCCCCATTGAGTCCTCTCACATCCCAGGTCTCTGGGACTTTCTGTCCCCTAACCCCCACTGCTGCATATTTCCATTCATTCTCCTGGCCCTCTGGGCCTCCCTCCTGTCTCTCCCCATACCTGATCTGGCCCTCCCCTTTTCCCTTCCCCGTCTTCTCTCCCACCCAGGTTTCTCCCTGCCACTGCCTCCCATGACTTTTTTGTTCTGCTTCTAAGTGGGTTTTAGGTACCCACACTTGGGCCTACTTGTTAAGCTTCCTACAGTCTGTGAGTTGTATCATGGGTATACAACTTTTTCATTAATATCCACTTATCAGTGAGTGTGGTATGTCCTTTTGGGTCAGGTTTACCTCACTCAGGGTGGTATTTTCTAGTTCCACCCATTTGCCCACAAAATTCATGTCCTCATTTTTAATTCCTGAATAGTATTCCATCGTGTAAATAAATCACATTTTCTGCATCCATTTCTTTGGTTGAGGGACATCTGGGTTGTTTCAAGATTCTGACTATTACAAATAAGATTGCTATGAACATAGTGAAGCATGTGTCCTTGTGGTATAGTGGAATATCTTTTGGGTATATGCCCAGGAGTGGTATAGCTGGGTTTTCAGGTAGAACTATTTTCAATTTTCTGAGCAATCGCCAGACTGATTTCCAGAAGGTTGTACCAGTTTGCAATCCCACCAGCAATGGAGGAGTGTTCCTCTTTCTCCACATCCTTGCCAGCATGCGCTGTTGCTTGAGCTTTTGAA
Organism: Rattus rattus; assembly: GCF_011064425.1. Classification (NCBI taxonomy): domain Eukaryota; kingdom Metazoa; phylum Chordata; class Mammalia; order Rodentia; family Muridae; genus Rattus; species Rattus rattus. Next base: position 42,026,471 of record NC_046155.1, read on the forward strand.
CTTAGCCATTCTGATGGGTATAAGGTGAAATCTCAGGGCCATTTTGATGTGCATTTCTCTGATGATTAAGGATGCTGAACATTTCTTTACATGCTTCTCAGCTGTTCAAGATTCCTCTGTTGAGAATTCTCTGTTGAGCTTTGTACCCCATGTTTTAATTGTGTTATTTGTTTATTTGGAGTCTAATTTTTGAGTTCTTTGTATATTTTGGATATTAGCCCTCTATCAGAAGTAAAATTAGTGAAGATGTTTTCCCAACCTGTAGTTTGCCGTTTGTGCTGTTGACAGTGTTTTATGAGGTCCCATATGTCAATTGTTGATCTTAGAGCCTGAGCCATTGGTGTTCTGTTCAGGAAACTTTCTCCTGTGTCCATGCATTCAAGGCTATTTCCCACTTTCTCTTCAATTAGATCCAGCATATCTGGTTTTATGTGGAGGTCCTTGATCCACTTGTACTTGAGTTTTGTACAAGGAGATTTTAAGAATGGATCGGTTTGCATTCTTGTCCTTGCAGTCTGCCAGTCAGAGCAGCACTATTTGTTGAAGATGCTTTCTTTTTGACACTGTATGGTTTTGTATTTTTTGTCAAAGATCAAGTTTCTGTAGGTATCTGGACTTATTTCTGGGTCTTCAATTCTATTCCATTGATTGACCTGTCTGCCTCTGTACCAACACCGTGTGGTTTTTATCACTATTGCTCTCACTCTTTTAAACACTGCTCAGAGTGTCTCTCTCAAAGGGAATGAGAAATCATAAAAATAAGAAAGCATGAGAAACAGCTAACTGATTTAAAAAGAATCATATACTGAAGTTGAAGACTATATTTATAATTCCTTAAAATATACTCTATCTGTGCATGTAATACACCTTTTACTTCCTTTATCACTAATCAAAGCTGAAGAATGTACTTATATTTTTCTTTTCTTTTTTTACATTTGGCTTTCAGGCAATTCAGAGTTTAACTTTGTCCTCAGAGATAAGCTCTGAAAGCATGCTAAGTGATAGGAACCCAACATAAAATTCATATGTTATATGAATCCATTTATTTAAAAGAGCCAGATTATGTTCTAGAAAGTCCATAGAGGTGCAAAGTAAATTAGTAGTTCCACAGGGTTGATAAAGTGAAGGAAGTCTGAGGTGGGAGACAAAAGGAAGTGACTTACTAATAAGCATGAGGTTTCTTTGTTAGTCATGACTATATATATATATATATATATATATATATATATATAGAGAGAGAGAGAGAGAGAGAGAGAGAGAGAGAGAGAGAGCTCTGAGAGCTCTGGTATGAATCACAAACTAGCTTTGGCTTCAGCAATCATTATCTTGGACTTAAAATTATTCATTAACTTTAAAGGCATGGGTTTGAAATAGACCAACTGTAAGTCCCTCCTAAAAAATATGTTAAAATGCATTGGTATTTTATAATATGAATACATATCTCTTTGGCTCTTAGCACTCAGTGTTAAGGCTGTCTTTGATTACCGCCTGTTGAATCCCATGCACTACTATCATAACTGGTTTAGAAAGACATGGTGTAATAGTGGCATGAACACCAGAGAGCAACCAACCACTGACAACTGCCTGATTGCTTCAGAAGATCAAACATCCCATACTTGGCACCATCATCAGGCCAAGAAACTATCTACAGTTAGACAGCTCATTCCCCAGGGGGAGTGCTATTACTACTATTAAGCTGCTGAATGAGCACAGTACTAAACTATTTCCAAATGATATCATTATACATATGGATCAATACATTTCTCAATCCTTATTTCATATAAGAAACTCCTATTTGTAATAGACAGTCATTTACACAGAGCTCCACACTGACCAAGCTGTGAGACGAGAGACTGTAGAATGCTCTGAAAGGAACATATACACCATATCTCACTTCCCCAAGGCTCAGGGATCATTGTGGGAGAGTGGGGAGGAAAGAATGCATGGCCAAAGGTGGTAGACGACCACAAGGAATCATCGTCTTTCAGGCAGCTGCACATACGAACTAACAGTGCTGGCAACAGTCTGTACAAAACCTGTGCAAGCCCAAGTCAGACAGTATCTACGCAAGGGAACAGAAGTTACCCACAGAATTCTACCCTTAGTTGTGGAACTGTTGGCAACCATTGGCCTCCGGGAAAGAGATTGGTTTCTCTCTGAATGTAGCCCTTAGTAATTCTGACAGTGCTCCAGGGGAAAAACACACATCCAGGAATATTTGAGCACCACTAGTTGGTTTTGGTGAGTTAAAAAAAAGATACTAAGTTGGATGGATAGGAAAGGTGGGTGGATTTGAGAGGAGTTGTGGGAAAGAGTGACTATGATTAAAACACATTGTACTAAACTTTCAAAGAACTAATTTTTTTAAAAAAGTGTTTGATAACAAAAGTTAAAATTAACTAGGCAAATAAAGGTTAAACACAAATAAAGTTTAAATAAGCTTTTGAGATGATCATCTCAGAAATGAAGATCTGAATTATTGGGGAGTCGTTAAAATTCGTATAATAAACTACAGATGTAGGTGAAATTGCCTAGGGAGAATATTTTTTAAAAATAGAGTAAAAATAGGCAAGGATTTCATTTCAAAAATATTGAGGCATTATCAAATACTTTAATTTATCACTTCAACATTTATTAGCCAACTGCTAGATGCTAAGCAGACTAGGGGCAGGTACAACTGATTTCCATTGTAGTCACTCAGGGAGACTAACAGTAAACAAACAAGAATAATTTTAGTGGTAATAGGAGCTGAGAAGAAACTGCTAGGCAAGGAGCTTGTCAGGAAGAAGGGGTGCTTTAGACAGTGCTCAGGGAAGAGCCTCTGTAAGGTGGTGTCTGAATTAGGAGGGAGCCAGGCCCTTAATGTTCCCAAAGGAAAAACACAGAAAAGGGATGGAAGGTGAAACAGGACCACTGCTTGGAGCACCAAAGGAAGGCCATCTGGATTATAGAAAGAAAGAGACAAAAGACTGAGCAAACGAGGTCAGAGAAGAAAGGCAGTGCTTTCATTCTGAGTGTGGCTGAGGCTATTGGAGGGATTTAAGCAGGAAAGGGGTCTGATCTGACTTATGCCAGATTACTGTAGCTGCTATGAGGTCATACATAGGTCTGAAAAGGATTGTGGAACCTGTAACATGATATACAAATTAAAGGCCCTGTTATATCTATGACCACTCTGAGCTTCGATGTCCTTATACATAGATGGGATAATACCCGAAGGGATTGGACTCGGGATCCCAGCTGTTTGACGAAGAATAAATAACATGAGGCCAATGACAGGATAATCCTGAGCTAGTGGAAAGGGATGCAGACCCAGCAGGTGAACGCTGATTTATGGGAGCTCTTTAAGGAGATGAATGAATTCAGAGAACTAGTCCAGAGAGTCCTCAGTTTGGCAATAGGGTCCTGAACTACTCATCATGCTTCTGGGAAGCCTTCAACTACCATCTTTTTGAAGTCATGACATCCACTCATCTTTTCTTTTTAATATTTATTTTTTGTTATTTTTAAAGTGTGTGTGTGTGTGTGTGTGTGTGTGTGTGTGTGTGTGTGTGTGTCCACATTTGAGTGATGCAGGTGCCTGTGGATCCTCTGGCCTTTGATCTTCCTGGAGTTTTAGGGAGTTAATAAGCTCCTCAGTGTGGGTGCTGGGAACTGAACTTGGATACTTTGGTCCAGGAGTAGGATTTGATCTTCACTGCATAGCCATCTTTCCCCCACACCTCTCAGTCTTATTTTCTTAAGTGTTTACTTCTTAGAACAGTGCTTGGCACAGAAGTGGGGCTTCATTGAAAATAGAGCTCTAGTCATACAAAGGAGCTGATGCAACGCCAGATCTGCCCTTGTAGGAACTCACAGAAAACCCCACTTTTGAAGGAAATTAGATGACTTAAAGGGCGATTAAACTGGTCAAAGAACAGAAAGCCATGCACTGCTTGCAAATACAAATTGAGGGATCAGGAGAACCAGAAAACACACTGAAAACGCTCCAGGACACTAAAGACCTGGTAGAACACTGCCTATGCATTTGCTGAGCTTTGGTGTATCAAGTCTTGACTTCTGAGAGGAAAAGAGAAATCCTGACTCTTCCGACATGTGACATATATAAAACCCAACAAGCTCGCAAGTCTTAAAAACAAATTATCATACAATATGATTTGAATGTCTACAAATTTTATGGAGAATTATTATGAGATTCTGAAATTGAAAATTTGACAATCATGTCCAGCTACTTTTGAGCAGGTTTGCTGTCAACACTTGGGTGGAAGGTGGAGGTGTTGTGTTGAACTTGGAGGGGTAATTTGTATAAGATGATTTTCTTTCAGAATCCAAAGCCTATCTCTTTTAAATGGAGATATGACTCTAGAAAATGTTTGGAGTTATGAAAACTATGTACGCAGAACCCTACAAAGTCCACTAATACTAAAAAAAAAAGTTAATCTGAATTCTCCTCTGACTGTAGGGAGAATTGCAAGGAAATAATCTATAAATTTTGGTTTAGGAACTGAGGATGGAAAGCATGTGCTGTGCTTGCATGGTGCCCTGGGCTCGCCCTCGGCTGGCTCTTCCGCAGCGTTGTGATTGGTGAGCTAGTGTTCAGGAGCTATGGCCCCTGGAGACACGGCCCTGCACTGCAATTCTGCCTTATTGTATATTCACTGTGTGGCCCTGGGTGTTGTAAATTACTTCTTTGTGTTCTAGTGTAGAATAAAATATCTTCCTCAGTGTATTTTATGGTTTAACTAACTAACATTTGTAAAAGGACTTTGAAACAGTTCCTGCTATATAGCAAGCACATAAGCCCAAATATTTTCTCCATTTCTTTCCTTGTTCAGGACACAAGTTTGACTTGGGCACTGGTTGCGCTCACCTCAGATGAGTCACTTGGGCTAATGGATAAAATCCCAGATATGTGTTAAGCACTAGGAAACGGCAGTTAATAATTTTAAGCACACATGGATCATAAACATGAGCTCAACTAGCATAATGAGCATAATTAGCATATGTGCGCTTATCCTCAACATGGTATCCTGCTGCCACATGAACAAAACAGGAAATGGGGTGAAACTGACCCAAGCGGAAGCAGTTATCCGAGGAGGGGTATTCCTGAAGCACTAATGTCATTGAGCAAATGCTTTCTAAGCCTTTTCTGCTAGGACCCGGTGGGAAATTTGATGAACTGGGAGTCTTCCAAGAACAGAGAAGGCCAGCGTGGTGAGGCGTGGTGGAAGTATGGATGCTGATGCTGGGCGCTGGTTGAGCCTGGGGAGAAAAGCAGCTTGGGCTGAAGAGAAGAAAAACCAAACAAACAAAGAAGGGGGAAAAAAACGAAACAGAAAAAAATCAATGGGACCAGCTGCAACATTCTCCCAGAAAATGAACCGCTAAGAGACCAAGGGCTATAGTTCAACACTGTGGTTTTCTGAGTGAATATGATTCTCCCTGTGCTGGAAGAGAGAAGAGGAGAGGGCTCTGGAAAGGGAAAGGGCTCCTGGTGAGAAATGATGTGCCAGTGAAGGTTGTTCTTAGGATGCACTGGGGAGGAGGAGACTGGACAGATGGACCCAAGAGGCCAGAGGAGGAAGCTGGTGCTTGGCTCCCTTCCAGCTGTTTTGTTTCCCAGATAAGACTTCAGCCCTGGGGTCCAGGTGGTCAAGGGAGCTTTGGGGCACCCAAAGAAAAGTTTGTTAAGTGGCCATTGGCTGCTCACAATTCCCTACTTTTTTCTAGAGGCAGAGAGTTATGAGGGGTCCACCTTTCCAGATTTCTTCTCTCACATTTCAGAGGCAAGATCTGAGTGAAAATGTTTGGTGTGTTTATGGAGATTCTCTGAGGCAGGAGAGATGTGGGGTGGGGAGAGGACAGAAAAAAGGGAGAGTACACTTAGGGAAAATGTTTTTGATGTTTTTTTTTAAAAAAGTAAAATAGGAACATAACCATTTATGGGACATATTTTTTCAAACCTGATCTTCCCTTTCCTGTAGTTCCTTGATATTCTGTCTCTGTCTCTGAGAAGACTTGGGAAGACCTGGCTTCAGGCACTGGCTGCACAGGAGATGGTAGCATTGTTGCAGCAGACATGTTGTTTATGGTTACCCAGAGCAACACCTTCCTTAATGAGAAAGGAAGCAATAAAACAGGAACAGTGGACAGGCCAGCTGGGCTAATCAGCCCTGGCAGGAGGCCCGTCCTCCCAAAGAAGCTGGAGCCCATTAATTCCAGGACCTCATGTGTTTGGGAGTCAACCTTCCCCAGAACTTCAGAAGAGCAGATGCTCTCTAAGTAAGAGAACAAGTCTGCTAGATAGCTGGTCACAAGGAATTTCTTTGAGGAAATCTCTTCTTCTTGTTTTACCAAACACGATCTAATATTCTTTACATATTGTGTGTGTGTGTGTGTGTGTGTGTGTGTGTACACATGTGTGTATACATGTGTGTATGTGTACATGTGTGTGTATATGTGTACGTGTGTGCGCGTATGTGTGTACGCGTGTACATACTGCATTGTGCACATGGTCAGAGGACTATTTGAGGGAGTCAGTTCTCTCCTTTTTTACCACATGGGTTCTAGGGGGCTAGATTTAGGTTGTCAGTTTTGGTGGCAAGCACCTTTACCCACTGTGGCATCTCTCTGGTCCTCAGGAAGCTCCTTAAACCTTACCTGTATCTCTACCTTGAGTATCAGAGTCTTGACTCCACATTGTGTTTTTGAGTGGTCAAGGTGAACTCTCAATATTGTTGTTTTGTTTGAAGAGGGGAAGAACATTGATCCTTTGTTGGCTGTGGGCTCCTCCTCAGTTTCAGAACCTTCGTTGGTTTCTTGTTCGTTCTTCTTTCTTGTTTGTTCACTGAGAGGTCTTTGGTCGCCAGAGAGATGAACAGCAAGTACTTGGATCTGATGTTACTGAACTCAGTGACCACTGAGCCCCAGTTAGAACACTGACAGCTTTATTAAGGTGGTATTTACTACCTTACAGAAGCAGCACTTAGTCTCCTATCATCCAATCTGCAGTCCTTTCCCAGAAAGCCCCTGCAGGCTGGCCTTACTACTTTAGAAAGGTGTCTTGTACTTTGGTTGCTTACTTGCTCCCATGCCCCTTGCCCATGCCTTTGTTAGTTTCCTCAAAGAATATTTCAAGCATTATTTTCTCTAGCGAATATTCCTCAACTCTTTCGAAAGTTTTCTTCTTTTGTCCAAGTTCCAAAGTTCTTCGACGCTATCGCTGATCTTATCTTACTGCACATAAATGAAACTTTGTATTTTCCCTTTTTTCTCATGCCCCATGAACTTCCTGACAGTGACTTTATTAAATATTCAGTCAGAAAATGAGACTATTTCATTGAAGTACCGGTAACTAAGGACCTCCAGCTAGCAAGGCCAAGCACCATGTACTCACAGTTCCAGTTAGGGCTCTGTTATATTCTAATTGAAGTCTCCTCCTTGATATTTGTGAAAGTGAGGATCTGGTAGCTTTAGGTCTATGAGCCCCAGGTAAAGGAGCCTGTGTGACCCACTGGACTCCATCTATACAAAGAGGAAAGCATGACCTAAGAGAATCTAGCTTTTGGTCATTACACAAGGCACCTGTGGTATTAAAGGGGGAGCTAGCCCCCCCCAAAAAAACTGATCAGAAGAAGGCCAAGGTGTTCATTTTACCATGATATAACTTTTAGACAGGGATATTTATAGACTACACCATCAACTTAATAGCAGCTAGGAGAAAAGGGGTAAACTGCAGGCAGGTTTTAATTGATAATGCTTATGAAAAACACTGATTTCAAAAGCACTAAATTATGAAAGAGATATCATTACTTTACAAAATATATTGCCTTTTGTTTATGAATGCCATTCATACATAATTAATCTGTTGTAATTTGCTCAAGGCCAGAGAGCTTGCCTAAGTAGTTAAATGAAAATTCAAACTCAGACCCACTTCACTGCAGAACCCATGCTCCGCCATTACACTGTCTGCATTTGGCATCCATTCATGATTTACTTTGTAACCTCCATGAAATTTCTTTCTAACCACCCAAGATTAGAAGTGCTTTCAAAGAATAGTCGTGTTCTTGGTGAGGGAATATCAGTTTGACTCCACGATTAGTTGATAATCTGGGGTGACTGCCCTGAAGGTGAGGGTTAGATGAGAGTTTTCAAATTTCATGGTGTTTGACAAGTGATAGTGACTAGTCAAGGCTTTTCCATACTCAGCCTTGATGCCTTCTGCTCCATTCCCATTGTTTACGGAGGACAGAGAAAGGAGTGGTGATGCAGAAGAAGTGTCACCTCTGGGCAGACGGCTGGAGAAATAGCTCTGTGTACAAATGGCTATTTGGAGCAAAAAGGAGCCTTAGTGGGAGGGGCACCTGGAGAAGACCTTACAGCATTTTGGCATGGAAGTAAGAGCATTGGTTCTAATGTTTATTCTAAACAAAAAATAACATTACCACCATTACCAAAGTTGGTGGCATTTGAATGGGCGGAGCATCCAAGAGCCTGAAATATTGGTCAGTCAGAGAAAAGGTTGGGGAAAGGAAGGCTTAGGTAAGCAGCCGTTAATTGTTTTCCATTCAGTCTTCACTATCGCTTATCATTGTATTGGGTTTCTGGAATGTTCTTCTGTGTCTTCTTTTGTTTACTCAAAATGGCTGACTTTATCTTGTCTCTGTGTGTTCTTACAGGGCATAAGTCTTGTACAATGGGAACTTTTTTAAGAGAAAGAAGGCAGAACCACGTTATAAAGTTTAGAGATACCAACCTGTGAGGCCCTGCTTTCTTTCTCTTAAAAGGGTCCCTATTGTATGAGACTTATGACCCATAAAATTTGGATCACCCATGGATATTATCCCAAGTCATTAATGCAGTACATGTTATCATTGTGCTCCTCAGTGTATTCTCCCTCTGATCTGCTTTCTTGGCTTGTGCTCCTGTTCCTCCCCAATGATATCTACTCTTTGACACTAATTCCTTAGTATGGAGTTCAACCCAGGTAGTTGACATTTTGCCAGGTCAATATTTCACATAATATTTCTAAACTAAACTAAACTATTGTTTTCTAAAATGGAATATATGATATTTACAAACAGATTGTAACATTATTTAGGTCCAAAAGAGAGCTCTCCTTCACTTCTACACAGATAGGAGACACTCTCCTGTTATGCCCGTATGTAGATACAATTCACAAGGGTCTCTACATTCATTTTCTGTAGTGTCAGACCACAGCGAAGTTAGCCACAGACTAAGCTTTCAGTGTGAACAGCACATGTACAACTATGAAGGGACTAAGACATTACTTCTTGGTCCTGCATCCCACTTATTTGTGCTTCTCTCCTTTCAATATCTATTGAGCATCTGCCAAGTGATACACACTGGGACAGTAAAGGAGGGATTCAGTGTTGTTGAATGAGTAAGTGAATTAAAGAATGATTTCATAAACACCATGGGTTTTGTGGCTGTTGTTCTTTGTTTGCTTGTTTGCTTGTTTGTTTATGATGATACCTGTTTGGTCTCAAACCCAAGACATATGACTGAGGTGTTCATTAATATATCAAAGCAAAACTGGCTACCAGGTTCTCCTAGCATCCCTCAGTCTACCTGTTACAGGGTTCTCCTGGCTGGCATACACTTCCCCCAGCTGCCCTTCCCCATACTATCCAGCCATTTTGGTTACCTGGCCCTTTTCATCTATTCTTCACTCTCCTGGCCTCTTGGTTTGGCTCTTCTGTCTTGTCTCTCCTCACATGGGCTAGCTCATGTCCACTCTGGACTCTCTCAGATGTCCCTGTCTCTGTGCTCCCTTTTATCTACAACAAACTTTCTCTTCCACCACACCTAGGAGCAATCGTCATGTATTCTCATTCATTCATTCACTCATTCATTCATTCTCCCTCTTCTCTCTCTCTCTCTCCCTTCTCTCTCTCTCTCTCTCATTCATCTGGTGCTGAATAACAGGATCAGTCATGTTCTTTCTTTTTATTTTACTTTTTCGCTCAATAAGAACCATTCTTAATCTATCGATGTTTACATTTTCTACTTTCTCCCCTAAAGAAGAATAACATTATTTCCCTCTTTAATCGTGCTTCTAGTTATTCTGTCATCCTCAAAAGTAACTAGTTTTTGATATGTTAAAAAGCTCATATAATTGGACAGACTGATGTGCTTATTAATTTACCAGGATTATTTTTTTACCTTCCTTCCATGGCCTAACATCTAAAATATATTAAAAGCAGCATAATATCATTGTATTTATTGAAACTCCAAAAGAGATGACCTTTATTCAATAACATAAGCAATGGGTGAATAAAGGATGTCAAGTGTGGCACCTATTGCCACCTACATATTCTCCACAACCTTCCCACAATCAATTTCTAAGTAAACCCATGCCCAAACCACACATTTCCCAGTGTTTACTTCCTCTGAGATGTGCTATGCCTTATTAGATTCACTCCTAGGATTCTTAGGTGGGCTCTTCCCTCTGGTTATAGCAGGGTTTCCGTGTCTTCTAGTTACTCCTCTCTTCTCTGCCTCCTGCCTCCAGGAACAACCCTGGTAACAAATGAACCTGCTGGGCTCTTCAGTCTGCAAGCAAATCCCCCATCCTTCTTTCTTGAGGAAAACGCTCATGGTATTTTCCTCTCTTGGATAGCAGTAATGTACAGGAAGGACAAACAGAGTGAGAGGCAGGAATGGGGAGGGAGGGAGGGAGGGAGGGAGGGAGAGAGAGAGAGAGTGAATGTAGCAGGTGGCCGTTTCAGACATCTGTGATGTTTGGCATTTTTATCTGAATTACTTAATAAAAATGAGAGAGGTCTTTTTAAGGACCACACCAACCATTCTCTTATCCTCACAACCTACCAATGGCACCGAATAGTAGCCTAAGAAGACCTGCCTGAGAGGGACCCTTTCCTTTAGGTGCCAGTGCTCTGGAAGACTTCTCATGGCTTCTCTCCCTGTACTTTGTAAGATGGATAAATGCCACGGCAGGGTTCCCATAACACACTATTGTAGCCATCACTTCATGTTATTAGTCAGTTGATAACTGAATGGAGAAAGGACAGAGAGGAAGGAGGAAGGAGGAAGAAATTAGCTTTTCAAATACAGAGGAACCAACTGCAGTTTCTTTAATATTCAAGTGCAATCACATGGACAATACTTTTGGAAAACTTTCCTCCTGACTGGGATTTCACCAGCTCCTTCCTGTGCTTATTGAATTGCTGAAAATAATATAAAAAGTGCTATTTCCTCCTCTGATTCCTCTAGGAGACGAAGACACAAATCACAGAGTCCAAATGCCTTAAGCCCACGCGGTTCTTCTTGGTTCTTACGTCATTGTTTTGGAGTCAGCCCAGCTCTCCTCACTGTACCCTCTACGTTGTGTCGTTGTGTCCTAAATGCCTCCCTTTTCCCATTTGACCTGTCTCTGCACTGTGAGAGTCTCAACTTTTCCCTTCTACTCATCCCCCGATGCTGACATGATTATCCCTGTTCTAATGGAAAGGTGTGTGTGGCTCATCCCAAGGTGAGGGTTGTCCAGACATTTTGCTGGTTTCCAAAAGTATCATATAGATTTTCATCTAACATGATAATTCACTGAGTGCTGAGAAAACAGAATTCTTCTCTAAATGGCAGTCCAAATTTGGAAACCGCAGCTGCTTTTAGCAATTGAGTCATTGCCTTTCAGGTGCCAAAAATATCACCTATTATATTCTCCAGGGTTCAAAGTCAGATGAGAGAGAAAAAGGCAAAGAACGGATGGAGAAAGAACGGTATGGACATTTCTAGTCACAGAAATTATTAAAATAACTGTAATAACTAACAATGTAACAGCAATGATGACTGGTGCTCATATGAGTTAATGCAACATCTGTGTGTAACCTCCTTAATTTCCCTACAGAGGAGAGAATGTAGAGTTCTTAGCATCTTCACTTTATAGGTTAAAAAAACATAAAGTCTTAGCTATCCTGGTTCTCAGCCCCAACTAAGGTGAAGGCTGACAAGTGTTATCACCAACACTAGCTGAGTGAAGACGCCTTCTAATACCCTCGTGCGTGACGATCCTGAAGCACCCCAGCTGTACACTCATCAGCTAACGTTTCAGCTACCACAGAGCAGGCAAACTATCCTGGCTGTGCCCTGAGAAAGTTCTAGGTCATCTGCCCCATCACTTAACAAACGATGCCTTTGCCGTGGGGTTTTGCAGTGAGGCTTACACAGCCATAGAGAGCCCGCATAGGGACCAGGAACTGAAAGGACTGCTGAGCACGTTATGTTTGTAATGGACAAAGGCTGGTGCCTGATCCAGGAGGCTTTTACTTAAAGGTCATTTCTCCTGCGGTTTCCAAAGTTCCTTCCTGAAGTGGGAGGCCACTTCAAGGGGAACAGGCGCATTTCAAAAGGCGTAACCTCAAATTTCCCTTTTCTTTATGTTTCTGGGACCCTATATAAAATAGGAGGTAAGCTTTGCTCCTGCTTTAGCCTTTAGATGTCCCGTGGTGACTAAGGACCACGTAGCGGTAGAGGGTGAAATGGAGAGAATTCCTTCACCCTCGTTTTGCCTGCCACTCACCTGCTATCCTAACTAACAAGATGCACACGGTTAGGACCTTCTCTTGGCACCATACTACCAACAACGGTCTTTTCCTCGGGTTCAAAGCTAGAAGAGTCCACAGGCAGATTTCTGTTTGTTTCTGAGGCAGAGTCTCACTAGCCGAGTCTGGCTTCCAACTCATGATCCTCCTGCCTCAGCCTCCCAGGGGCTAGGTTACAGGCATGCACCACCATGGTGATATTCTTCTGCACCAGGCAACATGTTTCAACCCGTTCAAATATTAAAACTTACAACTGAATTCCTTGAGGCCACATTTTATTCTATTTTGTATCTCCAGGGTCCGGAACTTTGCCTGGTGCTAGTAAGACTTGCCAGTGACTGTTGTCAGACAGACTGGCAATCATTTAGCTCTTCTTGCCTAACAGAAGGCAGTGAGAGAAAAGGGTTCTGGCCAATGTACCTGGTCCCAGGTGATTACACTGGGATGCAGAAATCCAAAAGTCTTGAGTATCCTTAGGCTCTAAAACTCCCCAAGAACGAGTGAACATGGAGGCTGCAGGTTATTTGAATATGATATTAGGATGAGAATATTAAAAATGTTCAGACTTCCTCTTTAGTTCTCAATGGTGCTTTTCTATGACAGCTTCAAAGAGAAGTTTCTTTCAGAGGTAGTTTTAAACATAAACCATTCACTCATTCACTCATTCAGCCACTTCCCCATCCACCCCACATTTATAGAGGGACTATTTGTTGAGAGGTATTTTATCTACGCAGAATCCAAGTTCCTAGAAAAGAACCTGATGGAACAGCACGGCATACTGCATTCTGATGAGGCCCAGGGGAAACTGTAGACAGGATACAGGGAATTCAGAATCCTAAATATCTCAAAATGTGACCCTGCAACCTGTAATCCACAGAATCACTAGGCAGAAGACTGTTCAAGGCAGATCTACTCCGCCACGCTAAACCAGAGCATCAGGAAGGAGACTAAATTCATTGCTAACGCCCATCACTGGTTATTTTGACTGATCCATTGACTAAAGGGGTCTTGCTGGGGAAGGCCTACGTGCAGCGGCTTAATGTGATTCCATGTCCTCTTCCTTTCTACACAGCTCTGCTTTTGCATGGATAGGGATGGGAGTCATTTGCTCTCAAAACCAGAGCTTCAATGAATGTGAGCAATGAGTATCTCCCATGGTAACTAGTATCTCCCGTGGTAACTAGTATCTCCCGTGGTAACTAGTATCTCCCATGGTAACTAGTATCTCCCATGGTAACTAGTATCTCCCATGGTAACTAGTATCTCCTGTGGTAACTAGTATCTCCCGTGGTAACTAGTATCTCCCGTGGTAACTAGTATCTCCCATGGTAACTAGTATCTCCCATGGTAACTAGTATCTCCCATGGTAACTAGTATCTCCCGTGGTAACTAGTATCTCCCATGGTAACTAGTATCTCCTGTGGTAACTAGTATCTCCTGTGGTAACTAGTATCTCCCGTGGTAACTAGTATTTCCCATGGTAACTAGTCCCTGCGGAAATCCCCACGAAGAGAAAACAAGCACACTTTCCATTTCCTTACTAAACTACTTAGAAGTAACTATTAAAATAGTTTTTAGTAAAATAAACGAGTCTTCTAAATAAAAATAAGATTTTACTTGAGTTTACATTTAGAACAAAGTTGGGAGGATGAAGGAAAAAATCTGTTTTTTGAAACAAACCTTTAATATGATTCCCGTGTGGAATTTTTATTCTTTGAATTGCACTTTTTATTTTAATTAATTTATAATAATTGTACATACTTATAGGATACTGCGTACTATTTCAGTTGCACAATAAAGGCTTTCACCTTCTCATCATTTCTTTACACTGAGAGCCTCTGGACTCCCTTCCAGTCATTGACAAACCATCTTATGTGGATAGTTACCTTATCGTGCTGGAGACATGAACATATTTCCACCACTTCACTGTATTATTTTGGTACATTTATCCAAATTTGCTATTTTCCCCTTTCTCCTCTTCTAGCATTTACTTTGTTCTAGTTTGAGTGAATTGTTTTATCTCTTGCATAGGGAACATGCAGTATTTGTCATTCTCAGTCTGGCTTATTCTAGTCAACATAATGACCTCCAGTTGCATCCATTTTTCTGAGAATGACCGGGTTTCATTCTCTGATGCATAATGAATGTTATACTGTTTATTTGTCCATTGATAGATATCTCGGTTGATTCTGAACCTCGGTTATTTCCAACAACACTGTAGGAGGCAAGGGAGTGCAAGTAGCTCTTTGATATGATGATGGTATTTCCTTCAGCTGGCCTGGCCATATACAGCTCTATGCCTGGTTTTTGAAACATTTCTCCATGATTACACTACTTCCATTCCCATCAACAGCACGTAGGAACTCCAAACCCTCCACATCATCAGTGGGAGTGGCTCTAGATCTTCAAGTGACAAACACAAATCCTTCTAACTGTGAAAAACTGATCACCACCGAAAAAGTGTGATGCTGGTCACTCCCGCTGGGACTCTTTTCTTGCCCTGGTTCCCACAGCACTAAATTCCAGCTGAGACCCTGTGACCTTCTCCTTGTCTTTGTTCCAAACACATCAGCTCACAGATAATTTTACTCACTTTCTGAATTTTCCTAATCTGGTCAGAGAGTGTATCTAACAGGCGAGTTTTCAGGAAGTCCATCACCTTGACCACCCGGCCATCAATGTAGCAACTGGAATAGAAATAAAACAAGAGTCAAATACAATTTGAACAGGGGACTAGAAATATACTTTTCTTAGCACAAGTCTCTATTTCCTGAGGTAAGGTTGGCTCTGAGCTTCATCTCAGATAGCTTTGACTCTTGATGCTTTTAAAGCACATAATGTACTTAGTATCTTCTCACTTCCATTTGTCAGCTGCTGTGACTTATTTTCAGACTTGCTTAGGTAGAATTCCCACTTCTGGGAAATGACAGAAAATTCATAATCTAAACTGGCAATAGAGAAAAACTTACTTTTTTTCTGGGGAAGGGGACTTAGCTTTCAATCTCCTGCCCACCTCTTTCTTTACCCTACAGCATGGGAGAGTTCCAAAGGAATGCCCAAACATTTGCTAGGTTTCCACTTTTGAACAGGAAAAGAGACAACAGAGCAAAAGTCTGATGCAGTGCAGTCAGAGTCTCAAGTGTTTCCAGAAAGCTTGCTTCCCTGGTAGAACTCACTATGGCTGAGCTTCCGCCTTTGTCATTGGGGTGAATGAATGAACGCATGCATGAACACTGAAGTCCACAGATCAGCCCAAAGCACTCTCCTGAACTAAAGAGCTGGGACTCCTTTGATTTGCTTTCAGTCTGGTTTTCATTAGAGCTTAAGGGAATCATCAAGTTGCACTGACACTATGTTGTGAACATCTGATGAAAGCAGGCCCATCCCGTTTTATGTGGTCTCCCTTCCTGAGCAGACACTGGCTTTAGGTTAGGTGACCTCCAGTACCTCGAACCGCCCCTTAGGCCTATTTTTGCAAAATATGAACTAAGTAAAATTTTAAATGCTTATGATTCCCAGATGCCTAGCCTAATCTACTAAAATCTTATTGGTTGATAACTAATGATAGATTTTTTGTTCATTTGAAATAAAATACCTTTTTATTAGTACACACAGACCTATATGACAATTCTAAATGTTAAATCTCCATGCCAACACATGTTGTACTGGTGCTCAGGTTTAAGATCTTTTATTATCAACAGGTGCTCTGATTGAAGTAAGGAAGGGGGCAGGTCTTACTCAACCTCCTGTTGGTGTCTCTCACCACCATGAGACATTTCCAAAGAGCCCAATTTTTAACTGTTAAATATGTTAAAAAGATGTGCTTTTGGAGACCTCTGAGTTCAGATTCCTGATTTGGTGTTTGCTACTTATGTAATCTCAGATGCTTTCTCAGTCTATTCAGACCTCAGTGTTAGCATACTTAATTTATTTATCCTCCATTCATCCATCCAAACTATCATCTATCAAGTAACGTACCTGCCCATCTATCATCTGTTGAGATTTTTGTCTGCATGTTTGTTTTTGAGACAAAGACTGGTTTTGTAGCCTAGCCTGGCCTGGAACTCACTACGTAGCTCAGGCCAGTCTTATCCCCTTTTCTTCTACTCCTCTGTCCAAGTCACATAGACCTTAGGGTTAAAAACCCTAGTTCAGTATGTTCCGACACTTACTAGCCAGGTGATACTAGATCCCTGCCCCCTTTTCCAAGTTGGCATAAGAATTAATGGGTTTCCTTACACCATTTTCACACACATCCTGTTGGGAAGCCCTGCTGTTTAAGGCTGCCTTCTACCACGTCCGTCCAACATGGAGGACTCCCTCTTCTCTACCTGACCTTATCTGGGGAGCCCGACCCCCACACCCTTTACCTGAGGAAGCTCAATTAGTCCTTGGCAAAACCGCAAGTTCAATTTCCTCTCTCCAAATCCACTCACTAAGCACCAGGGATTCCTGGAAGGCCTCTCCATGCAAATGAGTTACTCCCACTATGTTAAACTCCACCCAATCAATGACTTTCATTCACCCTGAAAACTCCTTCCAGCTCTTCAAGGTTCCTGTATAGCCCTTATCAACCCTGAATAAAATGTATATGCACAAACTCTCTCGCTGAGTGCTGTCTAAAAGAACTATAACACTAAACTCTTCAGAGATGGCTTTCTCTCCTTCCCACCCGTTCTGGACTGTGCTTCATCCCTCCATCCCCGAGTGCAACAGCAAATGGACACGGAGCCACAATGTATTTGGATTTCTCTGTCTACAAGACGGAGCCAGCAAGATGGCTCAGTGGGTAAACGGCATTTCCCAGGAAAATCCGATGATCCGAATTTGACCTATGGAACCTACCTCTGACTTCCACATGTGTGCGTCCTCCCCCTACTCCTCTCCCTCCCCCTCCCCCACCCCTCCCCTACTCTGTGTGTATCGTATCTGTCTGTCTCTCCTAGACACACTCACACAATATAAATAAAAATGTAAAATAGTAGAAATCCAAGCTTGTAATATTTTTATGAGGTTGCTACAGTGAACAAATAAAGAAAAATGCTGGCCACAGCCGAGCACATAAAAGGTATCCAATAACTAAATATACTCTGTCAGGTTACTTCAAGGCCCAAGGTAGCGAAAAGCTGTGGTTTGGGTTGCAGGGGAGCCTCTCTCCAGAAGAGAGCACATACACACCCTGTAGGTTGGAAGGAGGAGAACATGTAGCAGGAAGACAGACTCTGGCTCCTTGCAGGTGGGAGCAGAAGGAAGTGTGCTGCGTACTGCTGTCTGCTCACTGACGTCTATTCTTCTGGACCCAGAAGCAGCACACTTCTTCCCTCGTTCAGCAGAGAGGAAAGAGCTCTGATAGAAGCTTAAGCCTTTTAGCTCATTACAGACCCCATTTTTAACCTAACAAGCTGGATTTAATTATTCTCAGTTGTTCCTTGGCTACTCCTGAATACTGAATTTGGATTGGAGCAGGAAGTCACAAGCAAAGAAACTGGGGTGCAAGTCACCTTGATGGTGTGGCTAAGAAGTGATCCGGCTCTAAACAAGGGAAGACACAGAACTGCAAGGGACAGGTGTGGTAAAGCACTTGTCCTTAGCCGGTGACACCAGACATGGACTGAATGATGACCACGAGCCTGAGAGAGAGGGTGCTTTGGAGGACATTTAGGCCTTAGATTTGGGCCACAGCTTGCTAAGGGAGAGGAAGGATTCAGTTTGATCTATCAGACACGCAGAATGTCAGGTAGGAAATATATACCAGGTACTTAGAGATAGAAGAAAATTGAGATGGACAGTGCTGACCTGAGGCTCTTTTTCAGTGTCAGTCATGGGTGCAACAATGGTTATGGATGAAGTTGCTAAGCTGTAAGGGGAGGTCGCAGAAATGTCAGACACCCTTTAAAGTGCATCTCAAATATGGCCCTGGGCATTGTCTGTACCTTTGACCCAGCTAAGGGGCCCTGCCATAAACAAAACAGCGTTTTTTCTAACAATCCTAGTCTGAATCTAATTTAAATTAGACTGAGAACTTCAGCAATTTTCATTTGCAACTTAAACTCACTTTTGTCTTAAATTATTTAAACAGGAACTTTGGTCACTAAGATTTGGGATGCTACTGAAGAGAAGGAAAGGGGATCTGTTAACCACAGAGCACGAACTGGAAAAAACCTGGAGCCTCTTTTGTTATATTTTATTTTCTAAATTTGGACAGGAACTCACTCTAAATCTAATTTAGCCTGAAACAATTCACTATGTATCACATGTTGGCTTCAACTCACAAATGCGCCTCCTACCTCAGCCTACTAAAGAAAACCCTGCTTATCAGAGAGAGCTTTGGTCCCCATAATACATCTCCATAGTGTCATAATTATGAGCCCAATATAGCACACAGATACAGGTATGAAGAGATTGAAGCAGTCTATGCTCACCATTTAATGATAATAGATTTCTTACTTGATGATAAGGCTATTTATTTATTCAATTACTTATTACATACATAACTACAGCCAATGATACTGATTGCTAAAAAGACTGGGTAAAAAGATGGCTACTAATTTTTCCAGTGATTTGAGGGCAACTCTCTTTTTTGCTGTCCTCTGTCCTCAGTATTCACCAGTTTCTACAAGAGATAATTAGTACAGTAATGGCTGCAAAGGATTCTGAAACAAATGCATAAATTAGAAAGAATCTGGTGGTGGAAGAGCAAAGGAAGTCTTCAGCTAGAGAAACCCTAGACAGCTTTATCTGAATTCCACAGTGTGATTTTAGAATCCCCTACAGTAACAGTGTTAGGTAAGTCTTGGATCTCCTCTGAGATCTTATAAACCTTACTTTGCCAAGATCACACAAAGAAATGAACTTAGCTGATGGGTGACACCAGGAAGGGTATGTTGAAATAAACTTTTCATAGCTACAGTAAAGAGTTGAAACACTTGGGCATGATCACAATAGTCTGTCTTACTTGATGGCAGCTACTGTCATTATTGTCTGAATGGCAGGCCACATCAAACATGGCAGGAAGTAATCAAAGCAGACTTGTCCTCTTATCAATTTATTCACCAACGTTCTTGTCCATTTAAATAAAATTTAAGATTTTACTTACTATGTGATAGACTTCATCTTATTTTTTAAAGCACTGCCTTGTTCTTATTAAAAAGAGAAATAAATATAAATTAAAAAATAAACGCAAACAAAATAGAAGAATAAAAGCAGGACTCACTTAAAGGAGCAACATTTAGAATCGTCATTTATATTCTGATAAATATCCTTCCAGAATTTTTCATAGTCAGTGCGCAGGAAATTTCCTACAATATACTAAATGAAAATCTATTCTAGATCCTATTGTGCTAACATTTAAATTTAAGTCTGTCCTAACTGAGACACCCAGGTCATCTCAGACATCCTGGTCAAAGCAGGCCATTTTGGTTTTTACTCCGTCTGGATCAAGTGTGAATACCTTACCATCCAGCGGCAGCTCAGGCCTTTCTGCTTATCTCCTTCCCAAACCCTCACGGTTCAGTTTTAGGATTGTGCTACAATTAGCTACTTATGCTCATTTACTTCTTAAAACATTTAATGAGGAGAGTTTGTGGGCCCCAGGGGCAGCTGGTTTTGTTTACCTGGCCCTTTACTTTAAGAGGAAAAACCTTTGCCCCTTATTATCTGACCCCTTCTTTTATTTCAGGTAATTGCATTAGGGCTGGCTTCCCAATGCTCAGGAATTTCCGGAGCTTTTCCCCCTCTTGCCTGCTGCTTTCAAAAAGGAGGGGCAGTCTACTCAGAACTAACACCCAGCTAGCTAACTGAGCAGGTAATTCCATAAAACTGAAGCTTTCCCCTCCAAAGGGAGTAAGGGGGTACGGTGGGGGGGACTTAAAAATCATTAGAACAACCCTGTTGACTTATAAAACCTAGCCTGACACCTCAAAGCCAAACAGTGGAGAAAGCTGATTGGAGACTCCATGGAGCTGTATAAAGTGTGCTTGCCCCTCCTCAGAGGGCCTCACTCCTGGCTCCTGCTGAGCCGATGCTCTGGGTTTGCTTTAGGGTTTGATTCTGAGGCAGGGCCATTCTTCATCTTCCCTGCAGTAGGTGGAATTTCCTATCTTGTGTTTAAATTACTTGGGGCAGGGAAGCTTGAATGAGGTGAATACTCGACAAGGAGGTCTAGGCAAGGCAATTGCCTTTTAAGCTTTCTGAAATTTGTTAGAGTAAGTCCATGCACGAGTTACCCAACAGACTAAAATATGTATTACAGTCAGTTTGAAAGAGTTTGCACTATGGAAAAGCACAGCAAATTGGTATACACAAAATATGGGGCTATGGACATCCTCCCAGCACACAATGGATATATGAAGGTACACTCAGCAAAATGAGTGACTGACTGTACGATTTAATCCATGGTGAGCCAAGGATGTGGATCTGAGACTAATGTGTCTCAAGGCTAAGCTCCCCACTCCTAATCTGTCCCTCTCAGTGAACTCCTTGCAGAGTTTGGATCCTGAGCCTGAAGTGTAGTATTTCCCCCAAGTATCCAGAATCCCCTGTCTGTGGAGGGACACTATCTTGGCAGAGGCTCAAACAGCTGGACCTTGATCCCAGCACTGCTGGGGAGAGTTTGCAGGAAGCTGGGAAAGGAAAGGGTGGGAAAATCCTACATACTTCAGCCATGGGAGTGGGCTCTGAAGAGGCCTCCTCTAGGGATTCACAGAGTTACAGCAGGCAATGGCACTGAGCTTGGGGACAGGAATGCATCCAGGTGTTTTATGTCTGAAAACTGATTGTGGGGCCATCTTTGCAACGAGATCAAATGTACAAAACACAAAATTAGGCTCAAAAGTAAATATTTATACAGAATGACAAAATAAATTACAAGCTCCTAGAAACTTGAAAATCTTTCTTCTTACTGTGCCTATCCCTACTTCTTCCCCCATTTCCTGGCTCTCATTCTTCTGCTCTTTAGGAAATTTAACAGGGACGTATACATAGAAATGCATCCCGAGAGCATTCTTAGACAATCTAACAATGCTCAACAACAACAACAACAACAACAACAACAATAACAACAACAACCACCACCAAACAAAAGACCCAAGGAAACAGACAAACAAATAATTCCAGAAAGGGCCAGAAGTTAAAGTCATTACCTTTTTGGTAAACCTAACAGTGGGGCATCAATAGGAGAAATGGCAGAGCCTAAAAAGTCAGAACTTACCACCCACATAGTACTTTTAAAAAGTCTCTTTACTTTTGAAATTTTGATATATGTATGCAATGAAGTGTGGTCATTACCTTGTTCTAGGTCCTGCATGTGGCGATACCAACCCCACTAGCCAAGATCTGCTCATTAGTACAATAGTGGCACAGCTGTTATGGATGTAACTAACTGATATCTGATCAAAGATGGCAGCATGTACCATGGAAACTTGAAGAGAAATTGAAAAAGACACTAAAAGATGAATGGAACTTTTATGTTCATGGATTGGAATAATTAATGTTTTTAAAGTTGGATATAACACCCAAACTCGTCTGTAGATACAATGCAATCCCCATTAAAATTCCAATGACATTCTTCACACTAAATACAATTATACAGAAATCTACAAGATCCTGAATAGGTAAAAATAATTCTAAGCAAAAAGAACAATGTCAGTGCTATCAGAATATCTGAGCTCAAATAATACTATAGGACCGCAGTGACAGACAGCATGGTGCTAGTGCGAAAACAGACATGCAGACCAACAAAAAAGCACAGAGAAAACCCAAAAGTAAACACATAAAATGGCAGATCTCTAAATTGTGACGAAGATGCCAAAATATACATCAGAAAAAAAAACAACCTCCTCAACAAAAACTGGATATTTACATGCAATTAGAAACCTACCACTCATTCTGAGCAAAATATCAATTTAAAGTGGATCAAGAACTTTAATATAAGATGTAAAATGGCTAGAAAACTGTAAGAAAAATACTTTAAGATGTGGCATATGCAAGACCTTTCAGAAGAGGAGGTAACTCTAGGAGCTAACTAGTCAGATTACACAAAGGTAAAAGAGCCTTCACCATAAAGGAGACAGAGCAACGGGAAAGGGGGGCAAAGACCCAGTGAGCCTGAGGTAGACACCGCTGGGAAGGCACTTATTTTATATCTCCAAGGGCCTGAATCTGAATCCCCAGCACCCTACAAACAAGCTGTGCGTCGTGGTACATGCCTGTAATGCTAGTCTGTGGAGGAAGTAATAGGAAGGCCCCTGAAGAGTGCTGGCCAGCCGGTCTAGGTAATTTGGTAAGCTCCAAGATCAGGGAGAAATTTTGTATCCAAAGACAGGGTGGTGAGAGACTGAGGAACACACTAAACCTTGCCCCTAAGCATGTGCACACAGCACACACAGACACTGACTACAGATAAACAATGACTACAAATGACCAATATTCTTAAAAGTGTTTAGTATTCCCTTAGCCATTCAGAAAAGCCGACTGAAACTACCTTGAGATTCTCTATCACCAGTAGGAATGGCTAACACCACGAAAACAAAGGACAAAAAACACTAGGGAGGATGTGGGGAAAGAGGATTCTTATTTGTTGCCGAGAAGTGTAATTGTGTGCAGTCACTACTGACACTATTTCAGAGGTTCTTCCAAGAATTAAAATTAGAACAACCACATGACTCAGTTTTAGCGCTCCTAGGCATATAGTGCGTGGGAAGACCCTGAGTTCTGCCATAGATGCTTTGCGGTCACTGCTGTACCATTTATAATAGCCAAGAAATAGGGTCAGCTTAGATGAATGAACCAAAAATCCGTGGGATATATGCACCGTAGAATTTTATTCAGTTATAAAGAAAATGAAACCATGATATTTACTAGTGAGCAAAAAAAAAAAAAAAAAAAAAAGCCAGACTCATAAAGATAAATACTGTATGTTTTCCTCATATAGAATTCCTAGATTTTAATTAGTATGAATGGGTTTGTAATTATGTGTGTGTGTGTGTTTGTGTATGTGTGTATGTGTACGTGTGTGTGTTTGTATGTGTGCATGTAGTGTGTGTGCGCGTACGCCCGTGTGTAGTATGTGTGTGTGTGTGTGTGTCTAAATGCAATGCAAATAGAAAGATAGCCATGAGACGAGATGAGAAATAGGAGATCTTGTTGGAGGGAAGGGGAAATGGAGTACAGGTGATCTGAGGTGGGGGGGGTCTCAGGAAGGGAACCAACAGGAGGGCATTCAGACAGAACACAGGAGGGAGGCTGGGAGGCCAGAGGGAAGCAGGCATTATGAAAATGCCATACTGAAGCCCATTATTTTGTATGCCAACTTAAAAAATAAAAACAGACCACAAAACAAAATGAGCATATATGTAACCTCTCCATATTCATGCAGTGCTATACACATCAAAGTTATGTGACTTATATGATTTTTCAAGCATGCAAGCAATGCTATAATGGTTTATGGATTCTCATGCATGTAGTAAAAATATTGAAATGTGTCCTAGAAGCATGCAATTTGAAATTCAGTTGTTATGTCTGGGAAAATAATGAGGCTAATCTGGGAAACAAGTGCACTTCACTTTTATATTTATATATTTATGTTCTGTTTCACACAGAATATCATAACCTAAACAAAAATAGCAGTGAAGCTTATTATAAATGGTGGATATATGTAAATTTATATCTAATTCTGCTTCCAGTTATTTTATTTTATTATGGCTACTGTAACAGTATTTATATAGTTAAACTGCCCTTTCTCCTCAGGAAGAGAGTCAATAATGAATCCTCTCTGAGAAAATGTACATGCAAGGATTTTTTAAAGTAACAAAAAATAAGCAAAACATCATGGCCAACATAGAGACTATTCGGGAAAAGGGGTCCACGTGTAAAGGTAGAAAGGCAATGGACAACAGATGCCAAGGGTGTTAGTGTGCTCCTCCCTGAGAGGCTGCATGGGACTAAACTGCCAGGGACCTGACGTCCGAACTAAGCAAAGCTAGAGCCCTGCCCTGAGCAGATCCCTGAGAAGGGCTTGGCCTTTTCAAAGAACTTGTCCCGGGAAGACTGTTGCCTCAGTGTCTAAGGAGGACATCTTGTAGTTTAATGATTTACCTTATGTCCTTGGGCACTTCCCAGTACTCCCCCGCCCTAAGCTTCAGTTCCTGCTTCAATTCCTGCTTCAGAGCTTTAAATGCTGTCCATTCCTCTCAATAAACAAGACCTTGACAACAGAACCTTGCTTGGTCTCCTTCTTCTCTCCCCTCCTTGACCCTCAGGTAGAGCCTCTTCGGGACCCTGAATAACTGGACCTGCTGGAAGGGTCAAGTGGCGCCTGAACAGGGACCCGAAGCACGGCCAACTACCGGATGAAGGAGACAGGAGATCCTCGGAGAGATTGAGGACTTTTCAGGCCGCATCGCTCGTGCGTCACTGGAGAGGGAGGTAAGACCGGTCGAATAATTGTCGTCCCATTGTCATGGGGGAAGGTATTGTCTAAGGAAGCTTGTTTCATAGGAGAGATCAAGCGTTCACTCAGGGAGAGAGGAATAAGAGTTAAGAAAAAGGATCTCGTTAAATTTTTTTGTCTTTGTGTCAGAAACTTGTCCTTGGTTTATTATTGAAGGACCAGAAATTAGCTCCTATAGTTGGGAAAAGGTTGGAAAGTGTTGAAATGACTTATTGTAAGAAAAAGGATCTGAGGCGGTTCCGATTCAGGAAATCGAGTCTGTGTCTTTGTGTCCTTGTGTTTTGTGCCGGCTAAACTCAGGGTCTGTATTTGCTTGCGAGTTCTGGAGTTCTGGTTTTGCAGTTGCTCCCATCTCGGGCTGAGACGGAGGCTCATGTCTCAAGAGAGACGTGAATGTGAGCGGTAGATGTGCCAGGGGCTCACCGATTGTGCTGCCCTGGGAGACGTCCCAGGAGGTGAGAAGGGACCCCAGGGACGCCTGGGAGATTCCCGTTTGGGTGCCGGTGAGGATTCGGTGATTCTCATGGATTGGAAAAAAGACCCGCCTTTCTGGCCATCTGTATTTCCAGAGTGGTCTTTGTCTGTGTGTTTTAGGTCTTTGTTTTGTGTTACTCGTGACTTTGACAATGGGAAGATTCTGGTTGGGAAGGAGGAGTGCTGTGGAACCCACTCCCCTTCATCAGTCTTTGGTGAGCTCATGGAAGCTCCCATCTGAATCCGTTCGGTTTTGTGGCAATCTTGTGGTGGCCGCTTGTTTTTTGTTTTTGTGCGCACTTTTGTTTTTTCTGTCTGTTAATCTTTTGATTGTCTTTCTGTGTGACTGAATGCTTTTGCCCTCTTCGGCGGACCTCTATTTTCTGGACTCTCTTCTTGTTCTCTCACCATCCCACTTGGGATGCTTGTTAGTGGTTGTTACAGGAAATCTATAATGCTCACTTGAGTGTGCTTTAGAAACAAGAATTTCATGTTTGCCCTGGGTTCCATCAGGATAGGTGTGGGGATAGGCTTGATTTCTGTTGCAAATGATGTAACATTGCATATGTTAGTACCACTAACATTTCTTGGGACTGTGCCTCAGGGATCACACCCTGTATAAGTTTAGAAGTTCTAACAGGCAGTCATGACCTTTGTGTGTAGGTTCAGATAGTGTCCAGATTGGAATCCTAATGCTAAAGACTTAGTAAGACACAAAAGAGAGTTGAGAATTACTTAGGGCTATCTTAAGGTGCCACAAGGGCAGCTACAAGGACATCTGCTGTTGCCCTGCAACACAAGGCTTATGGAGAATTCAGAATTGCCATTGACTTAGATATAGAAAGAGTAAAAAAGACTTTTTAGCTGACCTCCAAGAATCCCTAACCCCCCTCTCAGAGATAGTCCTTCAGAATAAAAGAAGATTAATTAAACCTGATATTCCTTAAAGAAGGAGGTCTGTGTGCTACACTAAAAGAAGAATGTTGCTTCTATGTAGACCATTCAGGAGTAAGTAAAGACTCCATGAGTAAACTTAAGAAAAGGTTAGACAAAAGACAGACAGACAGAGACCATCAAGGATGGTCCGAGAGCTGGTTTAGTAGATCTCCTTGGATGATTACTCTGATATCTTCCCTTATGGAACCCTTCTTAATTTTGCTTCTGTTTCTGGTTATAAGACCATGTGTATTAAATAAACTAGTTACCTTCATTAGAGAAAGAGTAAGTGCTGTTCAGATTTTGATGTTACGTCAGCAATATCATGTTTTAATTTAGTTCTATGATTAGAACTAGCCACTAGAAGAAGTGTGGAATGAAAGGTAGAAGTTTTAAGGTTGCCTCCCCCCACTAGACAAAGGTTCAGAGTAGAAGAAAAAAAAAAAACTGCTTAGGCCCTGGAATTGTAAGTTCCAGGAAGCTTCTCCTAGGCTATAGAATGGGTAATTTACATCAGCCGGTTTGACAACTCTCTCCCAGAATTTGCTGACCATAAAGTTAGATTAAAATCTTAGAGAACAATCTTGAGAAGCAGAAAGCTTCTCCCAGGAACTAGAGGACCATAAAGTTAAACAACCTTGAGAAACAGGAAGTTCCTCCTTGTGATTTTTCACTGGTATTCTTGACATTTTCCAATGATGTCCTTCCTACCTCCTTTTCCCCAACAGCAGTTTTTTGGCAGTAATATCCTTTTTACTCGATACATTTACCTGCCTCCTCAACTAGGGTCCTTCCCACCTATCCCTTGCTGGTGGCACAAATCATACGTCTTGGAAGAGAACAGTCCCATAAGCTCTTTGGAAGGGACCCCGATGCTTTAATCTTACCCTATAGCCCCTCCCAGATCTCTTGGCTCAGTCAACATGTAGACGAATGGCCAATTAGCTGCATTGTTTTCAGGGTAAGATAGATAATCATTACCCCTCAGATAAGTTGATACAGTTTTCCAAAGGTAACACGTGATCACCCTATGTCGGGAGTCCACCTTGTCTTTACAGATGGCTCCTCTAATGGACAAGCCGCATTTTCCATTGATGGTCAAATACAACAGTTCTCTATTCCTTTAGATTCTGCTCAACTGGTAGAGCTTCAAGCTATCCTCGCAGTATTTCGTGTGCTGCCTGATGCACCCTTTAACCTATATACAGATAGCTCATATCTTGCCTTTTCTATCCCCCAGTTAGAAACAGTGCCCTATATTCGGCCTACCACCAATGCTCCCCCCCTGTTTGCCACCTTACAAAAGAATATTCAGAGGCCTTCTTGCCCCTTCTTTGTGGGACACATCCGAGCACATACTGGATTGCCAGGCCCCTTAGTTGATGGTAATGATGCCCTTGATCACCTCACCCGCTCGTGGCCTTGGCCCAGGGGGCCTTCTCTATGCCCCTTACACTTGCCCAAAAAGCACATGACTTACATCACCTTAAAGCACAAGCCCTTAGGATTAAATATAAGATCATCGGTGAACAGGCTCGCCAAATAGTCCGTAATTACAAAGGCTGCATGACCCTACTACCTGACCCTCATCTGTGGATCAAACCCCGTGGATTGGTCCCTGGATAGCTCTGGCAAATGGATGTCACTCCCTCCTTTGTTAAATTAAAATATATTCATGTCACCATTGATACCCTTAGCGGCTTTATCTATGCATCCCTGCAGACACCAAACATGTTATAAGTCATGTTCTGGCTTGCCTCACAGTTTTACCTCACCTAAGATTGTTAAAACAGATAATGGACCTGGATATACTAGTTCTAATTTTAAAGACTTTTGCTCCCAACTGGGAATTAAACATGTCATGGGCATTCCTTATAATCCTCAGGGACAGGGTATAGTTGAAAGAGCTCACCAAACCCTTAAAAATATGATCCATAAATTACAGTCAAATGGGGGAATATTAGTCCCCCTCCCCGGTAATCACAAAAATTTATAAATCATGCACTCTTTGTCCTTAACTACCTTGTCATAGACAAGGATGAAAAAACTGCTGCAGATCGCTTGTGGCACCCCATACTTCTTATGATTATGCACCAGTCCTATGGAAGGACCCGTTAACAACCCAATGATATGGCCCTGATTTGGTCCTCATTTGGGGACATGGATCAGCCTGCATTTATGATTCAAAGACTGGGGGCATCCGTTGGCTACCAGAAAGCATTGTTAAGGCCTTTAACCCAACCAGGGGACAACCCTGAGGAAAAGTCTAACTATGCTTAATTACAGATCATGCTGACCATCTTCCCCTTCATCTGGATCCCTGGAAGCATCATCACGTCTGCCCTTGCTACATCGCCTCACCAGATCTTCAACTATACCTGGGTGATTCTTAATGGCGCCAGAGATGTGGTGTCTGCCAACTCCACCACCGCTGCACGAGTTCCCTGGCCCAATCTTGAGTTCCTGCAGTTCTGGGAAAGAGGCACCTCCACGAGTACGAAGAGAGAACCCATCACTGCCGTGACTCTTGCAGTACTCCTAGGCCTGTCAGCTGTGGGGACAGGAACCGGGGTTGCCTCCCTGATCACCTCCCAACAAAGTTATCATCAGCTCAGTACCGCCATAGACAGGGACATTAGTGAGCTTCAACAAGGAGTAACCTATCTTAAAGACTCAGTTGCTTTCTTGGCTGAGGTTGTTCTATAAAATAGAAGGGGATTAGGTCTTCTCTTTCTCTCCTCCAACAGGGAGGGCTCTGTGCGGCCCTCAAGGAGTGCTGCTTTTATGCTGATAAGACAGGATTAGTAGAAAACAGCCTACAGAATGTTAGAGAAAGTCTACAAAAGAGACAAAGAGAAAGAGAAAAGGGTGAAGCCTGGTATAAAAACTGGTTTTCTGCCTCTCCCCTGCTCACCACTCTTCTACCCCGTATCCAGGGTCCCTTTATAGGACTCCTGCTGCTCGTCTCCTTTGGTCCATGGGTGCTTAGAAAGTTAACTGATTTTATCAAGGCCCAGGTAGATTCAGCTACCAAGCAGGTCTCAGTCCATTACCACTGCCTCCATTGTGAGGAGGCTGAGACAACCGGGGAGTGTGATACTCCCCTTGGCCTCGACTTCTCCACCCTAAATACAGCCTATAACTCAGGCTGGAAAATCAGTCACTGGTGGAAGTGTGAATGACAGGAATAATATGGTGCCACATACTAGGTGCACACCTCACCGCTGTGAAGTAACCCTACGATGGGATTAGCACGGGTCCATGATCTGGGTCGCCCACTCTCACAAAACACACACGTATAGCCCAGAATGGTGTGTTAAAGCATAAGATCATTCCTAGCCATTGGGGTGCAGTCCTAACTGCAAGAGTGGCTCGCCATGGCCGACCTGGGCACTCTGTGAGGCATGTCTGATCTATCTCAGACCACTACTTCCACCCTGGCGGAAATAATGAAACCTAAGTGAGAGTGCCAGACGTGGGGGCAACCTGTGTAGACTAAGACACGGGGCTTCACCGGCCAGGTGCTGGTTGTGGATGCACACCATATAGACAGAACATCCTCCCACTGATAGTTAAGGAAAGGTGGAGACTAAACTTCACTGAGTTTATTAAGCTAAGAGCAGGAGCATCAGTTTCCACTCAGTTAAAATGTAGCCATCTCACTGCTGATACCACACTGCTTTACCTGCTGTTGATTTCTTCTCAGTTAGCAGGTGGGCCCTTGGGTCACTGAGTGAAGACAGCCATGCTGTGCTGGGGTGAGCACACTGCAGTTTGGTGGTTGGGAGAATAGTCATGGCTTTTGAGTAGCAAGTGGGTGATCCTGGAGAGCTCTTGGAAGTTTTCCTCCCCCAGCAAATTTACGCTCTGAGTTTAATGATGGTAAGGGTATACAGTTGATGCCCTGTATTTCTTTTTATTGTTGTAGTATTTCTATCTTAGAACTGGAAGAACTATATGACTTCAAGGACCTTCTTATCTCCAGGCATTGCAGACCCTGAGATGAAATTGTTGGCTTGCTATAGAGCTCACTTCTAAGTTTCCTTCGTGTACTTCTAAAGAAAAACTCTACTTCTACGCCTAGTCCACCACCATTCAAAAGGCTGATGTTAGCAGGTACCATAGTCTCCCTGCTCTCAGGAAGGCCCTTGGCGAAGGGAGTCCACTGAAACCCAGAGGCCACTGCTGGCATTAGATGTGTCTGCCTTTCAGCTATCCCATAATGCCCCTGTGCACTAAGGGTGGAGTTCACAGCCTGATGACATTGGCACTTTGTGCTTCCTTATAGTGAATGGTGTTAGAACCAGAAATTCCTCAACAGTGCTACTGTATGGTTGTGCTGTCAGACACTTCAAATAATTTTCACAAATAACCCCTCTCCTCTGGGCACATGGAACCCACTGTGCTTGATAAGCACTTTTTCTTCATGTGTGGTTTTTCCAATCCTTAGAACCTCCCCAGATGAGGGTCTGTTCTTCAGACCTTTCCAGATGAGAAAACTAAACTGCAAGGTAAGAGCAAGATGGACAGGCACGAGAGGCTGGGCCTCATCTCAGGACCCCCACCTTGCATTTAAAATGCTTGACACTCCTTGGCCTCCCCTCTTCCAGACATGGCTTTCCCGACAGACTGTGTGCTGCCAGAACACACTGTACTAGCACAAGAATCAGCAGCTTGGGATGGAAGGTGGGAGAAGCACTGGAGGCAATGGAAAAGATTCTATCCTTCAGAGGAAGCAAAACAAAATGATGTGGTAGCAATAAAGTCACATGGCATCCTGGTGTAGAAGAGAGAAACATGGTTTTGGTTTTTCCAAATCCCCATTTAATTTTAGTTTGCAAAGAACTAATAAATTCACATGGCTCAAGAATCAAAAGGCAAAGAGAGTATGGTGAGAAGTTTCTCTTCTCCCTTTATCTTTGTGACCTCATTTCTCTCTTTTTATACAATGAATGTTGCCAGTGTTTGTATTTCGGTGATCTTAAACACACATGCAAGCAGAATATTCTACACTCTGTGACTACTCCCATTCCTAAACATTGTCCTGTCGAATTGTACACGAGATCTTCCTATCTTTTAAAATTACATTAGCATTCTATTACATGAACATACTATGGCTTCGTTTAACAAATTCTCTATTACTAAAGCCCTTCAGTTAAATTCTGTTATTATAAGATCAACCAAGTAACACTGTGCAATGCATGCCTAGGGGAGCTGGGCTTCAGTATGAGTTCTCACGCTGTGTAGCCCCAGGTGAGTCAGTTGTGTTCTCAGCTTCTAGAGATGAGAATCAGAAATGCAGTCAGGAGGAGTGCAACATTTCCCCGGTCACATCCATGGACACTTCCCCACCACCAATAACTGCACTGAAGGAATATGAATCAAATCCAAGGTTCACAAATTTATTATCTCCTGCTTTAATTATTTGACAAACTGGATAATTAATATTTTTACAATGTACTCTGAAGAAACAAACCTAGACTAGCTACACTGTCTTTTGTTTTGTAGCTAGGACGCAGTTTTGGATGTTCAGTGTCAGAAACATGATAGAACAGTGTGATAGCTCATTTTGATTGGCAGATCTACAGTCACTTTGGAGACAACCCCATGAACATGCCTGTGGGAGCACAGGACTGGGCTAAATGTCAGGGGCACTGATCCATGTGCTGGGGTCCTGAGAGTACCAACACTGATTGCTATTTGCTCCTCGAATCACAGTCCTGTTACTGTGCCTTCCTCTCACAATGGATTTGTATTCTTGAAATGTAATCCAAAATAGATCTTTCTTTCCTAGTGTTGCTTTAAAAACTTTAGAGAACTTAATATTATGTGTGTATATGATCTGTGTATGTGCATGTATGTCTTTGGGCATGCTCATGCCATAGTGTGCAGGAAGGACAACAACTTGAGGGGTCTGAGGACTGAACTCATGTCATCAGGCTTGGGTGGCAAGCACTTTATGCACTGAACCCCCTCTTTCCAGCATTTAAGTTGCTTTTGTTGGTGTTCTGTTGCAACAAGGAAAAAAATGAACACAAACTGTTGGACTCTCCTGGACTCTTGTCGGTGTTTGCTCCCTGCTGAGTGAGCCTTGTGGATGCATGTGAAGGAACATCCTGGCCTTCCTGTTCCCTCCATAGGCTATAGGGTGTGCTAACACCTGAACTCTGGATCTTTTGATCTCAAGCCCTAGTTTCAGTTTCCCTGCTGAGAATGTAAATTCGTTTCTCCTTTGTGCTTCTACTCAGTGGCTGGGGTATATATTCTGTGTACCAGGTAAAAGTTTTGGCATTCATTTTCTTGAAACATGAGTGACCCGAATCTGTGTGTTTCTTTTTAAATCTCGCAGGCCTGCGCCCGGTTCTCAGTGTCCTGATGATGCAGGCATTGTCAAATGGAGGTCCCACCGAGATCGGGTAGAGAGGAGTACCTGATGAGATTGTCCCAGGAAGCCGCCGGCGAAGGAGGAGGGACATATTGGGGGAAAATGAGCCAAGAAAGGCCTCACTTAGCAGGATACAGAAGGAGACCGTAGGAATTGAAAGCATGTACAAAGAAAAATAAAGATTTGTGCCAGTGGGGAGTAACCCTTCTAAAAAGGGACAATGTAATAATGGTAAAGTGTTTTCGTGTATGTGTTCTTTTATGCTTTTAGTCTTTGGACCCTGACTAGAGATAGTTTACACCCTAGACATGAGAGAGAATGGGTTTCAGAAAAACAGTCCTCCCAGACTCTCTGCAGATGCTTTGGAGAAAGAGAAGGAAAAGGAGCTTAAGCTTTTTTTTTTTTTTGGAGCTCTCCTAGGGTCAGAAGGAGAGTGGGAGCCTCCTTGCTGGCTCCTATAGGAGAAGTGCTTATTTCTGGTTCTGGGTCCCTTAGGAAGGATATCTGGGTCCCTTTGGTGTGGGACACCATTTAGTTCTTTCCCTTTATGTTTATTGTCTGTCCTTGGTGCACCAAGCTGTCCATGTCTGTCAGTCCATGTCTGTGGTTTTTGCTTCTCGTTGCTTGAATGTTTTGTGTTTCATGTTTAAAAGAAAAAAAATGGTTAAAACTTTAAATGCTGGTTGATTCACCCCTTGATTTAGTTTTAACTCATTTCAAAAAAGGAACAAATAAATAAAAAGCAGTTTCAATTGGCCTTTGCCCTCCATCTGTAGCTTGGAGCCTAGGTCAGTTGGAGAAGCCCCACCAGGGGGCTGAATGTTTGCATGAGCAGATCTTAAAGGGGCCAGCAGTTTCACAGCTTCTATGGAAATGGAGCTAATGGCTGTTTCGCTTAGAAAAAAACCTTTGACTGTGATTATTGGATTCAACAGGTGACAAGGTACTTCTCTTAAAATTACAGCTAGAAAAATAAAAATGGTGATTGGTTTAAACATTAAAGATATGTGTAGTCACTTCATTTTTTGTTTCTGATTGGTTTTAAATGTATAATATGCTCTACATGTCTTGGTTATAGATTACCGACTTTTTTTTTTTTAGATATCGGCAAGATATTTTATTTAGGTCGAAAGTTCAATAAAGAACAAAATATAGAAACAAAATACATTTCCCATTGAATTAAAACAAATCCTTCCTGTGTGCCCCATTCCCTACCAGCTCTACTCTGCTCCTGTCCAAGGCATTGTTTCTTGTAATAGTATATAATAGATATTCTTTTTTTTCATCTTTATTAACTTGGGTATTTCTTATTTACATTTCGATTGTTATTCCCTTTCCTGGTTTCCTGGCCAACATCCCCCTAACCCCTTCCTCTCCCCTTCTCTATGGGTGTTCGCCTCCCCATCCCCCCACCATTATCGCCCTCCCCCCAACAATCACATTCACTGGGGGTTCAGTCTTAGCAGGACCAAGGGCTTCCCCTTCCACTGGTGCTCTTACTAGGCTATTCATTGCTACCTAAAAGGCTGGAGCCCAGGGTGAATCCATGTATAGTCTTTGGGTAGTGGCTTAGTCCCTGGAAACTCTGGTTGGTTGGCATTGTTGTTCATATGGGGTCTCAAGCCCTTTGAAGTTCTTTCAGTCCTTTCTCTGATTCCTTCAATGCAGGTCCTGTTCTCAGTTCAGTGGCTTAATGATGGCATTCGCCTATGTATTTGCTGTATTCTGGCTGTGTCTCTCAGGAGAGATCTACATCCAGTTCCTGTCGGCCTGCACTTCTTTGCTTCATCCATCTTATCTAGTTTGGTGGCTGTATATGTATGGGCCACATGTGGGGCAGGCTCTGAATGGATGTTCCTTCTGCCTCTGTTCTAAACTTTGCCTCCCTATTTCCTCCCAAGGGTATTCTTGTTCCCCTTTTAAAGAAGGAGTGAAGCATTCACATTTTGGTCATCCTTCTTGAGTTTCATGTGTTCTGTGAATCTAGAGTAATTCGAGCATTTAGGCTAATATCCAGTTATCAATGAGTGCATACCATGTGTATTTTTCTGTGATTGGGTTACCTCACTCAGGATGATATTTTCTAGTTCTATCCATTTGCCTATGAACTTCATAAAGTCTGTTTTGATAGCTGAGTAATATTCCATTGTGAAGATCACCACATTTTCTGTATCCACTCCTCTGTTGAAGAGCATCTGGGCTCTTTCCAGCTACTGGCTATTAAAAATAAGGCTGCTATGAACATAGTGGAGCATGTGTCTTTGTTATTGGTTGGGGAATCTCTTTGTTATATGTAAGAGAGGTATAGCTGGGTCCTCAGGTAGTTCAATGTCCAATTTTCGGAGGAACCTCCAGACTGATTTCCAGAATGGTTGTACCAGGCTGCAATCCCACCAACAATGGAGAAGTGTTCCTCTTTCTCCACATCCTCGCCAGCATTTGCTGTCACCTGAGTTTTTGATCTTAGCCATTCTCGTGAAATCTCAGGGTTGTTTTGATTTGCATTTTCCTTATGACTAAAGATGTTGAACATTTCTTTAGGTGTTTCTCAGCCATTCGGCATTCCTCAACTGTGAATTCTTTGTTTACCTCTGAACCCACTTTTTAATAGGGTTATTTGTCTCCCTGCAGTCTAACTATTGAGTTCTTTGTATATTTTGGATATAAGCCCTCTATCAGTTGTAGGATTGGTAAAGATCTTTTCCCAATTTGTTGGTTGTCATTTTGTCCTAACAACAGTGTCCTTTGCCTTACAGAAGCTTTGCAGTTTTATGAGATCCCATTTGTCAATTCTTGATCTTAGAGCATAAGCCATTGGTATTTTGTTCAGGAAATTTTCTCCTGTGCCCATGTGTTCGAGATTCTTCCCCACTTTTTCTTCTATTAGTTTGAGTGTATCTGGTTTGATGTGGAGGTCCTTGATCCACTTGGACTTAAGCTTTGTACAGGGTGATAAGCATGGATCAATTTGCATTCTTCTACATGTTGACCTCCAGTTGAACCAGCACCATTTGCTGAAAATGCTATCTTTTTTCCATTGGATGGTTTTGGCTCCTTTGTCAAAAATCAAGTGACCATAGATGTGTGGGTTCATTTCTGGGTCTTCAATTCTATTCCACTGGTCTATCTGTCTGTGTCTATACCAATACCATGCAGTTTTTATCACTATTGCTCTGTAATACTGCTTGAGTTCAGGGATAGTCTTTTTATTTTTGAGGATAGTTTAAGCTATCCTGGCGTTTTTGTTATTCCAGATGAATTTGCAAATTGTTCTATATAACTCTCTGAAGAATTGGATTGGTATTTTGATGGGGATTGCATTGAATCTGTATATCGCTTTTGGTAAAATGGCCATTTTTACTATATTAATCCTGCCGATCCATGAGCATGGAAGGTCTTTCCATCTTCTGAGATCTTCTTCAATTTCTTTCTTCAGAGGCTTGAAGTTCTTATAAAAAAAGATCTTTCACTTGCTTGGTTAAAGTCACGCCAAGGTATTTTATATTATTTGGGACTATTATGAAGGGTGTTATTTCCCTAATTTCTTTCTCGGCTTGTTTCTCTTTTGTGTAGAGGAAGGCTACTGATTTATTTGAGTTAATTGTTTACCCAGTAACATTGCTGAAGGTGTTTATCAGGTTTAGTAGTTCTCTGGTGGAACTTTTGGGATCACTTAAATATACTATCATATCATCTGCAAATAGTGATATTTTGACTTCTTCTTTTCCAATCTGTATCCCTTTGATCTCCTTTTGTTGTCTGATTGCTCTGGCAAGA
The DNA here is from genome assembly GCF_011064425.1 of Rattus rattus. Classification (NCBI taxonomy): domain Eukaryota; kingdom Metazoa; phylum Chordata; class Mammalia; order Rodentia; family Muridae; genus Rattus; species Rattus rattus. The sequence continues at coordinate 42,063,075 of NC_046155.1, forward strand.
ATTTCAAGATCTATATTGAATAAGTAGGGAGACAGTGGGAAGCCTTGTCTAGTCCCTGATTTTAGTGGGATTGCTTCAAATTTCTCTCCATTTAGTTTAATATTAGCTACTGGTTTGCTGTGTAAGGGCTTTTACTATGTTTAGATATGGACCTTGAATTCCTATTCTTTCCAGGACTTTTATTATGAAGGGGTGTTGAATTTTGTCAAATACTTTCTCAGCATCTAATGAAATGACCATGCGGTTTTTATCTTTCAGTTTGTTTATATAGTGGATTATGTTGATGGTTTTCCTTATATTAAATCGTCCCTGCATGCCTGGGATGAAGCCTACTTGATCATAGTGGATGATTGTTTTGATGTGCTCTTGGATTCGGTTTGCCAGAATTTTATTGAGTATCTTTGCATCGATATTCATAAGGGAAGTTGGTCTGAAGTTCTCTTTCTTTGTTGGGTCTTTGTGTGGTTTAGGTATAAGAGTAATTGTGGTTTCATAGAAGGAATTCGGTAGAGCTCCATATGTTTCAATTTTGTGGAATAGTTTGGATAGTTTGGTATGAGGTCTTCTATGAATGTCTGATAGAATTCTGCACTGAACCCATCTGTACCTGGGCTCTTTTTGGTTGGGAGACCTAAAATGACTGCTTCTATTTCTTTAGGAGTTATTGGGTTGTTTAAATGGTTTTTCTGTTCCTGATTTAACCTCGGTACCTGGTATCTGTCTAGGAAATTTTCCATTTCCTCCAGATTTTCTAGTTTTGTTGAATATAGGCTTTTGTAGTAGGATCTGATGATTTTTTTGAATTTCCTCTGATTCTGTAGTTATGTCTCCCTTTTCATTTCTGATTTTGTTAATTTGGACACACTCCCTGTGCCCTCTCATTAGACTGGCTAAGGGTTTATCTTATCTTGTTGATTTTCTCAAAGAACCAGCTTTTGGTTCTGTTGATTCTTTGTATAGTCCTTTTTGTTTCTACTTGTTTGATTTCAGCTCTGAGTTTGATTATTTCCTGCCTTCTACTCCTCCTGGGTGTATTTGCTTCTTTTTGTTCTAGAGCTTTTAGGTGTGCTGTCAAGCTGCTGATATATGCTCTCTCCTGTTTCTTTCTGCAGGCACACAGAGCTATGAGTTTTCCTCTTAGCACAGATTTCATTGTGTCCCATAAGTTTGGGTATGCTGTATCTTCATTTTCATTAAATTCTAAGAAGTCTTTAATTTCTTTCTTTATTTCTTCCTTGACCAGGTCATCATTGAGTAGAGCATTGTTCAACTTCCATGTATATGTGGGCATTCTTCCCTTATTGTTATTGAAGACCAGCTTTAGCCTGTGGTGGTCTGATAGGACACATGGTATTATTTCTATTTTTCTGTATCTGTTGAGGCCTGTTTTATGACCAATTATATGGTCAATTTTGGAGAAAGTATCATGAGGTGGTGAGAAGAAGGTATATCCCTTTGTTTTAGGATAGAATGTTCTATAACTATCTGTTAAGTCCATTTGGTTCATGACTTCTCTTAATCTGTCTATGTCTCTGTTTAATTTCTGCTTCCATGATCTGTCCATTGATGAGAGTGGGGTGTTGAAATCTCCTACTATTACTGTGTGAGGTCCAATGTGTGCTTTAAGCTTTAATAAGGTTTCTTTTATGTATGCAGGTGCCCTTGTATTTGGAGCATAGATATTTAGGATTGACAGTTCATCTTGGTGGATTTTTCCTTTGATGAAAATGAAGTGTCCTTCCTTATTGTTTTTGATGACTTTTGGTTGAAAATCGATTTTATTCAATATCAGAATGGCTACTCCAGCTTGCTTCTTCAGACCATTTGCTTGGAAAGCTGTTTTCCAGCCTTTCACTCTGAGGTAGTGTCTGTCTTTGTCTCTGAGGTGTGTTTCTTGTAGGCAGCAGAATGCAGGGTCCTCATTGCATATCCAGTTTGTTAATCTATGTCTTTTTATTGGGGAATTGAGTCCATTGATGTTGAGAGATATTAAGGAATAGTGATTGTTGCTTCCTGTTTTATTTGTATTTGGATGTGAGATTATGCTTGTGTGATTTTCTTCTCTTTGCTTTGTTGCCAAGACGATTAGTTTCTTGCTTTTCCTAGGGTGTAGCTTGCCTCCTTATGTTCGGCTTTACCATTTATTATCCTTTGTAGGGCTGGATTTGTAGGAAGATATTGTGTAAGTTTGGTTTTGTCATGGAATAACTTGATTTCTCCATCTATGTCAATTGAGAGTTTTGCTGGATACAGTAACTTGGGCTGGCATTTGTGTTCTCTTAGGGTCTGTATGACATCTGTCCAGGCTCTTCTGGCTTTCATAGTCTTTGGTGAGAAGTCTGGTGTAATTCTGATAGGTCTGCCTTTATATGTTACTTGACCTTTTTCCCTACTGCTTTTAATATTCTTTCTTTGTTTTGTATAGTTGGTGTTTTGACTATTATGTGACAGGAGGAGTTTCTTTTCTGGTCCAATCTATTTGGAGTTCTGTAGGCTTCTTGTATGTTTATCGCATCTCTTTCTTTAGGTTAGGGAAGTTTTCTTCTATGATTTTGTTGACGATATTTACTGGTCCTTTGAGCTGGGAGTCTTCACTCTCTTCTATACCTATTATCCTTAGGTTAGATCTTCTCATTGTGTCCTGGATTTCCTGTATGTTTTGGACTAGTAGCTTTTTCCATTTTCCATTATCTTTGACAGTTGTGTAGATGATTTCTATGGAATCTTCTGCTCCTGAGATTCTCTCTTCTATCTCTTGCATTCTGTTGATGATGCTTGTATCTACGGCTCCTTGTCTCTTCCTTTGGTTTTCTATATCCAGGGTTGTCTCCCTTTGTGATTTCTTTATTCCTTCTATTTCCATTTTTAATTCCTTCACCTGTTTGGTTGTGTTTTCCTGCTATTTTTTCAGGGATTTTTGTGATTTCTCTCTATAGGCTTCTACTTGTTTATTTACATTTTCCTGCATTTCTCTAAGGGAGTTCTTTATGTCTTTCTTGAAGTCCTCCATCATCATGATCAAATGTGATTTTAAATCTAGATCTTGCTTTTCTGGTGTGTTTGGACATTCAGTGTTTGCTTTGGTGGGAGAATTGAGTTCTGATGATGCCATGTAGTCTTGGTTTCTGTTGCTTGGGTTCCTGCGCTTGCCTCTAGCCATCAGGTTGTCTCTGGTGTTACCTTGTTCTGCTATTTCTGACAGTGGCTAGACTGTCCTATAGGCCTGTGTGTCAGGAGTGCTGTAGACCTGTTTTCCTGTTTTCTTTCAGCCAGTTATGGGAACAGAGTGATCTGCTTTCGGGCGTGTTGTCTTTCCTGTCTACTGGTCTTCAGCTGTTCCTGTGGATGTGTGTCCTGAGTCCACCAGGCAGGTCACTTGGAGCAGAAAAGTTGGTCTTACCTCTGGTCCTGGGGCTGAAGTTGCTCCCTGGGGCCTGAGTTTGAGCTCTCCGTGAAGGCGGCAACTGGAACGGCCTGCCCCACCTTTTCTCCGGGCCCCTGTGCAGAGGGGTCCCAGATGTGGTTAGGTGTTTTCCTTTGGAACCAGAAATGTGGGCATAGTGTAGTCTCTTCTGGCTTCCCAGGTGTGTCTGCCTCTCTGAAGGTTTAGCTCTCCCTCCCACGGGATTTGGGTGCAGTGAGCTGTTGACCGGGTCCCTTCAGATCCGGGCGGTGTCTGGAAAGCAGGGGACCTGCAGCTTGAGTGCCCCTATCTTCCTTTTCCCAGAAGCCCTATACAGTTTCCTCTTGGGCCAGGGATGTGGGCAAGGGTGGGCAGTATTGGTGGTCTCTCCTGGTCTGCAGTCTCAGGAGTTCCCACCTGCCTGGGTGGTGAGCTCTCTCTCCCACGGGGTTTGGGGGCAGGGAGCTGTGGGCCGGGATCAGCCAGGTTCGGGCTCCAGCTCTAGATTACTGACTTTTAAATTATTGGGTATGGCTAAAAATTTGTAACACTGGTAACCGAAAGTTGGCTTAAAACTGGAGTCATTCTAGACAACAAGTGGCATGAGTCAACCCAGGGAAACAGGTTTAAATTGAGATAATATTTTTATGTAAACTCTTTGTTGATGTATTAGAGCCTGCACCATCATGCATTCATATGCAAGAATTGGCAGTCAAACTTTATAGCATGAGGAATGGACTTTGGGTTTCAAAGAGACTGGATTTTTGAGAATAGATTGTTTGTTGGAGGTTGAGTTTTGCTTTCCAATATTGTGGTTGTGCTCTGGTGTTACAAGGGAAACTTGAATATTTCTAACACACATATTTGTAAAAAAAAAAAATCAAACAGGTGGAGATTGTTACAAGATTTACAAAGGGTTGATGAAGCTGTGGAACTTATAAGAGCATTACAGCCTGTTTGCTTACTCCAACTGCTATTTCAAGAAATACATGATTAATTATTATAGATTTAAAAGATTGTTTTCATGCTGTTTCTTTATATAGAAATTTATTAACTGATTCCTCCAAAGGAGTTTACTGCAAACCTTTGCTCTTATACAACAAGTTTTAACATTTGGGGAGTAGTTATTGCTCCAGAAAAGAGTCAAAGGCAAGATCCTTTATAATATTTTAGACATCAGTTATATCATAAATAAATTGAGACACAGAAAATTCAAGTAAGAAAAGATAGTTTACTTTAAATTATTTTTAAAAGGTTCTAAGATATGTTAATTGGCTAAGACCTAATCTTAAGTTCACCACAGGAGGACTTAAACCTTTGTTTGGTATCCCCAAGGGGGATGCAAATTCTATTCCCCTAGACTGAGGAGGGACTGAATAGCTTTGCAGAAGGTAAAGGAAGCTAGATATACAAAATTGTAAGATTGAGTCATGGAAGTATTTTGAAAAAGAACCTGATGAAACATATCTTATTCCAAACAGCAATTTAATTGTTATCTAATGAGAAGGCAACACATGTAATTGGACCACGTTTATTCTCTTGAGTTTCCCCCTGCTTCAACACAGATTACTGAATTACATGCTGTAGGTACTGTTTTTAAAATGTTGAAAAATCAAGCTTTCAATTCATATACTGATAGCCAATGTGTAGCTTATGGTTTGCAATTAATTAAAAATTTTCCTTTTTTAGATACTGCTAACCATCGAATTTTACAATTATTTATGCTAATACACCTGATTTAAAAGGAGTGTACTGTTCCTTTATAGGCCATTTAAGAACTCAGATTGGATTGCCTGGACCCATTATTGAGGGCAGTGTCACAATAGATTTATATACCAGGCAGGTTTTGGGCTTCACATAGGGACAATTAGACAATTTCATTCTTTATAGCATCAAAATAGTAATAGCTAGAGACAATATTTGATATTTCTAGATTTACTTTTGACTATTGACACCTTTTGAGACCTTCTGGTTACAACTGCTTTAACAAGAGAAACAACTAAAAGTCATTACATACTTTACAAGGAGTGGGGACAGCTACGGCTCCTCAAAAAAGCAACAAGATTCTTATATGGAGAGATGAGGAAGGACATAAGGGATGGTTTTAGCCTTTTAAAATAAATACCTACCAATTTGTGGGGATGAGTTATACTCAATAATATGGGGACTGTACAGACAACTCTGCCTGTATAAAACAGGATGAAAAAAAGGCTTCATCCCAGGAAGAGGACTGGACAAAAATTTACAAGGTAAGCATTATAATGTAAGTAAAGAGCTAAAGATAATTAAACATACTCATGATAAAACAGGCTTGGGAAATTTATCCTAAGGGTTACTGTCAATGAGCTACCTTAGGGTTAAACCTTTGCCCATAACCTAAAAGTTAAATGATCAGGTGTAGATTCCACAGTGTCCCCTGTCCTAGGAAAAATTGGAGGCAGCTTAGCACAGAAACAGTTACAAGCTGGTCATTGTTCCTTCAACTTCCCCTTGGAATACACCCATTTTTTGTGATGAAAATTTTGGAAAGTGGAAATTATTACAAGATTTAAGGGAAATTAATAAAACAATATATAACACTATGGGACCTACTCAGCCTAGTCTCCTTCTCCTATACCAAAAAATTGACATATGTTAGTTATTGATTTAGAGGATTATTTCTTTACAATTCTACTAGATTCTAAGGATTGTGAGAGATTTGCTTTTAGCATTCCTTCCATAAATTTTCAGGAGCCTTCTCATTGCTATCATTGAGTTATGTTACCTCAGGGAATGGTCAATAGTCCTACTATGTGTCAGGTGTGTGTAGCCTCTGCCCTAAAGCCTTTGAAGTAGAAGTATCCACAGATTTATATTGTCCATTATCTGCTCATTCCCCTACTGGACTTTTTTGATAGGATGGCCCTTTAATGTGGGTTTACTTACAAGCTTCACCTGCAAAAATAGTGATGACTTATCCTCAGGCCATTGCCCAATTACCGTTCAAAGTTCAAAAAATTAGCTTACAGACCTTGGCAAGGAACCAGATCTTATTATCACTCCCTATACCAAAGAACAGCTACAATGTTTGGCCCAGGGGTTTACAGATTGGGCTATTTTAATGTGCATTGTTGCTAGCCAGTTTGATAACCATTATCCTGACAGTAAGATTTGTCAATTTTTAAAAATGCATCCAGTAATTTTTCCATAAATTATTGTTAATTCCCCTTTAGACAAGGCTCGTTTAGTATTTACTGATGGTTCCTCCAATGGATGTACTATGGTAGTGTCTGAAGGAAAGGTAGAGGCTATAAAAATTCCTAATTGTTCTGCACAGCTAGCAGAATTGAAAACTTACAACTAGCTTTGGTTATGTTTCCCATGAACCTTGTAACATGTACACTGATAGTGTGTATGTGACTCAGATGGTTTCACCCCTTGAGACCGCTGCCTTCGTTGCTCTTGTTTCGTCCATTTGTGCCTGCTTATGACAGCATCAGGGACCTATTTTTGTGGGCCATATAAGAGGACATTCCATGTCACCCAACCCCTTAGCACAAGGCAATGAGTTGGTTGATTCTTATACTGGGTCTCCATGTTATTATATGTTAATGAGTAATACTGCGTATGATAAGCTTCACGGATGCATAGAAAATTTCATTTTAATGCTAATTTTTTAAGGTTTTACAATAGAGTAACTAAAGAACAACTGGCCAAATAGTCAGTCAATGTTCCCAGTGTGCCCCATTTATTTTCTTTCCCAATTTGAGAGTTAACCCGAAAGGGTTACAGCCTATAACATTTGACAAATAGATGTTACCCATATTATTGAGATTCTTCATAGTTCTCAAGGACAAGATATTATAAAACTTTAAAACATTATCTTAAAAAATAAAAAGGGGGAGTTATATGCCTGTATGCCATACAATTATTTAAATAATGCTCTTTTTATTTTAAATTTTAAAATTTGGATGCCAAGGAACTCTCTGAGTGTCTATGGCACCCTACAACTAAACATACTCATGCCTAGGTGAAATGTAAGGATCCACATATTGACATATGGCATGATCCAGTTCAGGTATTTTATATGGGGAAGAGGGCATGTTTGTGTTTTTTCCACAGGATGCTGCAGGAGTGTGCTAGCTGCTAGTGTGAGATATGCTGATGCTAGAACAAAGAATGATGTTGATCTGTGGGCTTGCTAAGTGCCCTGACAATGGTGACTGGGAAGCTGTTTTGGACGTATGTTCCTGACCCATTTTGCTTGCCTATATCCCAGACTGGACAAGCTCCCTTGCTTCAAGCTTTTAGACCTTGTGAGACAGAGAACATGGAGACTGTGGGAAATGCCTTTAGAAAATCAAAGAGAAGTTATGACTCTTCTCCTTCCTTTAATGTGACAAGTTATCCTGACTCAGTCATAGACTGGTCAATCCAATATTGGAAATAACAGTTTTCATTTGGAAGATTGGTTCTGGACATTTTCGGAGACATTTAAAAATTCACAATTATCTTGTATGAAGTTACATTTACAGTGGCAAAAATTGATACAGGATCTAGATTTTTGAACAAATGTTAGTACATGTGTTTAAACTCCTAATCTTTTATCTATTGGTCATGTTAAAGTTACTTTTGTATCTTCTACAATATTTAATATAAGTTATATTGATTGTACACTTTCTAATTTTGTTACTGTATCAAAATCTGACATACTAGTCTTTGCTGTGAGTATTAGAGGACCTTGATATTCTGTAACAAACTTATAAATATTGGAAGAAGTGAGTCAAGCTTTAAACAGAAACTATAAGATAGTGGGTTTGATTATTGCTGGTATAGTGATACAGCTATTTAATTTATAACACCATTGCTTGGACTTTTATTAATCATTTAGCAAAAATGTTAATGTTTTGAGTATTCAAGAAGATTTAAACATTTGGAACAATGGATGGATCTTTGTGTTACCTGAATGGTGCTAATGCTGGAGATAGTGTTGACTAGTGTTCACAGGAATGCCATCTACATGAAGCTGCTGGGGACCAGGGAACTCTGCCCTGGTTGTGTGGATATCAGACATAGTTCTGTTGCCTGCTGGTCCTTCGGGAGAGAGACTTTGACATCTTTGCTGCTATTGTAGCAGCCACTGCTGCTACAGCCACTGTGGCTGCAGTGTCGGGATTGCCTTCTCCCAATCTGATGCTAACACAAGCACAGTGGAAAAACTTACAAGAGAAATTGCTGACAATTGGGAATTCTAAATTCAATTCAGCAGTCAGTGCTTTTACAGAAATAGCTTATGGCCCTTGGTTTATGGCCCTCGGGCAGCACAGTAGTTGGCCTTGTGCTTCTTTTCACATGTGCAAACAGCACTCCCAGTCCTGGGCAGTGACTAAGCAGGTGTTGTTCTCCTTGGCAGAAGACAATCCCTCTGCCCAAATCTGGCTCAGCCTTTTCGAGAAGCAGTTAGCCAAAGATGGGCAACTCTTTGGGACCAATCCTCACCTAAGACAGAGGGCTCTGAGACTGGCTGAGTTAGTAAGAGATGGGCAAGAGGTTGGCACCCCAAAGTGTCCTAAGACAGGCACTGCTTAATAAAAAATAAAAAAGGGGGACTTGTTGGACCCTGCTGGACTCTGTCAGTGTTTGCTCCCTGCTGAGCCTTGCTGATGCATGTGAAAGCCTTTGTTCCCCTGAAGGAACATCCTGGTCTTCCTGTCCTGCCATAGGGTGTGCTAACACCTGAATGCTAGATCTTTTTGATCTCAAGCCCTAGTTTCATTTTCCCTGCTGAGAATGTAAATTCATTTCTCCATTGTGCTTCCACTCAATGGTTGGGGTATATATTCTGTGTACCCAGTAAAAGCTTTGCCATTCATTTTCTTGAAACATGAGTGACCCAAATCTGTGTGTTTCTTTTTAAATCTTACAGGCCTGCACCCAGTTCTCAGTGTCCTGACAATGCAGGCATCATCAACAAATGGCATAGGTCAGTGAATATACTGCCTTGCTTACATTAGTCCTAAATCTGCCTAGGGAGATCATGTAACCTGAAAACAAACCTAAAAAGATTTAAAAAATAGAATATGATATAGCAATTGGAGTTCTGAGATAAAGTTATTTCTGGAGGAAGTGAGACAATATAAGTTATGAAAGATAAACAGTCACAATAACAGTGAAGTCCTGCCTGAGCATACAGGAAGTAAGCCTGACTAGACCTCTAGACTTACCACACTTCCTTCACTTCTTCCATTCAGCACTCATATGAAGGTTATTATGTACCTAGTAATAAAGATACTGGGATGCAGGTAGCGGATAGGACAATTTCTTTGTTCCGGTATAGTTTACATTCTAGAAAGATTGAAAAATAGCAAATTGTTTCATATTAGGGGTAAATACAATGAAGAAAAATATAAAATAGGACCGAGGCATTACACAGGGGCTGGGTGTATGACTTGGCTGGTACAGTGTTTGCCTTACAAAAGTGAGGACCTAAAGCTCATCCTCAAAACCCACATAAAATGCCAGGAGTGGGGTTCATGTTTGTGGCTCATATTTTCACTGAGGCAGTGAAGACAACCATAGTACCCGGGTATTGCTGGCCTTTCCATAGAGACTGATTGTAGCTCCAGGCCAATGAGGAATTCTGTCTCAAAACAGGTAGAGGTATATGTAAGGAGGACATCCAATTTCCTATAGATTTAGGGAAGAAAGGTTTGGGACAACAGGAAAAATAAATGCGAAGATTTAAGGAGTGGAAGTAAGCATCACTATTAGGTTTCTAAGAACAGGAAGGAGACCAGGGCAGAGCTATGTGAGGGTGGGAGGACAGAGGCAGAAGAGTTGAAGGAACCAGTTGGTATGCAGCTCCATTGGCCACTTTAAGGGCAATAGACTTGGATTTGTTTTTGGTTGGACTGAATGCTTCTGAGGGAAGTCATGATAAGATCAGCCTAAGTGATCACTGAAAGGAAGCAAATGGACCAGGCAGGAACTGACTGCAGGAGAATGAAGAATTTAAATTATTTGAGTGGTGGAAGTGGTTAAAAATGTTTGGAATCTAGACCTCTTTTAAAGGTACAACTGGGGAGATATGATGACAGTAGGGTATGAGCAAGTTCTGCAAAGGAGTAAACAAACAAAACTATAAATAATAAAATACAGAGTATGACTAAGAATACACAGAGACCAAAAAAACTTGACTGCTGTCAACACATTTAAATATTAAAAAACAACAACAAAAACAAGCTAGCTGAATGTAGTACAAAACAAAATTTATCTTTCTCTTGTCTATAAGAAACCTATCTATCTTATCTTTAAAGATAAACACCACCTTAAAGTGAAAGGATGGAAAAATTAATTCCAAACCAATCAGATCAGGAAACAAAACATCCTAATATCTATCTGTCAAATAGCCTTCAAACTAAACTAAAGAGATAAAGACAAGCCTTCATTCTAATCAAGCTATTAAGGATTTATCACAATAGTAACTATACATGCATCAAACTCAGGCAACTCTATGTCATAAAAAGTGTACCCATGGAATTAAAGACACAGATTAACATAAACTCTATAGTGGTTCGTGAATTTGATACTTCACTTTCTCAGATATGTCATCTACACAAAAGCTTAAGAGAAAGCTCAGAATTAAGGGTTAACATACATCAAATGGACCTAACTGGTAGCTAAAGAATATTCCAACCAAATACCAAAGAATAAAAATTCTCATTTACTCAGCAACACATGGAAACTTTTCTAAAACTGACTTCATACTAGCCTTAATAAAATAAAAATATATAAAATCAAAATAATTCCATGTATCATATCTGAACATTATGTAATTAAAATTAAAATCAACAGCAAACAAACTTTTAGTAAGTGTATAAGCTTATGGTAATAAACAGCTCCTTACTGAACAATGAGTCAAAGGAGAAACAGAAAAGAAGCCAAATGTTCTTGGAACTAAATAAAAATGAAAACTCAACACCCCACCCCCAACACATTAGAAGCAGTCAGATGAGGGAAGTTTATAGGTCTTAGTACTTATATTAAAAATCACAAAGAATACAAATAATGACTTGATGAAAAAGAAATTCAAACCCAGACCATTACAGAGACAATAAAAATCAAAGCAGAAATTAATGAAATAAAACAAAGAGAACAATCAAAAGAACTAATGACTCTTAGGACCAGTTCTTGGAGACTATGAACAAAATTGACAGACCTCTGCCACAGCTAACCAAAAGAAAGAGAGAGATGATCCACATTAACACAACCAGAAACCAACAGGAGAAACATTACAATAGACACCAAAGAAATTCAGAATATTATAGGACAATACTTAAAAACATGTACTAGAATGATTTGGAAAATCTAAAAGAAAGGAATGAATTTCTTGCTTCATTCAAACTCCTGAAGTTATGCCAAGAAGAGATCAGCAACCTAAACAGATCTATAACAAAGAGACCAAACAGTAATAAAAACCCTTCTGACTAAAGGGAGGCCCAGATGAATTCACAGCAGGATTCTATCATACTTTCAAAGAATTATAAACAACACTTCTTAAGTTTGTCATAACAAAAAGACACAACAACGACAACAACAACTCTACAGACCACTATCCCCAAGGAATACAGATGTAAAAACCCTCAATAAAATACTAGCAAAAATAAGACAGGCTCATATCAAGATCAAGGTGGCTTGCTCCCAGAAATTCATATATGCCAATCAGTACGTATAAAATCATACAAATGGACTTAAATACAAAAATCAAATGATCTTTTAATAGCTGTGGCATAAGCTCTTGAGAATAGAGAGAAAGAGACTGGAGAAAACATACTAACAGCTACATAGTTACACAGTAAAGGCTGGAAGTCTTAACACCTACAGTAAGGTGTGATATTGCTAGACTGTACACATCTCTGAGTGTTTTTCAGGCAATTTATGTTGTGATCAGGAAAGCTGTCTTATTAGCAACCTTTACGATCACTGTTCCATCCCCTACAATGAAACCTTAAGATACAACCTATATTCAATGGTTGGGTTTGGCATTACGGTGATGCTTATGAAGCTGCTTTTTCATGGGTGATTATTAGATACAGAGGTGGTTTAATCCTATATATTAACATGTACTGCTCTTGTTCTACTAGTTAGATACATTCACATTCTTGGCAGGCCAAGCTGAATACGAACACGAGTCACTCTCAGTGAGTGAGGAGACTCTGCGAAACGTGCTGTGATGGAGAGCTCAGTGGCTCTTCTCATCTGCTCACTGAATATTAGATAGATAGGTTTGCATTCTTTTCTGCTAATTAAAATTCTTACTATAACTGGGCTAAAAGTTGCTTGTCCACGGATGTTTCTAGAAGTGCTGGGAAGGAAACTGTGCCATTTAGTAACATTCTATAAATCTCTGAGCAGAGGACTCATAAACACTAGGTAGATCACAATATTATATACTGCCTTTTCTTCCATGTCTTGACCTCAAACTCAAGCAAATAGTAGTCCCAGGAAAAATACATGACTTAGAAAAGTTGGCTTGCATTCAGCTCTGTTTCTCTGTGTGTCACCCCAATTCTTTTAATAGTGATTTTTTTTAACGATTTAATATTCCCTTTTATCCGTTTCTTTTATTGGATATTTTTATTTACATTTCAAATGTTATCCCCATTCCTGGTTTCTCCTCCAGAAAACCCCTATCCCATCCCCTCTCCCCCTGTTTCTTTGAAGGTGATTCCTTACCCACCCACCCACTCCTTCCTACCTACCCTCTCTGGCATTCCCCTACACTGGGGCATAGATCCTTCACAGGACGATGGGCCTCTCCTCCCATTGCTGCCTGACAATGTCATCCTCTTGCTACATATGCAGCTGGAGCCATGGGTTGCTCCATGTGTACTCTTTGGTTGGTGGTTTAGTCCCTGGGAGCTCTGGTGGGCCTGGTTAGTTGATACTGTTGTTTTTCCTATGGGTTGCAAACAGGTCCTATAACCCCTAAAGAAATAAAAGCAGTCATTAAAAGTCTCCCGAACAAAAAAAGGCCAGGACCAGATGGGTTTAGTGCAGAATTCTAGCATACCCTCAAGAAGACCTAAAACCAATACTCAAAATTATTTCACAAAATAGAAACAGAAGGAACACCACCCAATTCATTCTATGAAGCCACAATTACTCTGATACATAAGCCACACAAAGATTGAACAAAGAAAGAGAACTTCAGACCAATTTCCCTTATGAATATTGATGCAAAATACCCAATAAAATTCTCCCAAACCAAATCCAAGAAGACATCAAAACAATCATCCGTCATGATCAAGTAGGCTTCATCATAGGGATGCAGGGATGGTTCAATATACAGAAATTTATTAACATAATCTAACTCAAACAAAACTCAAAGAAAAAAACCATGTGATCATCTCATTAGATGCTGAGAAAGTATTTGACACAATTCAACACCCCTTCATGTTAAAAGTCTTGGAAAGATCAGGAATTCAAGGCCCATACCTGAACATAGTAAAGCAATATACAGCAAACCAGTAGCCAACATCAAACTAATTAGAGAGAAACCTGAAGCAACCACACTATAATCAGGGACTAGACAAGGCTGCCCACTCTCTCCCTGCTTACTCAATATAAGTAGGGAGTATATAGGACTTGAAGGCCCAGCCAGAGCAATCAGACAAAAAAAAAAAAAAAGTCAAAGGGATACAAAGTGGAAAGGAAGAAGTCAAAATATCACTATTTTCAGATGGTATGATAGTATGCTTAAGCGACCCCAAAAATTCTATCAGAGAACTCCTACAGCTGATAAACAACTTCAGCAAAGTGTCCTCTACTCAAAGGATAAACAGGCTGAGAAAGAAATTAGGGAAACAACACCCTTCACAATAATCACAAATAATATGAAAGACCTTGATGTGACTCTGACCAAGACAGTGAACTCTCTGTATGACAAGAACTTCAAGTCTCTGAAGAAAGAAAATGAAGATCTCAGAAGATGGAAAGATCTCCCATGCTCATGGATTGGCAGGAATAATATAGTAAAAATGGCCATCTTGCTGAAAGTAATCTACAGATTCAATGTAATCCCTATCAAATTTCCAACTCAATTCTTCCTAGAGTTAGAAAGAGCAATTTGCAAATTCATTTGGAATAACAAAAAACCCAGGATATCTTAAAAACTATCTTCAACACTAAAAGAACTTCTGGGGGAATCACCATTTCTGACATCAAGCAGTATTACAGAGAAATAGTGATTAAAAACTGTATGGTATTGGTACAGAGACAGGTAGGTAGCTCAATGGAATAGAATCGAAGACCCAGAAATGAGCCTATATACCTTGATCACTTGATCTTTGACAAAGGAGCTAAAACCATCCAGTGGAAAAAAAGAGCATTTTCAACAAATGGTGCTGGTTCAACTGGAGGTCAGCATGTAGAAGAATGCAAATTGATCCATTCTTATCTCCTTGTACATAGTTCAAGTCCAAGTGCATCAAGGACCTCCACATAAAACCAGATACCCTGAAACTAATAATAGAAGAGAAAGTGGGGAAGAACCTGGAACATATGGGCACAGGGGAAAATTTCCTGAACAGAACACCTATGGCTTATGCTCTAGGATCAAGAATTGACAAATGGAACCTCATAAAATTGCAAAGCTTCTGTAAGGCAAAGGTCACTGTCAATAGGACAAAACAGCAACCAACAGATTGGGAAAAGATCTTTACCAATCCTACATCAGATAGAGGACTAATATCTAATATATACAAAGAACTCAAGAAGTTAGACTATAGAGAACCAAATAACCCTATTAAAAATGGGGTACAGAGCTAAACAAAGAATTCTGAACTGGGCAACATCAAATGGCCGAGAAGCACCTAAAGAAATGTTCAACACCCTTAGTCATCAGGGAAATGCAAATCAAAACAACCCTGAGATTCTACCTCACACCAGTCAGAATGGCTAAGATCAAAACTCAGGTGACAGCAGAGCTGGTGAGGATGTGCAGAAAGAGGAACACTCCTCCATTGCTGGTGGGATTGCAAGCTGGTACAACCACTGTGGAAATCAGTCTGGAGGTTCCTCAGAAAATTGGACATAATATTTTTTGAAAAGCATGAATAACATATAAAACATTGACCAAAGCAATGAAGAATGGTCTAAGAAGGACTCTCCTTTGTCCCAATACCCACAAGTCTTTCTTGTCTTATACACAAACAAATTTATAATGTTATGGAGGCTTTCTATGCTTTATTTAAAATGCATTTTGAAATACAGTGTTTGGAATTCAGGGGCTTAGCCATGTGTAGCAGTAGGGCAGGAAGAAGGATGTTCGTTCGACCTTGGTCCTCAGCTCAGGGGATCACCGTGGCCTTGGTTATTGGATAGAGAGATGCAGTCTGGAAAATGGCTTAGAATCTGAAGATGTGTTTGGTATTTCTGAAGTTTGTAGCTGCTCATTCTTTAGCCTGAATGTTGGTTTCTTGACCTTGAAAGTGCTGCTGGTGGTGATGGTCCTGTGCTCCTTGCCTGGGAGTCTTTCTGTACCCTCCACACAACAAACCTCAGCTTTTTTATGAAATGAAACATCCTCCGTGTTACAGGAAATCATTACCCTGCCACTAAGGTCATGCCAAATTTCCCCAATGGAGGATGGTTGTCCAGACCTCGCTGGCTTCTCACTGCCCCCTACCACCCTATTAGGCTAACCCCAGACTTACAGAATTACCCACAGAGAATGAGAAATGCAAATCTTAAAAGTACTTACCATGCTTGGCCACATTTTTCATGTGATTCACATTAAAGCATCTCATGAGAAAGCTGGGTATGCATTGGAAAAACTACACTAATTACACACGGTGTAAGTGAATTTTAAAATTACAGAAAATTCGAATTCCTTGACGTCTGTGAAGGAACTTTAACAGAAGTGTTTGTTGTTAGTGGTTCTTTTATTTACCGCTAACTTTGTTTCCTTTTATTTGTATGAAATGAAGTGGGAAGAGAGAAACAAAGGGGGCAAGACAAGAAACAGTGATCCAACTCCACACCAAAATGCCAGCAGGAAGCCACAATTATGCTGCTGTATAATGGCGATGTTCAGGAAACTGTCTGCCCAGCAACAGCCATGTAACTCTAGACAACAATGAAATTATTTTCTGCAATTCTCAAAACCATCCAACATAAATTCTAATGACATTATACTTCCCTTTCTTTGCTGAACTCTTAAGGAGCTTTTGTTTCTCAAGATAAAAGTGACGAGTTTTAGAGAAGGGTGGGGTGACAGTGGACAGAGACACAGAGATGCACCCGCATCAAGACTTACGACTGCAGCTGCTGTGAACCTGGGAGACAGGATGAAGCTGCTTGACCATTTCTCATCAAAAAGAGGGAAAGTAGACGCTTGGCCAAAGGAGAACAAATGTCTGTCAGGGCAAACGGCTCACAGAATGTAGTCGGTCATTTATCTAAGGACAGTAGCTGAGCTCACTCTCAGTCTCTCATCAACACATCAGTCATTCACATGCTTAAAAGGAAAAAATTAAGCTGTTTTTCATATCCTACAAGTGTGTTCAATTTTACTTTGAATATCCAAATGGAGTACCTCTTGCTTAAAATTTTGGCCAAGAAAAAAGTTAAATGTAACTACTGACATAAACTTACATCAGGATTAAGTTACAAAAGCATTGTTTGTAAAGTTTACCTGAGGCACAAAAATGGAATATATTACTAAATTTGAGATTTTTGAGGTGGCTTTGAAATCTGCACGGTTTTCCCTGATAACATCAGGTGTGGTTTGCTCTTGGAAATTAGACTTTTGACAGTTATATAATGATAGTTTGATAGGATCCTGAGTTCCAGTCACCTGTGAGGTAGCTATGTTCTGTAATCCTAAACTTCTAACTTCCAAATGAATATAATTAACACTGCATGTAATCTGAGAAATACAATCAGACATGCTTACTGAACAGAAAGCCCCAAAGTCAAACATCCATGCTGAGGTAATACAGTTCTTAAAGGGATCAAATGACACCAGAGACAAATGTATCAAGTTGCTGTGGCAACTGATCCAAAGTGCAGCCCAGCTGTTTCCAGTCTGTTCTCCCAACATCAGAGACTATTCACTCAAGGCAAACCATAAAAATACCTCCTAGCTCATAAAAACGACATTTTCTGTTTTGTACGCCAGCTCGCTCATCTCCTCAGGCTAAGGTCTGTCTATTCCACTTGCTCTTGTCTTTTGCTCATCAGGATAAGCCTGTGGGAGAATCCTGCCAACAGTTAAACTTGGGTTCTCAAGTACAACCGAGAGGTAAGTCCCTTCAGAACTGAGGAAGCACGTGATTGCCTCACCCCCAGTCACACACAGACTCAGCTATAATCTTCAGGTTCATTGTTTAGACCAGGTGCTTAAATTTAGCCTTTCTGTCGGGGCAAATGCTTTTAAAGTGGGAATTTCAAATGGAAGCTGAATGATTGATTACTTTTATTACTTTTTTTTCTAGAAAATAGGTTATGAAGTATGCTTCTTCAAAGTAACTAGTGAGGGAAATGGTGAATGGACAGAATATGGTGCTGCTCTGTGGGGAAAAATATTAGTTAAACCTTGGACCGTCATCGTGTCCCGGAGACTCCTCAGACAAGATGCTCGATGTGCTCTTTTTGATGTTTACTTGCCTAGGGAGAACTGGGATCCGTGAGCTTTGTTTTGTTAGTGCAGCATTCCTGGAACTCGTGTGTGTGCGTGAAGCATCTGAGTGTATTATTAAATGCACATTCTAATTTATAAGGACTGCAGTAGGGACTGGGACTGGCCTTTTGAAAACTCACAGGTGATGTTAACTCTGCTTGTTTGGACTCCCCTTTAGCACAGGTTACAAGAACTTTATCAAGTTTACATTGATAAGGAGCCACGACAGTACCGGTGCATAGAAAGCTCTGAGTTAATGTTAGCTCTTACCTCATTTTCAACAATATATTACACAAAACACCAATTTTCCATGGCTGAGGATTTGTACTAGCATTGGGTATCTCTGCGACACACCTTGCCATGTTGCTTTTGGGGAATTGCAGGAGTTTGGAACTCTGTCATAGATATTGCACTGAACACTCAGAGCTCACTGAGCAGTTGTGGGAACAAGAAAGAGAGCCGTGCAGATGATGGAGACCTGACTTAGGAAGTTCCAGAGGGAAGTGTGAGAGAGCTGGAGAAACTCTATCAGAGCCATTCCTGTGGTATTTTGTATTAAGAATCTGTGGTTTCTGGTCAGAAATCATCTCTGGTTAGCAAGAGACTAAAACTACTGAGGCGAAACTTTCCTTTACTGGGACATATGATGCTGGTTAGCTGGGGCTGAGAAATTAGCTGTCTTTAAGAAGAAACCACTGACAAAAAAATAGTAAATGAACACTTCCTAATGATATTCTGCTATACTCATAGATCTGCACCTAGCCCAATTGTTACCAGAGAGGCTTCACCCAGCAGCCATGGAGCAGATGAAGAGACTCACAGCCGTGGTTCAGGGAACCCCATAGAAGAGAGGGAGGAAGGATTGCTAGAGTCAGAGGGATAGGGACACCAGGAGAACAGTCCCACAGAATCAAATGAGCAGGGCTCATAAGGACTGAAGCAGCAACCAGGGAGCCTGCATGGATCTAAGCTATGTCCTGTGCACACAGGCTGGGTTGTTTAGCTTGGGCTGTGTGTGTGTGGGGGACTCCTAACAGTGGAAGCAGGGGAGCTGCTGGCTCTTTTGCCTGCTCTTGAGGTCCTTTTCCTCCCACTGGGTTGCTTCATCCAGCCTTGATATGAGGGTTTGTTCTTAGTCATATTGCATCTTGTTATGCTGTGTTTGGTTGATATCCCTGGAAAGCCTGCTCTTTTCTGAAGGGAAAACGGGGAGGAGTGGATGCAGGGGAGAGGAGGATGCAATTGGAATGAGAGACCGGCATTACTGAGGTGAGATCATAAGGGAGTATTTCTTCAGGCTCAGACCACTGTGGTGGGCCAAAGTGGGCTAAAAGTAGCATCTCATCTCATGCTGACAGTTAAACTTGGTGGTGTGTAACAATCTTCCAGGTAAATACTGGTTTGGGTGTCCTGAGAGCTGCGGTATCGAAGGGTTCATTGAGAGCAATTGATCTTGGCATCACTGAAAGTTAGGAGAGGCCATTGATGAAAGTGCAGCCATAGTTCAGCCAAGACTGAAGGGATCATAGAGAGGTTTGGCACTGTGTGGCAGAGCTACAGTCCCTGAATGGAAGCCAAGAGGCCACTCGTGGAGGTGACTCCAGCATATTGGGGAGACCAGGACCTGGGGAGGACTACCAAAGACGGCAGCAGCTGCTGAGTGGGGCTGGACTGAATCATTAAGATGAGCTATGTGTTCTTTAAATGGTAGAGCCCAGATTCAGGATATAGAGAGACAAGATTTAATTTAACATTTTTGAAGCTTGTTTTTGCTTTGTTCAGATTATGACTGTCTCCTAGTTCTTTCTTCTTGCAGTAACAACAAACTATTTTATTTTTGTCTTTTCTTTTCTTTTCCTTTCTTTTTTTTAAAATACTTTATAGGAATCCATGGCTGGGAGAATTTGGATATTTTAAGGAGACTGAATTTTTTTAAGTGTTTGATGTTTTAAAAAAATTGTTGGACTTTTAGAGTTAAACTATATTCATACTATAATATTAACACAACATATTGGGGATAAAGAAGAAAGAAAAGGCTATAGTTTAATAGTTATGTATTGGTATATAAAGTTGACAAGAGATCAATTATGCTTTTTGGTTTTTTGTCAAGTTGACACAAGCATCTGACAAGAGTGTGCATTGGTTAAGAAAAGGCTTCCATCAGATTGCTTGTACACAAGTATGTGAGATGTTCTTGGTTAATGATTGGGGTAGCAGGGCACAGGCCCTTGAAGGAGAAGATCATGGGGAGCAGGCAGTAAGCGGCATTTCTCTCTGCTCTCTGTTTCAGTTCCTAACTCCATGCTCCTTTCTTGTTTGAATTTCTTTCTTGGCTTCACTCAATGATGGAGTATGGCTGAGAAATGTAAGCTAAATAAAGTCATCCTATATTGACTTTGGTCAGTGTTTGTCACAATAGAAAGTGAACTAAAACAGAAGCCATTTATGTAAAGCCCACTGCTAAGAGCAACTGCAGATGTGGAGGACATGTGACACTAGTCACATCCTCTCTTCAGCCTTATGAACATCCTTAATACAGCATAGCTTGTACATTTTCATGGCTTTTGACAAGAAAAACTATTCAGAAATTCTATATTTGTAAAATCACACACACAACTATTAACTAAACTCCAGGTTTTTCTTGGATTTCATTAGATATTGTTTTGCTAAAGTCCAATTTCACTTCTTTATTTTCGTGGTTCTAAGGAGTGCGCAGGGCCTTGTACATTACAGAGTATCACTACTACGCCACACCTCCATCTCAGTAAAAACATTTTCCACTTCAAGTAATTGTTTAAAATGCATTACATACGGAAGAAAACAGCAACTTAAAAAAGTTATCATTGCATGAATGTGCTACATGGATCATTTTTAGAGATCCTGGAATTTAATGAATATTTAGAAATATGACTTCTCTAATGATAGCAATTACAGACCAAACTCATTAAACACTTGTAATTGTAAGTACAATGGCAGATGTTTTCGCCATCCTCTCAGCGGGGTCATTACGATCCTGAGTCGGAAGAACTATTGAGACACCAAAGACCCAGTTCAGCCTCACGCTTCAATCTAGGTGCTCCTCTGCCAGGAACACAGACCCCAGGGGATATGCACAAACAGGTAATTCGCCCACTCATTTTTTCTGATCAGCACGGGAGTTTTGACCTGCTCCGTTTCCGACCTGGGCCGGTTCACCCCTCCTTCGGCAACCTGGTAGTCCCCCGCTCCCGGGAGGTCACCATATTGATGCCGAACTTAGTGCGGACACCCGATCGGCATAGCGCACTAGAGCCCAGAACTCCTGGACTCAAGCGATCCTCCTGTCTCAGCCTCCCGAGTAGCTGGGACTACAGGCGTGCGCCACCGCGCCCGGCCACTCATTTTTTCTATGTTGGCTCCCATCTCGTCTTCTAAGAGACCAGTCTCTAAATACTGCAACTGACTTCTCTCCTTGTCTTTCCCATCCCTTCCTCTGCTCTCTGCATGTACTTAATGGTTTTCATCTGGTATTCTCTCCTTTAAAGTCATCTGCAGGGGTCTTTCCAGGTAAGAGTTCTGTCTTTCTGATGGTGCATAGAAGAATTTTCTTCCTATTCTGGTTCTTACTAAGTTGACTAATAATACTCCACTTCTATTTGCCCTTCCAGAAGAAAGAGAACAATCATTGCTTTGCACAAGTGATCACTCAAGGGATAATTTCACTGCTAGCCAGAAGACTTCTAAGCTTTCCATAGCAAAGAGTATTGTTTCTTCTTGCTTCACTGTCTATCCATAGCATTTACCCACACATAGTAGGTACTAAAGAACATTTCTTAATGAATTAATAAAAGTATAACAAAATTACCCTACAGAATCACTCAGTAACCTGAGGCCGAGAAGCCGACAAGAATAAGTTTTGACAGATTCATAGAGAGCTATTAGTGTGGTCAGAAATAAACATGAAATAACTGTATCTGTATTCTGCAGTGATATAATTTCATACATACAGAGATGATAAGAGATCAGAGATAGCAGCGAGCTCACACTTGATGAGGAGGGGTCACTATAATGTGCCTGGGCCGAGTGCGGCTCTGTGGTTTAACCTTCACGGTGACTGTCGAGGCAGGTATTGACCCCAATTTACAGTTGAGGAAAGCAAGCTTTGAAGGATTTACTTCTAAATCTACCAAGGAGCAGAGAGATTGTGTCAGGTTTATTTTACTTCAAAGGCTTTGCTATTTCTACCAAACTATGATGCACATCCTAAAGGTTTTTGCTTCCAAAAGAGTGTTTAAGTATGTTTTAAGATCTCTGTGAGTCACTTCCTTAAATACTTTCCAATTTTTTTCTAAATAAAGTATGTCTTTGGTTAGCATTTTTGCTCTGAGATTGGTTATATACATGGCAGATTTAACTTTTTCTTTTACACAGAGACTTTGTTTAGCAAGTCACTCTAATGTCCCATTGCTTGAGAAGTACTCGTGAATTAATGCTATTCTCTGAACTGTTTTACTAGAATTTATTTATACTGGGTAAATTCACAGTTGTTTTGGCAGTGAGATTTTAAATGTTCATTTATTATTCTTTTAAATCTAACAAACCCTCAGATTACAAAATGCATCTTCAGGCTTCCAGCTTTTGTGTACCTGTCATGATTCATTTCTCTGACACAGCAGGAGTCAAGGCTGATGTGGATCATAACAGACTAAAGCCAAAGACAGGAAAGTCCCAACTTTTATATGAGAAAAATTACTAAAAATTAAATGACTTCGAGCTATGATCTTGACATCCAAGAGTAGGAATTTTATAAAAGCCAATGTCCAGGACAATATTCTAGATCCTTTTTCTCATAGAACAGAAGCCTCTGTATAAAGTTTTGTGGAAGAACCTTGGTAACAAATGAATTTTTTTTTAGAATATTTTCATCTCCTTTTATTGAAGGAAATATAAGCTTGTGCTGCTAAGGAGGTAGGACCTCTGAGAATGACAAGGTAGTCAGTGGGGCTGACATGACAAGCCACAATGCCAGCCAAGCATCCTACCAGAGCAGGAGACCCAAAAACACAGAGAGCAAGAGGTAACAAATCGAATAGCCAGAGTAAGCACGTCCAGAGAGCCTGGTCTTGCACTTAAAAACAGGGTCCCCTTATTAGTAGTAGCACATCCTTTCCTAATTGCAGACCTTCTCTTTTGACTCAAATAGTTAAGCTAATAGAAGATCTAGTCCCAGGTAGAAACAAGCTGAGATCTTGAAGTATCATACAAGTATATGCTGAAGCCAGCCATGTGCTAAAAGTAGCTGCACTTTCCGTCTGACTTCTCACATGTCTTGTACTCAGCATGTGCTGTAGGAAATCTCTCAATGCTATAAATAAGGACAGAACGCAGGCAGCAGCCTATGGGATGCAGGGAATCAAAAGCTGCTACATAGCTCAGACCATTTCACTAGAAGTAGCAAGGGAACACTACTGGGCTATGATTCTCCAAAACAGCTGCTTAGTTTTCCCGTGTCAGGATCAGCTGCACCAAGGTCATGGTTCAGGAAACAGAGCCTCTTCAAACCCCTAGCAGATTATCAGGCCCCATGGCATTTCAAGGCTGTTCTGGTTTTCAAATACAATGAAGTGTTTGGGCAATTTGGTCACAGAAATAAAAAACTAAAGCAATGTCAACTGATCGCAAATTGATAATGCTTCAAACCACAAGTTTATACAGCTAAGAACTGAGTGTGAGGGGAAAGAAACGGGATATTGAGATTTCTGTTTTGTAGAAACAGGTTTATTCAGGTAAACCCTTGCTCATCAGTCCCCTCCATGGAAGGGAATTCCTATTTAGCAATGGCCTTTGCTGGATTAGTCATCCAGTTGCAGTTCTCTTCAGTGCTAGACAGTTCCCAAGGATCAAAGACTTGAGAGCACTAGATCAGGAAATGGGAGAAGCAAGGAAAGGAGAAGAGGACACGAGGGGTCAGAGTTCCCGAAATGAGTGTTCATTTCATAGAAGGCTCGGCACTTGAGGCTGGGGTGAGCATGGTTTCAGTGATTGTTCTTCGTTGCCTCTTTTGCTGCAGCAATCAGTAGAGTCAGGCTGGAGAGGCTGGGCAATCCTCAGGAATTGATGCTGTAGTAGCTCTTTAGCTGAACCTCTCTTCACCACATCTATCTCAAGACAGCAGTTCAAAAAGTCCTGGAAGATAGCTGACAACTTCTCTGGGTTCTGAAGCTCTGGTGTTCTATTGGTAGTAATGAGGTACAAGGCTCTCAAAGGGTTTTCATTGAAGTATGGAGGCTCCCTCTCAATCATGTCAATTGCCATAATACCCAGGGACCAGATGCTAACCTTAGGTCCACAGGTCTTGCGTGTCACAACTTCAGGTGCCATCCAACATGGAGCTCCCACCATGGTGTTCCTTTTGCTCTGCTCTGGAGCTATCTGTGCACAGAATCCAAAGTCAGTTAACCTGACAGAGCCATCCATTTCCAGCAGAATATTGTCATTCTTGATGTCTCTGTGAATGACTTGGTTCGAATGTAGAAACTCCAAGGCTTGTAGACACTCTCTGCACACAGCTGATAACTGGCCTTCATCCATACAGGTTTCTGTCACCACATCTGTCAAGGAGCCTCCAGCCAAGTATTCCATGACAACTCATGGCTCATCTCCCATGAGGTAGCTCTCCGGGCAGTTCACAGTATTTGGGTTTTTGTTTTCCCTCTGACTAGGATCTCATTAACAGTCAGTTCTCTCTACAGCGGCTGCTGAAGATGCATCTGTTTGATGGCCACCTCCTGCCCTGTGGTTACATCCATTGCAGGAGACACTGTGCCTGAAGCATCTTGTCCAATCATCTCGAACCATGTATACTTCTTCTTGGGACTGCCCACACTCACTATGAGTGATCTCTTCATCAGACATTTTAGGCTTCTTCTTCTGCTTTTCAGTATTATGGGTCGAAGCATCTGGCTGAGTGGTGTTATTCTCAGTAGGAGAAATAGAAGATGTAGCCACATCCTGAGTTCGAGTAACAGGAAGTGGTTCAATCACAGAACTTGTATATACAGATTTTGTGTGTTTTGGGCGTGGAGCAATCCCTGGAGGTGGGGTAGCGTTGTCATCATCATCTTCAGACACTAGTGACACTGCTGGGGTCTCAGACACAGTCTTCACATTCAAAGTGTTAGAAGAATTATAATCTTCAACTGACTCTAATTATAATCTGCAGCAGCTACTGGTGGTGGGTGCGGGGCCCAGCATCTCTGATCATCTTGTGTATCTGTTGCAGAGCCACACCTCTCCCTGCTCAGCAGCTGGGACAAAGTCTCAACAAATGTATTCTTAAGCATCAGATACAGACTGCTTTCTTATCTCACAGTGGTTTCCAAACTTTCAAGTATACCAGAAGTACCTGGAATTTCAAGGTTTCTTATTTTCTGGGTATATTCTTGGTGGTCAACTTGACTTCATCTATAGTTAACTAAAACTCAGAAATAGAGGACACATCTGTGAGGAATTTCTGCTTAGTTTGAAATAAGAAGTTCTACTTCTAATAGGGATCTTTGAGGCAGGAAGACACATTTCAGATACAGATCTAGTCTGGGTTCCACTTCTTCTGGAAGCTTATATAAGGACATAGAAAAGAAAGAAGAGACAGAGGAGGAGGAGGGAGGGGAGGGAAGGGAAGAGGAAGGAAGAGGAAGGAGAGAAGAAGAGGGAAGAGGAGGAGGAAGAAGAGGGGAGGAAGATGAGAGGAAGAGAGAAGAGGAGGGAGGAGGAAGAAGAGGGGGGGAGGAAAGGAGAGGAAGAGGAAGGAGGAAGGAGGGGAAGAAGGGGAAGATGAGAGGAAGAAGAGGAAGAGGGAGGGAGGAAGAAGGGGGGAGGAAGATGAGAGGAGAAAGGAGGAGGGAGGGGGAAGGAGGGAGGAGGAGGAAGCGGCAGTGGCTTGGCCGGCAATGGTGGCAGCAGCTGCTAACACTGCTTTACTCTTTAACGCTCTTGCATTACTAGAAAGTCTATTCCTTCGCTGGCATTAGAGCCTACCTTCTTTGGGATTCCAGTGTATATACTAAAAGACCAGCTGACACAACCAACCTTGTGGACTGAGCAACTACTGGATTCTTAGACTTTCTGATCATAGGCACCACTGTGGACTAGCTGGAACACAGCCTGTAAATAAGTCTAAAAAATCCTCTCTGTGTGTGTGTGTGTGTGTGTGTGTGTGTGTGTGTGTGTGTGTGTGTTTACAGAGAGAGAGAGGATTTCATTTTATAAGTTCTGTTACTCTAGAGAACCCTGACTAATGTACTATAATGGGACCTGAAAATTTACATTTCTAACAAGCACACTATGAGTGACTCTATGGAGTTTCAGCTCCCAACGGTTGCTATACACAATTAGTAGGCTTTGAGAAAGTAGCATTCAATCTTTACTTACTCTCAGAATCATCTGATCAAGAATCATAGCTCGCGTCACAGAAAACCATTTAGATGATTGTCATCTAAAGGACTGACTCTTTCTTGTATGACTTAACTGGTTTCAGACATATGATAGGTCACTGGTACTATCAGTGAGTTTGATTATTTTGATATTTTATAATGAAATATGTTAACATTTGAAAGATCTATATAACTCAATTCAGTGAAGTACTATTTTCCAATTGATTCAGGCCATTATAGCACTAGCCATGGGTAAGAGATCTCTGCAAAGCTCAAGACCTGTGTGATCTAGTGGCCAGGGTGTGAGAGGGTCACTTGCATAGTTTTATATTCAGTAAATAATGTAGAAGAAACTATCACTCAATGCATTCTGTTTTAATATCTGAGAACACCTGCAATTATCTGGAAATGATATTCTGAAATATACTTTCCTCTTTCAACCACATTTCTTTAATGAAGCCAAATTTTCTTTGCAGGTTTAAAACAAAATAATGCATGCATTTAATTAAATCAGATGTTAAGAGATGCAACAATATAAACCAAAGCCTTTTTTCTAATTAATTTTCCTGGTTTTGAAAAATAAAGTAAATTTCTATAAAATATATGTGTTCAAATTTAATAAATTTATTGTTAAATAATTTAAAATTTGTTATAGCTCTAGCATAGCAAGTCAGTATAAATCTCATTTTTCTATAAAAACCGTGGAAGACTGAATAGTTGTCCAGAGTGAACGGTGTGCTGAGATGAACGAGTAGATGCACCGTTGCCCAGGGTGGTTGGGGAACTGCCTCATCCCCAGAAAAGCAGAGCAGCCGAGGTGGAGCTGGGTCGGGCCATCAAGCACCGGGGAGGTGAGGGCAATCCCAAGTACAGCTGCGAGCTTCTAGGCACTGAGGCAAACACCCTTCCTTCCCCCAATGTGAGCGGACTCAGCTGGAAAGTTAGAGGAGTAGAGAACAACAACCAAAGGAGCGATGGGTAGAAATGGTGAGAAGTCTGATGCTCTGGCCACAATTTCCTGTGCACTCATTGGTTGAAGGGTAAAAGCAAATCCATTCAGCTCTTATGAACAAAACTAGAAATTCAAAATCAGGAATTCGGGAGAAGGGAGCTTTAATTCCAAAGTTAGCAATGAAGGTAAATAAAGGAGAAAAGGGAGGGAAGCAGAGGTTGCAGCATTAACAAAGGACACAGGAGAACACACGGGGAAGGAAGGCCGTCCTGAGCAGACAAAACGACGGACAGACAGAGGGAAAAGACCACAGATGACAGCATGTCCAGAGACAGGATGAGGACTGGTAGAAAAGGCTTTCTGAGGAACAGAGATGGGACTTTGGAAGTAGTAGAAATACAAATTTCAACTGGACCTAAAGTTGATATCCTTGGGGAGGAAATGAGAGACAATCTATCCAGACACAAGCAAAGGGGGCCTGAAGGGACCTTCTGAGTGACAGAGCAGCTTTAGGAGTGGACATTGTAGAAGCAGACACCTCAACAGAAAATGTAGATGACAAAGGGCATCTGTAAGGAAACAGAGGTAAGAACAAAATGGAGAAGTATGTAGAGATCAGAGTGCAACCTAAGGACTGTCAATAAACCTGATTGGTAACAGCCCCAGAAGGGACGGCGTTCCCAGGGGAGGGTCCTTATCAAAGGAAAATGTTCTAAGAAGATCTTAAACTGACGGTGTGGTTTCAGACAGAGTGTCTACCAAATACCAACTGGACAGAATGAAGGCAGTCACACAGAAGAACCCTGGGGACAGGGAGGTTACTAATTATTAATTATTAAGAGAGAGAAAAGCCGTCTAAATGGAAGGATTGGAGAGTTTTAAAGATACTGATTTTTCAGTAGTTACAATGGAAGCTAGAGTGAAATGGAGCATGGGTGGGTGTGCATCCCAAGGGAGAGCCGTGTGCACCTAACATAGAAGTCAAACTGCAAGACAAGGCTCAACATGTGTAGCCCTCATTTATCTTCCCTACTAGGTTCCTGGGAGAAAAGATACCCTAAGTTGAGGGAATAAACCTCAAAGAAGGGTTTTTATTTATCCAATAAATAAAAAGTCAAGGAGAACCCAGAGGATGATGGTGAAGGGTAAGCCCAGGACAACAGCTGTTCAGGAAGTACCGAGATCAACCGGTCCAGATGGGAACAGTAGAGATGGCTGGAGGAGCAGGTCTCTGAGGAGACAAAGCCAGCTGCTACCTTAAGTATCCACATTTACAGAAATTTACAACTGTGTAGAGTTTTAAGATGAGTTAATGGTAGATTAAGAGGAGTTAGCAACTAAAGAAAATGGTGGTTATCAACACTGAAGGAAACAAAAACTTGTGAAATACTAATCAAAGAATACCATATATCTGATCTATGAATTAAATGTACATAGCCTGAGGCTGGAGAAATGGCTCAGTGATCATGATCACTTTCTGTGCTTTAGGATCACAGCCACTAAGTAACAATCTGAGTGTGAACTTTCACACCACTGATCTCCAGCAATGTAGGACAGAGATAGGAGGATCCCCGTGGCTTGCTGGCTGCTGCTAGCCTAGCCCACCCAAAGTGGGAGTTCTCGGGGGGGGGGGAAGGGATCCTGTCTCAAAGGAATGACACAGGGTATCTGACACCCTTCTCTGGACTCTACACACAGAACCAATGCCTCTCTTTCTCTCATGCAAACTAAATTAACTTTAAAATTAATAGGAGCAATATGAACAATGAATTTTGATCTAACCACTGAAAAATAAGACACTGGAAGAGGGATAAAGGGATAAAGTCATATGAAGCCAGAAGCATAAGAGAACTAAATTCTTGCCTTCCATAGTAATTGATTAAGAGAATTGGGGAAAATCAAGATAATTGATTCAGTCAGTCATTAAGAAATATGAAATTGTCTCTCAGGAGAGATCTATATCTGGTCCCTGTCAGCATGCACTTCTTAGCTTCATCAATCTTATCTAGTTTGGTGGCTGTATATGTATGGGCCACATGTGGGGCAGGCTCTGAATGGCTGTTCCTTCAGTCTCTGCTCTAAACTTTGCCTCCATATCTCCTCCTATGGATATTTTTGTTTCCCCTTTCAAGAAAAAGTAGGAGCATCCACATTTTGGTCATCCTTCTTGAGCTTCCTGTGGTCTGTGGATTGCATCTTGGTTAATTCGAGCTTTTGGGCTAATATCTACTGATCAATGAGTGCATACCAAGTGTTTTTCTGTGATTGGGTCAAATACAGAGGTGAATGTTAGCAGCAAACCACTGAACTGAGAACAGGACCCCCTTTGGGGGGAATTAGAGGAATGATTGAAAGACCTGAAGGGGCTTGCAACCCCATAAGAACAACAATGCCAACTAAACAGAGCTTCCAGGGACTAACACTACCAAAAGACTATACATGCACTGACCCAGGGCTCCAACTGCATACGTAGCAGAGAATAGACTTGTTGGGGCACCAGTGGCAGAGGAACCCCTTGGTTCTGCCAAAGTTGGACCCACAGTGCAGGGGAATGTCTGGGGTGGGGGCAGTAAGGGGGGTGGATAGGGGGACCACTTGTATGGGGAAGGGGGGATGAGCACTTATGGACAGGAAACCAGGAAAGGGAATAATATTTGAAATGTAAATAAGAGAGAGAAAGAGAGAGAGAAGAGAGAGAGAGAGAGAGAGAGAGAGAGAGAGAGAGAGAGGTGTGTGCTGTTAGAGATTAGGTTATTCTTGCTTGATATTCCCATGAATAAAGGTGACCAGAAGATAGGAGAAGAAATATAATGTCCTACTTTGACTCTGTTGCTGGGATAAAGGTCTCTCAATAAAATCAACTTGAGGAGAAAAAAGAAACATGGAAATAAACATATTGGCGGGTAAGCTATGCAAACTGCTTTTGGACCAGGGAAATTAGGGCATAAATGATGGAGCTGGGCAGTGACAATTTCTTTAATATTAAAGAATAAGATTATTTTCAAATGTGTTAATTTCCAACGTTACATTTTATATGTATTGTATTACTAATATTTATGTCATCATAAATATACTCTGGGATTTCAAACTGCTGCAGTCAATATGGAAATCAGTGTGGTGAATTCTCAAAAGCTAAACATGAGTGTCCGTATGACCCAGTTATGTCACTCGACTTGACGTTCTAGCCACAGATACACCATTCAGCCATGATCGGTGTTGCTTTACTCACAATAACTATGAAATGGAAACAACTTTAAATATCTTTTAACTGATGAGTGAAAGATGATATTATTTCTTCATATATACATACATATGAATGTATTGTGGAATAATATTGAACTGTAAAGAAAAAATGAAATAATGAACTTGGTAAATAAATGGACAGAATTTATGAGAAAAGATCGTACTGAGTAATGTGACCAAGACCCAGAAAGACAAATGTCACGTGCTCTCCCTCACTGGCAGCTCTTAACTCCAAATATTCAGATGTGAGTACATATCCTTATCCTGTCATAGCTGTGGAAACCAGGAAAATTAATGGGTCCATTTCCAGGATAAGGGGGCTGGGGAGCAACAGAGAGGGGAATAACAGGGCTCCATGTGATCTGATCAGGGAAACTGAAAAGGGGATCTCTTTAGGGAGGAGAAGGGAGCTAAACACAGAAGGCGGAGAGTCAAAGAGAATAGCAGGATGCAAGGGAAATGGGAAAGGGGGCTCTTCAGGGGGAGGTAAACACAGGAGAAGGGTAAAATAACAATAAGAATGTCTGCAAAGCAGTAATAAATCATAACCTTAATATCTAGAGAAACCTCCAGACTGACTTCCGTAGTGACTGCTCCAGTTCGTACTCTTACCAGGATCACCTAGGGCTCCTTTCCATCGGTCCTGGGTTTGGCTTCACTGATAGGCATTCTGACAAGGGGACATGAAATCTCCACGTGCTTTTGCCGTGTGTGTCCCTCGTGGCTGAGGATGCAAGCCTTTCTCATGGACCTACTGGCTGCTTGTACTTTGTGTTTTGAGAAGCACTGTCCACTTTACTCCCCCACTTATGGATTGAATTATTTGGATATGCACTTTGGAATTTACATCTTTTAGTTCTTTATACATTCTAATACCAGTCTGTGGTAAGATGTGTAGGTAACAAATACACCCTTTCATCCCAACCTCTATTTATGCATTCTGTTCACTCCTTACTTTGCTGTGCAGAAGCTTTTAAATCTCATGCAAGCCCATTTGTCAGGTCTTGCAATGGGTTCTGGACTACTTCGTCCTGTTTAAATCCTTGTCTATAACCATGGTTTGAAGTGCCCCCCTCCAGCACTTTTAGAGTTTCTTCCCAGGCTCATGGACTGACAGAATTAATATTATGAAAACTGCAATACTATTAAAGTGGCCTGCAAACTGAGCAAAGTCCTATCAAAATTGCAGTGAAATAACCACACAAGTAGACAACAGTCCTTGCTTTCTTTCTATGGATGCACCAAACTCAAATAGACAACACAATCCCAATCAGGAGCAATAATGCTTGGGCATCACATTTAATTTCAAATACTACTATAGTAGGAAGGAATGGAAATAGCACAGGACTGAAAGTCCTAGTGCAGTCAGAGACAGAGACAAGGGAGAGCACAGAGGGCCTAGACACAGACACCAGGGAGAGCACAGAGGACCTAGACACAGACACCAGGGAGAGCACAGAGGACCTAGACACAGACACCAGGGAGAGCACAGAGGACCTAGACACAGACACCAGGGAGAGCACAGAGGACCTAGACACAGACACCAGGGAGAGCACAGAGGACCTAGACACAGACCTAGACACAGACACCAGAGACTGCACAGAGGACCTAGACACAGACACCAGGGAGAGCACAGAGGACCTAGACACAGACACTAGGGAGAGGACAGAGGACCTAGAAGTAAACATACACATTGGTACAATCATCTGACTTTTGGTGTATGTGTCAAAAACATTTAATGGAGAAAAGATAGCCTCTTTGATAAATGATGCTAGGAAAATACATATCTACATAGAGATAATACAATAAACTAGACCCCCTGTCTCTCATCATTTACAAAATCAACTCAAAATGGTCTAAAGACCTTCAAATGTCTCCTGTAGGCAAAATATTTAGGTCTTTTATATCATTCAATCTAAGTTTCCTTGCATTAATTATACAGTTTACAACAATTATACCTAACACAATTATTGATTTGTTATGGTTAGCCCGACTATCTTTTATGTTTAATTTCTGACTCTCTCATTTATTTTTATTTTCTCTATTTGTCATTGTTTTCCTCCTTTTATGATTTTTCAAAATTAAATCACCATTTCTTAGCATTCTTTATGATTTTTCAAAATTAAATCACCATTTCTTAGTATTCAGTCGCTATTCTTTATGATTTTTAAAAATGTCTAACTGTGGGGTTGGGGATTTAGCTCAGTGGTAGAGCGCTTGCCTAGCAACCGCAAGGCCCTGGGTTCGGTCACCAGCTCCGAAAAAAAATTATTAAAAATGTCTAACTGTGTCCAATATTTTACAAGTGAATCCTTTAAGAATAAACTTTCACTTGTGCATACTGGTCTTCATAATATGATACCATATTAATCCATGCAAAAGAATGCCACAGCAGTGTATTTCTACTTAATGCCTGTTTTCCTTACCCTTGTAGATGTCTTGTCATACATATTTTACAGTCACAAATGTAGTGAACCCCACAATATAACTCACAAATTCACATTCATCTGTTTTTAAAAAAATAAAGAGGAAAAATAGTGTTTTTTATTTAACCAAGAATCTGTGGTTTCCGGTGTCCTTTGTTCTTTCTGAACATCCAAGTCTCATCTGCTATTAATAGTGTCTTTGTGTCTGAAAACTTAGTGTTTTGTGTCCTTTATTAATCACAATCACCTTCATGTCATTTGCATTTCTAAAAAGCGTTTTTCTAATGGAATATTATGTGGCCATTATAAATAATGAGCTCCTATCGTTGGTAACAACATATCTGAGCGTGGGGCACATAAGCCAGGCACAGAAAGACAAACACTATATATTTTCACTGCTGGGGGAAGTTTGAAGTTGACCTTATGGAAGAAGCAGACCATAGCACAGTGTCACAAGGAGTGCGTAGTTTACAATACACTGCATTTCCCTGTGACCAATTAATGTGGACATTTCCCCCTAACTCCTGAATGTTTACAACAATTACTATGAAATTGTTGTTAATTCTAATATCTGGATCATGAAAAACATAGTTTTATTATAATTAATGTGTGCTAAATATAAAAGAACGCACATGCACACCTGCACCTGAAATTTCTGTACTGACAGGTTTAGCTTTTCAGCTGTTGCTTTGCACCCGGCTCTTCAGATCTCAGTGCGCACATGCATTGCCAGGACCAGAGATTCAAGGGAAGTTTACGTGCACTTCTGGAATTTTCCCCACGAGCTTCTTCCAGCCTCTAGTTCCTCCTTATGATATAACCACCTATTTCTGCTCCCATTCTAGATACTTTGTGAAATATGGATTAACTGACTACCAGAAAGGTCACATAAATATGGCTTTCATCTCTTATCATTCACCTTTATCAAGAATTAAGTATCTCCCTCTAGTTTCTACCCCTTTCCGAAACATACATGTGTCTGTTTGTTTTTAAAGTATTTAGATATAAGCTATACCACTGTGCCTGTAATTAGAATTTAATATTGGTATAATCGTTGCTGGGTTTCTACACAATGGATAGATTAAATTAAGTATTTTGGCCCTTAAAACACAGGAAATTTGGGAGCATGATCTTCTAAATCAAGCAATTTAAACACACAGAGCAGACCTGGTCAACATATGAAATTCAGGAAGAGTTTCTAGTGCATTGTTATATTGTCAATGTAGCCACTAATACTTTAATAGTAAATGCCTAATAAACAATTGTCTAAATAAGGTACGTCATGAATTGAATAAATACCTTTTAATTTGAAAAAATACAAAATGGTGAAAAAACAAATTATGAAAATATTTTGTAAATTATTTTAAGTATTATGTAAAATGAGCAAGAGAAAGAATGAGAGAGAACCTATTGATAGTAAAATCATAAAGGGAAGTCTCTCCAAGGATATGAAGGTTAAAACTCAAAAGATGACAAGGAGTCAGGCATATGAATGGTAGGGAGAAGACAAAAGGAACAGCCTGTAGGAAGGAAATGAGGCACACAAGGAAGCTGCACAAGGAGGGCACACAAGGAAGGCACTGACGCACAAGGAAGGCACTGACGCACAAGGAAGGCACACAAGGAAGGCACTGAGGCACACATGTGCAGGGACCTTCAGAGAAGAAAACCCTCAGTGTGCAGGAGACAGTAAATGCAGTCGAGTTATGGTCCAGTGACAGCAACTGACATCAGGAGATAGTGTGTTAGTTACTGCTCTCTGCAGCTGAGAAAAATACTGTGGCCAAGAGAAGGTCAGGAGAGGAAAGAGTCTGTTCTGGATCACAGTTCAAAAAAATTGAGTTTATCATGGCAGGAAGACTGAGGACAGTTAGGAGAACACAGTAGGCCAGGAAGCTGGAAGGTCACATGTCATTTGAATACAATAGGAGTGAGGGAGAGGTAGAGGGATGACAGGCTGGTTCCCTGCAGGGCGGGGTTGCAGGGAAAGAACAGGAAATGGGGAAAGATAAAAACTCTCAAGCCTGCCCCTACTGATGCACTTCCTCCAGCAAGGCTCCACTCCATAAAGGCTCCATAACCTTCCCAAATGGTGACATTAACTGAGAACCAAGTGCTTAAAATGCATGAACATCTTGGGAACATGTCTCATTCAACCCAGAACATATAGTAATCAAAGGCCAGGGAACAGAGTTTGCCTTCTGGTTTCTGAGTGAATATAAATGACAAGTCGGGAGACTTATTCTATGACTCACAGAAACACGATGAAGGACAAGAATTTCTGGGGAAAAAAAATCTTGAAACTTCTTGTTTAGGTAAACTGGGTCTGAATATAGGCTAAAACAGTTCTCACGGTGACTTGAGTTATTGATTACCAATACCCCAAAGTTCTTCTGGATACTCTAATAATTATTCTATCCCCTTCATTTTCCTTTCTCACTCTCATTGTTCCACCACGGACCCACATAACACAGGGGACAGACAAGGGAGAACGGGTGCAGCCAAACTGCATCACACTGACAAGTGACTGAGATGCTGTTCAAGGAGAAAGGACTCCAAAATTCAACACGCTAGCACAGACACCAAGAGACTTAGAGAACACCTAAATGTACCCACTAGATGGCTGCCTTCACTCTAGACAGCCACTGTCACATTAGACAGCTACTTTCACACAGCTGCATCACACTGGACAGCCACTGTCATACTAGTCAGCTACCCTCACACTGGACAGCTACCCTCACACTGGACGGCTACCCTCACACTGGACGGCTACCCTCACACTGGACGGCTACCCTCACACTGGACGGCTACCCTCACACTGGACGGCTACCCTCACACTGGACGGCTACCCTCACACTGGGACTTGCTACCCTCACACTGGGACGGCTACCCCTCACACAGGACAGCTACACCCCTCACACTGGACAGCTACCTCACACAGGACGGCTACCCTCACACTGGACAGCTACGCTGGACGGCTACCCTCACACTGGATGGCTACCCTCACACTGGACAGCTACCCTCACACTGGACAGCTACCCTCACACTGGACAGCTACCCTCACACTGGATGGCTACCCTCACACTGGATGGCTACCCTCACACTGGATGGCTACCCTCACACTGGACGGCTACCCTCACACTGGATGGCTACCCTCACACTGGATGGCTACCCTCACAAGGCCAGTTGCACTTGAGGTAACAGAACTTGTCAACATGAGATTCTTCCTGGAGTGTTGAGGCTTTTTCTAAAACTGCTTTATTTTCTTAATAATAATTTTTCTAAATAAGCAAATAAATAATACAAATTTCTTAATTTTTTTCTCTTTTTAACCTGCTTGATATTATCAAATTTCTAGGCACTAATTAAAACTACAGGTGGTAATATATTATTTCTCTGTTCACATGATATATTGAACAGTCAAAACTGCTTCCTCTCTTAAACAGAGAAATTCATTTCCCAAGGGAAGGCCTACAGGGAAATGGTGTCACACTTCATCTCCATTATCCTTCATCCATGACAGATTAATTTAAGAGTGAACATTAATAGGGAGGATTTCTAAATTGTCAGTATTGGGGGGGAGGGTTATGGTTTTGAAAATAATAACATAAAGTCATAGCACATCAGACAACATGTGTTCTAATAACAGCTTTAGAGATGATTTTAATTTTTCTTGAAAGATAAAGGGTAGTTTATCAAATGTCAGCTGTGAACTTGGTGACAACTAATTATCTTCCATTTCACAGCAGCTGATAAGTGAGATAAAGATGATGAATACCTACTGTTGCCAGGTAACCGCATCTACTGTGCTTCCTGCCACCTTCAGGAATCTGTAGGAATACAGAAAAAAGATGGTGTGACTTGAAATAACCATATCTCCAGAGCTACAGTGAGGCAAAGCAGGACATATATTGGGCCATTCACACGCTGATATACTTCCTCAGAGAACCAACCCCTAGTCCTAGCAGTGGAAATCAAACTCCCAGTGCAGCATTTTCCTCACATCTGTCAGGTTCCCAAGTCTATGCCTGACAGTTCTCACACTCATCTTTGCATGATCCAAACATACCTGTGCTGCTTTCTACTCTCCAAAGACTCTGATCTCAGCTGGGAAACAATGCTCTTTCCCAAGCATGGCAGCACAGTAGATGCCTTTGGAAACTGCAGGCCTATCTCCCTGGAGAAAGCATGGGAGAAGCCAATTTCACATCTGCAAAGCACTGTCAAACATGCTCCAGTGCACAGCTGCCACATCTGTGTGAAACACGAGCACCTCAAAGAGTAACTTATCCACTTCTGGAGCAGCTAGATAGGGAGCTAAGCATCCTCCATCCAGCATGCCTAGCTCTAAAGCAGAGAGAGGCTGGCTCTGGGCACAGTTTACAGCAAAGCCTTGTGTGGCCCCGAGCAGGTTCAGAACCAAAGAGGAGAATGCACTGTGTTTTGCAGTGCCACAGGCCACATGTTTGAAATAACTGTCTGTGCTCACTTGTTCGAGGGCATGTATTGCCAAGGCTACTACTTTTCTCGGAGAGTTGTTACTCAAAATCAGGAATCAAAGGAAACATCCCAGTTCTTTCAAATGTTCTTTTCAGCCTCAAGACTCCAAAGAAGAATGTCTCTTCAAAGAAAACATTTGATTGTGTTTTATAACCAAAGAGCTCTTGAACAGAAGAGATGGTCTCTATCCTGGAAGACCCTTGCTGTACCCCACACTAGCAGAATTTCTCTAGACAGATGGATGAGCAAAGAAGGGAACTGTGAGCAAATCAAAAGTTCTGTTTGGCTGTGATGGTGGGAAAGGACTCAGTCTACCTGTAGAACAAACTGGACGTACGTGGAAACCAGGAATTTTGATTAGCCACAAAGTGAGTCTATAAAGGAATAAGGGAAAAGGGAAAAGGGAGAAGGGCGTCAGACAGACACGTCAAACAGGGTGGGAGGAACAGCTGGAGGAAGAAGCAACTGCCTCGATGGTCTTCGATTGATTTTGTCTTTTATGCTTTCGCTTTTCTTTCTACCAGTACCAGTCTACAGTCTGGGAGCAAGAATGAGGAAATATAACAGTGTATAAAACAGAATGGAATTAGTCTGGTGGGTTTACTCAAAATGTCATGTGGCTTGGAAGGCATTTTCTGAGTACTTAGTATGCACTCTGTATGTGTGCACATGCGTGTGTGTGTGTGTGTGTGTGTGTGTGTGTGTGTGTGCTTGGTGAGGAGGATGTTGGATGTTACCAATCCCTCGTTACAGATGACGTGCAGCTTCTTCACTGGCTAGAAAGGTAGACTTTTCAGATTTCCCACTTGGCTGACTCTAGGTTATGCCACTTCGCCTCATTTCACCAGCAGGAAAACCTTTGGGTCTGGCGGGGTGGTTCACCCTCCTCCCTGCTTCCCTGCCCTGTGTTTAGGAGTCCCCTTTCAGAGTTAGCAGGACAGAAATGTTTATGTACTTGGTCATTTCCACGTTGGTATGTGCAGCCCAAGTCAATAAGCACATAGTAAGCATCTGTCAAGGTGCAGAAAAAGAAAATAAAACACTATCGGGCCAAAGGAAATGAATGAGGACACCCAGACTATTTCTGCGGCATCTGTAATCCAAGCCATGGAGGACTCGGTGGCCTAGAGATAAAGGGAGGGAGACGGCATTCTTTATCTCTTCTTCAGGATGTTGTAAAAGTCAGAACATCTAGACAGTCTTACATGTAAACATTATTAGTTTTTTAAAAGAAAAGAAACAAAGATTTAAACATACATTTGC
This sequence comes from Rattus rattus, assembly GCF_011064425.1. NCBI lineage: Eukaryota > Metazoa > Chordata > Mammalia > Rodentia > Muridae > Rattus > Rattus rattus. The sequence continues at coordinate 42,101,935 of NC_046155.1, forward strand.
AAGGGATTTACTCCTCCAAAATAGTTTCTATCATCTCTGAAATAATAATAGTTTAAAAAACTGCCTTCCAAATCATAAAAATAACCACAAGGAAACTGCCTGTTCTTATAAACTGTTTTCAGCTTCTCATGTGTGTAGATCACACACTCTGCACAAGAAAACAATCAGGGAGATATTCCTATTTAAAGTACAGACAGCCGCATCTTACAGAGGTGTTTGAGTTGTTCAAACTCACACGGCCAGTGTGGACTAAGATCAGAATTTGTTTCCAAATCCAACCCGGTTTCTGGAACCCTGCAAGGCCCCTAAGCTAGTCCCACCAGAGCCGAGTAGCATAGTACAACTCTAAAATGGAAAAGGAAAAGTTGAAATTTTATGTTGAGAGAATACAGCCATATTTATTAGAAAACATATCAGGCTTAAATATCTTCCTTACGTTTCTTACTTTTTTCTAAAAAAGCAAGCTCTTTAGTATTTATTTGCAAGAAAATGTGCAGAATGCGCACATCAAGCGGTGATCCAGTTGGTGTCCATCCACAGGCAAATACAGGGCGACCCAGAAGACAGAAACGTACACGCTAACCACCAAGGGTACTGTGTGCCACACCAGCTCCAGCCTCTGCGCCGGTGCAGTCACAGTTGGGAGAGCAGCTAGCTCTGCCGTCTGCGGTGTTAGAAAGCAGATCCATATCATGTGTACCTCTGAACAGAACAGAGACAGAGGGTCTAGCTTGTGCTATAAGGAACAACCTGGTTTATGGGAGGCATGAACAAGACAAGCTATGTTCTCAGGGTCCAGTGTAGCTGGATGCCAAGAAAGAGGTGAGGGAATGGTAGGAGGTCAGGCTGGTCAGGGCTTTAGCAAGAAAGCACTGTAATAACCTGATCCTTGTCCTAACAGTAAGATGCTCATCCAAATCCCATTGCGTCTGTGTGTCCAGCTGCTAGCAGGGCTATAGGACAAGCTCGTGTGTGTCCTTCACGGATGGCTGTTCAGTTTAGCATTTGGTTTTTAGGAAGATGACTCCAGCTGTAGTTAAGTGTGAAAGTTACCAGTGGGAGTTGGTTGGCAGGAATCTACTGCAGGGGGATGAGGAGCTTTGAATTGTGACAATGAAACACAGTATGGTAGAACAAGGAAGGTTGTGGAAGTTTTAATTGTCGCACTATTGAGATATTTCTAACAGGACTTTCTAATCCTATTGAAGATACATTGAAAAATAAAAGTTGGGGCTGGAGAGATGGCTCAACAGTTAAGAGCTCCGACTGCTCTTCCAGAGGTCCTGAGTTCAATTCTCAGCAACCACATGGTGGCTCACAACCATCTGTAATGGGATCTGATGCCCTCTTCTGGTGTGTCTGAAGACAGCTACAGTGTACTTATATATAATAAATGAATAAACCTTTAAAAAAAAAGTAAATAGTCATTGAGTGTCGCAGCTATGTAGTCACAAGAAAATTAGAACAAAAATATCCTGCTTGGCCAAAAGGCCCTGGAAAGTCAATGAAAAAGATAGACAGTTCTCCATGATGAAAACTAGAAACCAACTCTTCATAAGAGCTTCATCTTAGAGACCTGCATTGCATTCAGTCATTTGTTCTGTTAAATATGCCAGTAAATCCTTCAATAAATCATTATCAATCAAACTTATATTATATGAAGAATGGGAACGCTATAAAGTTAGGGACATTGAAAATAATACCAATAATCTCTCTATATAGCCATGAAATAGGAGATATGATAGGACAAAATAGAATATTTGGAGAATTTACTGAGAAATATTATGGTGTTTTGAATGTTTGGCCCAGGGAGGAGCACTATTAGGAGGTGTGGACTTGGAGTAGGTGTGGCCTTGTTGAAGAAAGTTTGTCACTGTGGGCGTGGGCTTTAAGACCCTCATCCTAGCTCCCTGGAAGCCAGTCCTCTCCTGTTTGTCTTCAGAACAAGATGTAGAGCTCTCAGCTCCTCCTGCATCACGCCTTCCTGGGCACTACCATGCTCCCATCTTGATGATAATGGACTGAACCTCTGAACCTGTAAACCAGCCCCAATTAAATGATGTCCTTATAGAGGTTGACTTGGTCATGGTGTCTGTTCACAGCAAGAACCTAACAGCATGGTACTTAACATAAGTTAGTACCAGGGACTGAGGCATTGTTATTATAGGCCTTTGTTTGGAAGAATGTGGATTTTGGGCCTTTGGATTTGGAAAGTAATGGAATGCTTTAAGTGGAGCTTACTGGGCCAATCTAGTAGGGATGTGGAAGACTTTGTTAGGGGTTTCAGAGGAGAAGAATTTCAATATGTGCCTGAGAGATTGTTCTTGATACTGTGATGAAAAAATGTAGCTGCTTTTTGCCCTTCTCTGAAGAGTCTACTTGCATTGACAAAGGAAGTCTCAAAAGAGGTAAACAGAGATTTTTTTCTGGTTAGGTCTTGTGAAGAGCATTTTGAACAAGCATAGCAAGCTTAGAAAGGAAAATATATAACATATGGTTCAAGTAATCAGGAGGCACCAGGAAGTGAAATGGAGCTGACTCCTATGTTCAAGAAGATAAACAGATTAAAGGAGTGCTGACTTTGGGGCAACATCCCACACAGCTAACATGGTGGAACACACCTTTAATTCCTGGAGACAGAGGCAAGTAGATCTCTAAGTTCAAGGCCAGCCTGGTATAGAGCAAGTTCTAAGTAGAAAAAAGCTAAGTCTAGGTGTGGTAGCACATGCCCAGGATTCAGGAGACAAAGCCTTGTAGATCTCTGGGTTCAAGGTCAGTCTCCAGAGCAAGTTCCAGAACAGCCAAGTTTAGACAGTGAAGGAGCTGGAAATCAGAAAGCTGGTGATAATGTAATAGAACAAGGGGGCCATGTTCCAGCTAGAGCAAGGAGCGGAACTTGGCAGTTTGTGCCCTGTGGCTCTGGTTTTAGAGTGAAAAACAGAAGGGACTACTGGGACAATTAATCTTGGTTAGCTGGAGCTAAGAAATAAGCAGTGATTAAGAAGAGACCAGCATCACTGAGGTGAAATCTTATGGGAAGTGTTTTTTGAGAGCACAAAGAAGCTGTGTTCCAGAGATAGCCAAGGTTGGACGTGGTAATGTATAAGAATTATTCACGTGGTATTGGTTTTGAAGGTATGAAGGGGTCAATGAGGAGCAGTTGAGGCTTGGCTCTATGAGAGTCTATAGAAAGCCATTGGTGAAGCTACAGTCTCAGTTGTAGTTGACGACCCAGGACTGAAGTAGTCATGTAAGAAGTTGAGGTTTGGCACCATGAATAGAGCCTGTGAAAGGTGAAGCCTAGTTGCAGCAGAAGACTCCAGTGTATTGGAGATGCCAGTACCATTGGATGATCACCAAGAACAGCAGCAGCAGTGGAGTAGATTAACCTGAGCTTAGAGTGCTACAGAGGACACAGCTGGAGGAGTGACCCAAGACCTCTGGAGGAGCCCAGAAAAGCATATGTGGATCCCAGACATTGGAACAAGAAGCTGTGAAGTTGAAGCTGAGTTGGAGACCCCAAGATTAACATGTCATAGATTTGGAATACCTGCTGAGGAACGCTGCTAACAGGGAATGGAACCAGCCCAAGAGAAAGGAGTTTGTTGCAGTCACCAAAGATAAAAAAGGAGTTGGAGATCTGAAGATCTCTTTAACAGATAGGGAGATGCAGAGCTTGGAGGCTGCCCGGGCGGTTTCCTGTCTTGTTTTGTGGATTACATTTAAGTGATTGGATGACTGTCAGAAGAGACCTTGAACTTTGGACTTTTAACATTGTTAAGACTGCTATAAACTATGGGGATTTTGAAAGTTAGATTAAATATATTTATTATTTGCTATGGCTAGGAATAGCCCCCATAGACTCATGTTTGAATAAGCCTATGGGGCCAGGGAGTCGAACATGGGGGTTGTGCTTGGCCCAAGGAGTGGCACTATTAGGAGACATGGCCTTGTTGGAGGAAGTGTGTCACTGTGTGGGGGAAGGGTGGCTATGAGACCTTCCTCCTAACCAGGTGGGAGCCAGTCTTCTCCTGTCGGCCTTTGGATGAAGATGTAGAACTCTCAGCTCCTCTAGCCTTACATATGCCTGGTGCTGCCATGCTCCTGCCTTGATAACAGAGAGAAGCTCTGAATCTGTAAGCCAGCTCAAAGTAAATGCTGTCTTTATAAGACTTGCCTTGATTATGATGTCTGTTCACAGCAGTAAAACCATAACTATGACAAATATCTTAAACCAAATATAGTAAAACAAATCAAAACAAAAACAAAAAAATAAAAATAAATAAAAACCCCTATGGTGATCTTGAAAAGGACACAATTTATTTCTTACACTATCGTATGCACTTAGAAAAATTTAATACAAAAGGCCCAGTAGATAATTTTGAAGCTTTACAAAGTCATTCCAAATTTTGCCGGAAAGAAGCCTAGTAAATTAAGTTAAACTGGAATAATAAAGAAATGTCTATTCATTCTATCATGGATTAATGTGTATCTCAAACACAGTAGTGATGAAAACAGTCTTAATTATGGAACTAGTAAGAAAATCTTATGGAGTAGAATAGACTTTTAAAGGTATAAATGTAACAACAAGAATTTACCATCTGGAGAGCATTTAGAATAGGACCACATGACTGGTTTTCATTTTTTTGAAATAGAAATTAAGGTCAGACTCTTACCTTTCTATGTTGTAGAAAATATAAAACTACTTAAATATAATCTAGCTTCAGTGAATATTTAAACTATTTTAATCCCTAAACATTTGTTATTTCCAACAATTTATTACCATTTGACTTCAGTAGTGTAGAGAAGCAACAGAAACGTTGTGGCTAACTTTGAGGAAACAATATTAGTGAACATATGAAAGTCGTTATAAACTATATTTTCTTTTGTTCTTGGTAAATTGATGAGACAAAGCATATGTATGTATTTCTACACTTATTCTGGGGAAGGGAAATAATTTTATGGATAATGTTAAACACCCTATGGGTTTTTGTTTGGTTTGTTTCATTTTGCTTTATCATATGGCCAAAGACAGTCTTCTTATTTTGAGAAGGGTTAAAAATACTTATCACAGATTCAAATACTTTGTTTACACAAGCCTTTGAATAGCACCGTTTAAAACTCCACCAGGAAAAGGGAAATTAACAACAGAAACAGCACAAGGGAAATGGAGTATACAAAATCCCAAGGAACAAATCCGACAGTCAACGGGTCAGAGGCTTGCTCCCTGCTTCCACACCCTTTTCTTGAAAATGAGGACTTTCAATATCTAATATATATATATATATATATATATATATATATATATATATATATATATTGTCTACACTCTGCTTTATGACTACATTGTCACTGTGGAAGACAATGAGTCCCAAAAGATCATAACCTTGGTTTATCACAGATACTTATGCTCCTTCCTTCCGCCTCTTTCCCAGAAACAGGTCCACAGCACACAAATGACCAGAGTTGCGCAGTGCTCAGCAGTAGTGATGTTAAAGAGAGGATGTTGCCATCCATACAGAAGAGCACTGTAAGAAGAGCATTAGCTGAAGCTTCCAATGTAAGTTACAGGTCACCCAGGATATGAATACTGACAAGGAGGGAAATTCCAGCTTTTCCCAAGTTGTATGTTTCCAATCCTGATTGTAAGGCCAGAAGTCTGCAATATGACTTTGGAGGACAAGTGCTCTGACATGACCTCCAGTCATCAAAGGGTAGCAGTGGAGGGAGAACAGGGTCCTGTATGAGAGAAAACTTTTGGCTAGTACCAGGTGGACGTTATGGTTTCCAGGTGTCTTTCCCTTGGGAGCCGATCTGCTGCTATGGGGAAAACCCACTTTCAGTGTACGAGGCCTTTCTTCCTCCAGCGGACTCTGGACCGATGAGACCTTCTTCCCTTTGTCATCTACCTGCACATATTGATGTATCTGATAATGCAGGGCCTTCTCTCCAGATCACAACTCTCACTAACGGTAAGGGCCATCTTTATTCATGACCATCTTCACGTTCAGGTTTGATGTCCCTTTCCAGACCTCAGAGCACAACCCTAAAAACTTGTTTCTGGACTTTGTTTCCCAGGAAAGAGGACAAGTATTTCACAGAGAACCAGTGATCTAAACAAGTGCACACTTCAATAAGAGCACAGAAGCCTGACCTACCTTAAAAAGAACCACTGATTATGTCAGACCACAAAGAAGATGTAACAGAGATGCCAAAAGGCCCAGGAAAAACTTGAGAGAAAACTTTCTATTATTAAACGAGGTTGACCTGTAAACTAATGGAAAATTTGGGGCATCTTCATTTGGCCTGCCACCTAATGTTTTCCTAGGCTGATTGATTATATTGGGGCTTGGGTGGAACAAATAAACTATTAATTTCTTTCTTCTTCCCCTTCCTTCTCTCTTTTCCCGATGCTGCCACTGTAGCCTCCTCTCCCCCTCTCTCCTCTATGGGTATGTGGCTTTCTCCCTCCCCTTCAAGTCTTCTTCCTTCTGTTCTTCACTCTCTCTCTCTCTCTCTGCTTTTATCTGTATATGACAATTTCAGTAGAAAGACAGCACAGCTGAACAGTTGTGGAGGTCTCTGTTACACCTCTGTTTGATACCTCATCCATCCCTCAAGGGAATTTACACAACCTTTATACATAGGGCTTGAAATGAGTAGGATTAGGGGGCTGGAGAGATGGCTCAGAGGTTAAGAGCAGTGACTGCTCTTCCAGAGGTCCTGAGTTCAATTCCCAGCAACCACATGGTGGCTCACAACCATCTGTAATGGGATCCGATGCCCTCTTCTGGTGTGTCTAACAGTGTACTCACATACATAAAATAAATCTTTAAAAATAAGAGAAAGAAATGAGTGAGACTCTCCAGCCAATCCTTTTTTAGGATCAAAGTTACACTCATATTTGATGTAATTATGCTCCTGAGTAAATACAGGAAAACATAAACATTTGCTGATCTACATGCAATGTTAAGCATTGTACATGCTTTCTTTATTATCATTTTAATTTATTATTTGAAAATTTTCTACATGTATACAGTGTGTTTTGATCAAATCCACCCCTACTCCCTCCTCAACATGTCCTCCCATGCTCCACCCACCACCTTCTCCTTTTAACTTCAAGCATCCTTTTTAAATCCACAGTGTTCCCAGTATGTTCGTGAGTTTAGGGTCATCCCATGCAGCACAGGTAGCCTAGTGGGTTTTCTTCCCTGAAGAAAACTGGCTTCCTCCCAAGCAGCCATCAACCAGGGGCGGCGGCATTATCTCTTCCTTTGACAAATGAAGAAACTGCTCAAGACTACCCACGTAACTCATTACAGAGCAGGATTACGCCTGATTCTAGTCTAGAGCCCCCATTACAGCCATGCAGGGAGCAGATTTGTAGTGTCTGATGTAAGGCTACTTCCCCTGAGTCCATGGCAGATGCTGGAGTTCACACTACAGTACCACCTGTCTGGGAACAGGCTAAGAACCTTTCTCAGGACAGATCGCCAAGCATTTGTTACCTGTAACTGGCCCTCAAGATAAAGCCAGTTTGCTCCAGTAGGGGAGGGGGTTGGGACACTGGAGACTGTAAGACAGTGTCTGAAACAAGAAAGAAGCACATGTAAGAGAATACTAAAGCTGGCAGAACAGGGGTTGTGGGGAAAATGTTGAAATACATCTGGAAGGTTCTGGCTAGGAGAGGAGGGGCCGGCTGGAGGAGTATTGTGATAGGCACGGCTTGGCAATCCCAGTGCTGCTGAGGAGGTTACAGACTTGGATTCAGGCAGAGGGCTTTAACTGACTCGATGTGATTTGTCCTGGCTGTGGAAGGAAGAAATACACATCAGGATATGATTATGAATTTCATAGAGGAAGGAAAATTTCCAGGAGCTGAAGCTGTGTAAGAGGTAGGGTGAGTGAGAGCAATTACTGTGGGCCTCAATGAAGAGGCTCATAGTTTGTATTCTTGGCTGTTTGTAACACCCTTAGTTGAAAATGAACATTCAGGAAAGTGGTACCACAAGGTAGAAATCCATTGGGTCCAGGAGAAAAATAGGTATCTGTTTTGAATCCTGGTTCTGTCAATTGCTATGTGGATTGGTTATGTTATCCTCCTTAGGTAATTTCATATGGAGAGAACAGCACCTATCCAACAAGGATGTTGTGAGGACCAGCGAGAGAGGAAACTGGATAGGATAGTACAGCCACTCGGTGACTATCCGCACCCTTTCCTGGCGATGGGTTGTTAACTTAACACTTGTCCATGTCTATTTCTTTATCAATAAAATACATATAAAACCCACTCTGCCTATACATAGTACTGATTCTCACATTTCGAAGTATCAAGAATTCTTTGCGGGCTGGAGAGATGGCTCAGTAATTAGAGCACTAATTGCTTTTCCAGAGGTCCCAAGTTCAATTCCCGGCAACCATATCATGGCTCACAACCATGTGTAATGGGATCTGATACTCTTTTCCGGTGTGTCTGAAGACAGTAACAGTGTACTCACATATGTAAAATAAATTAATAATTCTTTTAAAAAAATCATTCTTTGGGGTCTTTGAAAGAACAATATTTGGGCTCTGTCTCCACACACTCTGGTTTAGCAAGTCTGAGATGGATCTTAAGAATCAGGCTGGAAAAAGGGAAGCTATAGGATAGAAATGGAAACCGAGCATCTGAGCATGCAACAGAAACCATGATATCTAGGAAATCACCAGGGGGTGCTAAAAACAGATAGCTCAGTAAGTTGGAAACTAGAACGAAGAGCTCTAAGAATTAGTCATTGTCAGGTCTCAAATCCATAAATCCTCAAGTCCATATATGCTCCACATATTGGACCGACATGTTCTCAGAAGGAGTACAAATGGTCAACAAACAGATGAAAGGTCAATGTTTTAAGGCATCGAGGAAATGCAAACCAAAAGTATACTGAGATCCTCTGTCAATCCTGTTGGAATAGCAGTCCTTGAGAAAACAGGCAAAAATGCCAGTACAGGAGAACCACCACAAGGCCAGCCGAAGGTAGCATCGAGTTTCAGGACAGTTTGAAACACAGTGTGAGAAACTTGTCTCAGAACAATCGGTATAGGTTGAGGGAAAGCCAGGAAAGGCTCATTATGGCAAGAATGGAAGGAGAGGAAAGGAACCAAGTGCTATTGGGAGGGATACACATTAGCATAACCACCAAAGAAACCAGTGTGAAAGCTTTCAAGAAGTTTAAACACACCCACACACACACACACACACACACACACACACACACACACACACACACTCACTCACTCCTAAACAAAACCAATCATATGAAACGCCACTGCTGGTGTACACTTAAAGGAATCTAAGTGAGCACACCTATGTTTATATCAGTGCCAGCACAACTGTGTTTGCTGTTGCTTTTTATAACAACCAGCTTACGGAATCAGCCTCGATATCCCAAACCAGATGAGTGGGTAGAGAAAATGTAGTATAGATATACAGTGAGATTAATTTTATGCAGCCCTAAAAAAGACTAAAATGTATGCCTTCTACAGGAAAGTGAATGGAACTGAAAATCATCAAGGTAACTGAAATAAGTCACAATCCAAAATGTAAGCATTACGTTTCTTTTCAGAGACACCTGAACACAGAAGTGCGAGTATTTGGGAAGAGGAAGGGTACAGTGCACAGGTGAGGTCGGGAACAAAGAGAGAACCAGGGATCAACATAACCAAAGCATATGATTGAAAGCACGAGATACCGTCACAAAGCCCACTGTCGGCAATAGTGACTCTAAGACAGTGCAAACCAGAATCGTGCTGCATCTTCATCACCGCTGAAGGTGCATCTGTGTAGGCAGGCTTCATGGTTTACATGTAAAAGTTCCCTCACAGGCTTCTGCTCCAACACTTAGCTCCCACTGCTGGTGCCAGTTTGGAAGGTGGCACCCAGGGAAGAAAGTGGTAGGATTATGGCTGACCTGTTTCTTGCCCTGTCTCTGCTTCCTCGTCTGTGGAGATATGCTGACTTCTCCAATGCTAGCGATACAGAAATCCACCTTTCACAGCAGCAGCAGTTCATAAGCCTAGCTTGGATAAGCAACCTGGCTCCCTTTCTAGCTAGGAAGGAATGCTTTCTTAAAAATAAAGAGAACAGTAGCAGAGAGGAGCTAGAGTTGCCAGCTAGGGAGCAAGAGGTGCTGGGAGCAGGAGCCAGTGCTTCGCTGTTAATGAGCCCCAAACGAGCTGGATTTCTCTCTAGCGGCAAAAAAGAGGTATGATCTCGTATGTCCTCCTGTAGTTTGGTGAAGTCACATAATGCTTTCACATTTGAAATAGAACAGGACAATTACTAGGAACAGCACTGTAATAATCACACCAAACAGTCCCCAGCTGTGCATCTTCTGCTCCAAGAGAGAACATGGCAGAAGCAAGTTTTCTAGGCAGAGAATGAGCTGGGATGAGCCTCATGATACCAACATGGCATTACCGAGCCTGTCTTCAGATTCTCCTTCCTCACTCAATTATCTAATGCCTAGGAACCTGCATTTAACTCCTATGTAACAAGTCCCAAGGCTGAAAATTGCCTTTTTCATCTTTAAAATGCATCTGCTCTCAGCCATTGTGGTTGTCGCCTCTTTGCCAGGAACTGTGCTAAGCACTTTAAATTCATCACCTCGTTTGGGTTTCTACGAAAGCCAAGGCATGGGTCACAGTCCCACTTTACAAACTGGAGCGATTGAGTGAGTCCTTAGATTGATGAGTTAGGAGATAATCAGTTCTCCTCTGGATCGTAATGTACTCTCTACCACTGTTCTGTATTGACCTGACAAGAGAAACCCCAAGGGCTTATGTTACAAAATAAAAACTACTTGGGAAAAGTTTTTGTTTTATGCTAAACAAAGTATCTTTAAGTTTTAAAATGTTAGATCTGAAAGGTACCTCAGAAAGAATTCCTGCCACTCTTTGAGATGACTTACATCACAATGGATGTGACAATAAATAGATATCCAATGTTACCTTTTTTCTGCTTGCATTCTCTGCTTATAATACATCTGAAAAATAAGACTGCTCTTAAACAGCAAGAAGTCCCTGTTCCCATTACCTCTTGATGGTAATCAAGAGACCAAATTTAAGTTTCCAGTTAAAGAAAATGGTTTGATGTATTTTGCTTTATGCTAACAACCTGAGACTAGATGGATCCTGAGCCTAGGGGAAAACCTAACACTATTCCTCGGCTAAAGAAGCAGACCTAGAAAGTGACTCCTCGGTGATGTACTGCTATGCCCAGAGGTCAGCGTCCTGCCCAACCCACACAGACAAGCTTCTGCCTGCAGTAGCTAGGACTGACACAGTGACCCACATCTGGACAATGCACATAAAGTACATTGGAGCACTTGGTACTAAATGAGATATCTTTGCTACCCCCACCCCCACGCTGACCCCTGCCTCCTCAGGACTCAGGGATCTATGTGAAGACAAGGCAGAAAGATCACAGGAGCCAGAGGTGGTGATGACTCCAGGGAAACAGTGTCTTCCAGACCTAACAGCACTGATGCAGCTGTGAACTCACAGAGACTGGGGCAGCGCCCACAAGGCCTTCACAGGTTCAAGCCAGTTGGGATGCCAGCACTGAGAGAAGATGGACGTGTGTAGAGGAAATTTAGTTGAAGGGAACACACCCAAAGACCTAGGTCTGTGTGATCCTGCTGGAACGCAGACAGGTCACACGCCTTTAATCCGTCTGGTTGGAATCCTTTAGTACACACCTTTAATCCCAAAGAATATCGTTTAATTGAGGGGCAGACAAACTGATGAATCAGAAAAATAGTTGACAGGATGAATTAATTAGAGATAGGATATACCCAACTCTCAGGAGAAAAGCTATTTAAGAACAGCACTGGGAATTGTCAGTGAGTTGGGAGTTGAGTCAGCTGGGAGTCATTGTAATGAGCCCAGTAGAGTTGAGTTCATTAGTGAGTCCATGCAGTTCAGTGCAGGCCAGCAGAGGCAGCTGAAGTCAGAGAATAAGAAGGGGTCAGAAGCCAGAATTGCTCTTGTCTAAAAGAATTGCAGGGACAAAAATGGAGAACACTGAGGAAAAGGAGGTCCAGTGACCAGCCCACCTTGGGATCCACCTCAAAGCGAGGCTCCAAGCGCTGACACTGTTACTGATGCTATGCTGTGCTTACAGATGGGAACCTAGCATGGCTGTCCTCCGAGAGGCCCAAACAAGCAGCTGACTGAGATGGATGGAGATACTTACACCCAACCATTGGACTGAAGTTGGGAGTCCCTATGGTTGAATTAGGGAAAGGCTGGAAGAAGCTGAGGAAGAGGGCAGCCCCATAGGAAGACCAGCATCTCAACTAACCCAGACCCCTGAGATCTCTCAGACACTGAGCCACCAACCATGCAGCATACATGAGCTGGCCCAAGGCCCCCGACACTTACACAGCAGAGGACTGCCTGGGCTAGCCTCAGTGGGAGAAGATGTGCTTAACCCTCGAGAGTTGAGGCCTGGAGGAAGGGAGGGTTAGGGGAACATACTCTTGGAGACAAGGGGAGGAGGAATGGGATGAAGAACTATGGGAGGGTGGGCTGGGAGGGGGACAATGGTTGGACTGTAAAAAAAGTAAAAGTAATAATAATAAAAAAAAAAAGAAGTCAGAAGATTAGAGTAAATTGTCAGAGTTAGTTTGAGGCCAAGCAAAGCACGTCAGTGAGATGCTGAGAAGCCAGTCTGAATCAGTCAGCTTGGAGAGGAGTTTGAGCCAAATGAGCTAAGCTGAGCCATCCAACCAGAGTTCAGAAAGAACTAGAGAGAGTGAGCTTATTCAGTAGTGAACTTTCTAGTCAACAATGACATCAGCTGAATACAAGTTACTTTTACAGACATCTCTAGTGAAGAAGTTATTTTCAATTGAAACCTGCTAGCAAAAAACAAACAACAACAACAACAACAACAAAAACAACAACAACAACAGTAACAAAACCCACTTCATTTTCTCCATTAGAATGTCACAATGAATCATACTCCAGGGCAGGCCTGGAGTAATCAGCCAACATCAAATAAACATGTTTTTGTTTTTGTTTTTGTTTTTGTTTTTGTTGTTGTTGTTGGGTTTGTTGTTGCTGCTGTTTTTATGGACTATTTATTTGTTTGGCCATTTTTTGTCTTTTTGTTTTTTTTTCTTGTGTTTTCTGAGTTTTTGCTTTTGAGAGATGGAGGCAGATGGAGGTAAAGGGGAGTGGGAGAGGTGGGGGAGGGTCTGGGAAGAAGTGGTGGAAGGGAAATATAAATTTAATTAAAAAAAAGTTCCTGGGGTTCCAAAAAGTCACAATAAAGCATAATTAAAGTGATAGGGCAATTCCCATCACCACCCACACATACACAGTATCATACATGATCAAAGTCAATTTTCCTACTTCTGGTTTGTTGACTACTGAACATCAAGTGCTTAGAGACCACATTTGCTTCCTAGTTCTGTCTCCTGACACCCCCACTGTTCTAACTTGAATGTTTCCCACAGCTCTCTGAGACCTTGGGAGCAGAGAGTTAGGCCTGGCTTCTTCTATGGGTTAAGATTAGATTATTCTGCGGAAAACTGTACGATATGGTGGTAACCTGCATTCTTCATTCACAAACTTACCAATGTGAGAAACTAAGCACAGGCATTTTGCTGAAATAAATACAATAGAGTTTATTTACCCCGTCACAGTTTATAATCTACAACCGGTGAGTAAGCCAGCAGTGTACATAGTTGTACATATTATAAATGAACTAACAGCCTACATAAGGTAGGGCTCTAAAGGGTGAGAACAGACCAGCCATGTGGCAGATGGAGAGGCTGGCAGCGTGAAGCTGGGGTGAAGGAGAAGGGAGCTTGGTAGATGTTAAATGCACAGGGTTAGGCAGGAGCCATAAACTGTGGAGTCCTGGGGTGAAGGGGAAGGGAGCTTGGTAGATGTTAAATGCACAGGGTTAGGCAGGAGCCATTAACTGTGGAGTCCCGGGGGTCGAAATGAAACAGAAAGCCACCAGCTATTCTAAGAACAACAAAAAGTGTTACTGGCTGACACCAAACAAATTATATCTTTAAAGAATATTTTCCTAGAAACTGAGCAGTCCATGGGTAGGAGGGGAAGGATGAATAGCAAGGCTCCTGATGCAGGCACAACGTCTCTGAAGTTTAACAAAATTACCTTTCTTATCTTCACTGTGCTCGTCCTACTACAACCCACGCCTGGACCCATGTGCACTCCTGGACTTTCTAGTGTGTGGAACTGTGAGGAGGGAAATTTCTCTTTATTGATCACCCAGTTTAAGGTTTCTTGTTCTAGTGGGACAAAATGTTACCAGTGTCTAATCCTTACTTGTGGCAATGCAATATTCTGAGAATATGTCTGACATTCTAGGAGACTGGAACTATTTGCTGAACCTCACAGCCAGAGTTAATTACACACATTGAAGTTACCTAAGACTTCCGCCTACTCTCCTACTGTGTAATCAAACTGTTTGTTTAACCTGCCTTTAAGAGAACAATGCGACAATCAACTTTACTTCCCTTGGATTTTCCATGCAACTAACTTGTATGGCCTAAGATATGTGTGGCTGCCATCTTAAGTCAATACCCCTCCGGATCCTGACCCAGAAGAACAGACAGGGATCTTTTGCTGAAAGCACCAAACGCGGAAGCCGAAAGCGGGTCCTAAAGTCTACCGTAAAGGTCGAAAGCAACTGCTTACCGATAGTGGTTGGTAAAGAACCGTATTTTTACCGTGGTCAGTTGGAGCCAGTGACTTAATCCCTTGTAAAACTCTGTTGAAGATTTTTGTGAAGTATCCCATTTCCCCATGTGATGCTTTCTATGCTAGTCAGTAGATAAAGATGAAAACCCATTGTTAGAGCAGGTACACACACACACACACACACACACACACACACACACACACACACACACATACACACACACTCACGAATACTCTCTATCTCTCTGTCTCTGTCTCTCTCTGTCTCTCTCTCTCTCTCTCTCTCTGTCTCTCTCTCTCTCACACACACACACACACACACACACACACACACACTGCTCACACATAGACACAACAGACATACATATATACATAGGGACAGAAACACAGAGATACAGGGACAAACTGACTCACAAGACAGCCTTCAGGTAGGCCCAGATTTGGGCTCATACAAAATAGTGAGAGGACAGAAGACACAGGGAGATGACTGGACTCGATCGCTAAATGTCTCCAAGGAGAAGTGTTTTTACTTCTTTCCTTTTAATGACACACTGATGCATTATTGGTGGCTTGGAGTTGGTCACTAATACATGTAATCCACATACCTACTAGGCTTAATTTCAGAAAAATATATTTTAAATGTTTTTATTTGCTCTGATTTAATATTTTTTTATACAAATTGTCCTTAATTTATAAATGCAGTAGCGTATCATATATCTTGGTGTACATATTTTGTCATATATATATATATATACATATATATATGTGTATATATATGAGGATACTAAATTATAGATAGTTTAAGTATCGATCATGAGTTATAATTTCTCTTAGGTTAATTATTTATTTATATTTGTTCATTTTAGATTTTTTTGATGCCATTGATTTCCTATGTCTGTGGTTTTTGAACATTTATTTAAATTTAAAGTGATACTGGGATATTTTTCTGGGTCATGGGTATAGGTTTCCATTAAATAAACCAATGTTTATAATAAATACTTTTTTGACTGGGATTTCTAGTGTGTGTACATAGCATATCCATCAACCTAAAACAAAGCAATTATAGTGAACTTCTGAAATGAGAAAAATGTGTTGCCTGGTAAAAGGAAAGTAGTGAATTGGTATAAATTGTCATCATATAGATGGTACAGAGACATTTATAGAAGAAAGTCAGGTAGAGGCTGGAAACATTCCTGACTTGTCTAGATTTAAAACAACAATGTCTAAAACCAGCCAGGTCCTGACTCGGGACATGAAAACCATAAAGAAAACATTTCATGAGGTATTTCCCATTTCCTGAGATACCTGCAACTTCTGCTGTGACAAACACAAGGATCCGATCTCTACCCCAATTCATTCCCTATCCTGGATATTCCCATTTCAATAGCTTGAAGGCTGGTGTGTGTCCACAACATTAAAGGTTTGTTGTTTATAAAACCAACATAACTAATTCAAATGGCATCCTCACTATATGACTTCAAAATTAAAATTCACATATACTATTTCGTATGATAGAAATTTAGAGTTATTTGTTTCATAGATATTATTCTTTTCAGTAAGTATTTATATGCTATCTACTATATTTCTAGGTTTTAGCGATATAAAGCAGCAAATTCTTGATTATAGCTCACGGTCTATTGTGGGAGAGAACTATGTAAGCAAGCACATTATCATAAATTTGGCAAATGCAGGAGCAGAAAAGCAAAATGTTATGCAAGGTCAGAGGAGATCACCAAAATCTGACCGAAATATGTGGGAGAAGATCTGGGAATAAAGAGAAAAATAACATGGTCTTCGAAACAATTACACACAATGAGAGGACACACAGGATAAACAGAGTGTGTCATTTCCCAGAACTTCTCTGGCATACTTGATGGCAGTTTGTACAATGGAGTCAGCTGCTCACTAGATTGGAAGTTAGGAAGATGGAGATGTGAAAGGCCAGGACTCAGTGTATCTGAAAAACCTAAGACTTCAAGCAAAATTGAATTGACTAGATGTCACACTTAAAAACGACTCAGAAATCTACATGGTGAGATTATTAGATTCTGAGAATGGCTACAGGTAGATTACTAAAAGGAAAAATGACCAGGTCTAAAATAAACAAATGAAGGCAGATGTGACTGATACAAAGAAGTTCAAAAGAACGTGTTCACTGGCAACCTGAGTCTGTGTCCAAGGAAAAGCTGTGTAAAACAGCCTCCCCCTCAAACCTCAGGTGTCTACAGTGTGTGCACGCATGTCTGGGTCTTCAGTTCAACTCCATTGATCAACATGTCTTTATTCACACCAACTTTGCTTTTTATTGCAATAACCTGGTAGTACCACTTGAAACATGGCTGGTTTCAAGAATAAAAGTAATTCTTTTATTATAAAGTATTGTTTTATCAATCTTAGGTTTTTGTGTTTCCATATGAAGTTTAATATTAGTTTAATATTTTGTAATATTCAATGCTTTTATCAATATTATTCAACTTCTATGAGAAATTGTGTTTGAATTTTCATTCATATCGAGTCTGTAGACTGCTTTAGGTGATTCCACAGTATCTATCTTACCAATCTATAAACATGGAAGACCTTTATACCTTCTGGTATCTTCTTCAGTTTCTCTCTTTGATGTCTTCAGGCTTTTAGGGTTATCCTAAGACAAGTTTTGAGGCTATTGTAAAAGATACTGTTTCCCTGGTTTCTTTCTCAGTATGTTTGTCATTTGAATATAAAAAGGCTACCAATTTTTTTTTCTTTCTTTTTTTTTTTCCCCCGAGCTGGGGATCGAACCCAGGGCCTTGCGCTCGCTAGGCAAGCGCTCTACCACTGAGCTAAATCCCCAACCCCCAAGGCTACCAATTTTTGTATGCTGATTTTGTATTCTGCCTCTTTGCTGAAAAAGTCTTTATCAGCTGTTGGAGTTTCCTGGTACAGTCTGTAAAGTAGTTTACATATATATCATACCATCTAAAAATGAAGATATTTTTATTTAATCATTTCCAAATCTATATCCCCCCACCCTGATCACCCACAGTTGTCTTATTGCTGCAGCTAAGACCTCAAGAACTGTATTAAATAGGTTTGGAGAGAGTAGGCATCCTTGTCTTGTTCCTGATTTAGTGAAAATGCTTTGAGTTTCCCTCCATTTAGGATGACACTGGCTGTGGGATTTCTGTAGATTACCTTTATTACGTTGAGGCCTTTCCCTTGTATCCCTATTCTCCCCTAGACTTTTAGCATGTAGGGATTCTGGATTTTGTCTAAGACCTAATAAAATGATCTAATAAGATGATCTTTTCTCTTCCATTCTGTTTATACTGTGGGTTGCATTTATTTATGTATGTTGAACCATCTCTGAGTCTCTGGGATTATATCAACTTAGTCACGGAAAATAATCTTTATGCATTCTTGAGTTCAGTTTTTAAGTACTTGAGAATTTTTACATCTATGTTCATAAGGGATATTGGTCTTTAATTTTCTTTTTGTTGATAGGCTTTTTGTGGTTTTGGTATCATGGTAATATTGACCTTGAAAAAAAAAAGAGCTAGGAAACATTTCTTCAGTTTCTATTTATGGATAATTTGAAAAGTATTGGCATTATTTTCTTCTTTAAGGTCTGGTAGAATTATATATGCAATCCATCTGGCCATGAGTTTATTTTGGTCAGAAGATTTTACTTCTATTTAGCTAGGGACTATGAGTCTGTTTAATTGTTTATTGTTAGCTTTGGCAGGTCATACATATCAAGAAATCTATTTCTTTTATGGTTTTCACATTTTAAACTATGTCCCTTTGATTCTCTGAATTTTCTTGGTATCTGTTGGTCTTAGGGTTTCATTGCTGTGAAAAGACACCAAGGAAACTGTTATAAAGAATAACATTTAATGGGGGCTGCAGTCCAGTATCATCAAGGCGGAAAGCATGACAGTGTGCAGGCAGACACAGTGCTGGAGAAGGAGCTGAGAGTCCTACATCTTGATCCAAGCACAGCCAGAAGGAGACTGCCTCTTCTCACTGGGTGGAGCTTGAGCATAGGGTCTCAAAGCCCACCCCAACAGTGACACACTTCCTCCACCTAGACCACCCTCATTCCCACAAGGGCACATCTCCTGACAGTGTCATTTCCCATGGGCCAAGCATCTTCAAACTGCTACACTGTTGTAATTTCTTTCTTTTTATCTTTAATTTTATTAATTTGATCCTTCTTTGTGTCTTTTGGTAAATTTGACTAAAGGTTTTTAATCTTGTTGATTTTCTCAAATAAACAACTCTTAATTTTACTGATTGTTGTATTATTTGCTAGCTTGTTTCTAACTCAGTGATTTCAGTCCTAATATTATTTCTTTGTATCTATTCTTTTTGTGTATTATTTTGTTATATATATATATATGTATGTGTGTATATATATATACACACATATATGTATATGTGTATATACACACGCATACATACATATATATATCATTGAATGCAGACAAAATGGTCATTGTATTATTAATCAAATTTGAGATAAGGGAACTGAAGACAGGACTAGTGATATTGCTCATTGGTAAAGTACTTCCTGTGCAAGCATGAGGACTTGGGTTTGGATTGTAGCATGTACATAAAATCTGGGCACCATGGCACATATCTGAAACACTAGTGCTGTGTGTGAGGAACTGAGACAAGCAGACTCTAGGGTTTCCTAGGCCAGTCAGCCCAGCAGTATGGTAGTCACCATTTTCACTGAGACCCTGTCTCAAAAATAACAAAACAAAGCCCAAAACAAGCAAGCAACCAACCAAACCCAACTGTGGAGGAGAACACAAAAGGAAGAGACCAGATGTTGACCTCTGGCCTACACATGCTCATTCACAGTTGGGTACAGCCCCCCTCCCAAGCAATATTCCCCTCATACATGAACATAATAGAGAAAGAGAGAAATAGGAGAAACAAGAAACAAAACAATGAAGGTTGGAGAATATCCAGCTGTTCTTGAAATTAACAAAATTCAAATACAAACAAGCATGCAACATAATCCTGCATTAATTTAAACTAGGTCAATTAATAACACGGCTGATGCTCACTGCTGTTGATATTTGGAAATGATATAGCACTATACCATTCCCTTTCACCTAGTGAAATCATTCTGAAAAGAAATTTGGCAGCAAAAATAAAGCCATAAAAATTAATATACATTTCTTTACCCAGAAACTCAACTTTTGGATACAGTTCAAGAATATGATTCAAAAGAAAAATTTAAAAATCTATTTGTATAAAGATATTTATAGTTGCACTGCATTACAAGCAAAACCTGGAAACTGGCCAAATATCCAACACAGGAAGAATGCTTATGTAGACTTGGTACATTAATGCAGTGGAATATTTTATTTCTTACTAAGAACGACAATTATGTGAATCATGCAGAAATAAGGGCCATATGAAGCAGTGAGTAAAAACGCAGTGCTCAAAACGATGGCTCTTCCAAGAGCACGTCTATGCAACAGTGCCTGTGTGGACCCGAGGGTTGGGAAGAGCTAGAAGCTGGCAATTCTACAGTGCTCACCCTCTGCTCCGTTGGTTAAGTTGTTGGATGTTTATTTTAGTTTTATTTCACTTTTTATTCATACATATTTATTAAGAAAGGTAAATCCTCATTTTGGCACATAAAAGAAAGCATAAATGTTCATCAACATCTTTCCTTGCCCTTCTGTCTTTTCTGTTTAGATTTCACGCTTGCATGTGGAGTAAGTAGAACCTACCCTTTGCCACTACAAAACCCTAGCCCCATGCTTTGTCAGTCAGATTTCCTGTTGCTGTGACAAATACCTGAGAGAAATAAATTAAAGGAAGAAGGCTTATTTGGGCTCATGGCTTCAGTCCATGGTTGGCTGACTCCATTGCTTATGGGCTGATTTAAAGTAGAATACGTAAGAACAACAATATTAACCAACCAGAGTACCCAGGGACTAAACCACATCCAAAGAGTACAGACCCATGGCTCCAGCTGCATATGTAGCAAAGGATGGCCTTGTTGGGCACCAATGGGAGGAGAAGCCCTTGGTCCTGCTGAGGCTGAACCTCCCCCTCCCCGACCCAGTGTAGGGGAATGTCAGGGCAGAGAGGGGAGAAGGGGTGGGTGGTGGAACACCCTCATAGAAGAAGAGGGTGGATGGGATAGGGGGTTATGGACGGGAAACCAGGAAAGGGTATAACATTTGAAATGAAAAAAAAAAAATCTAAAAAAAAAAAAAAACCCAAACAAACAAAAAACCAACCAACCAAAGAAACAAACAAGAAAACCAAAACCCATAGTGGCTGGGAAGCAGAGGAAGAGGAAGGGGTCAGGGCAAGCTGTATCTCCTAGGAACACCCACTTGCACTGTCCAGTGACCTAATTCCTCTAGCTAGACCTCACCTCTTAATGGCTTCCGCACTTCCTGAGACAGTGCTACTGTCTGGGAGGCAAGCTTTTCATGCACGGGCATGTGAGGCGACATTTCCTACTCAGATAATGGGTAACAGCACCTATTTCAGGCCCCCGTTGTTTCCCCTCTGTATTACTGCAGTCATCTTCTCTCTCACCACTGTGCTGCTTCTCAACTCACTCCCAGCACACTAACTTATGCCCACTTACGTCTGCACCATGGACACAGACCCAGCATCCTAATCACACTGACTGGTAGCAGATTTCCTCATAAACATGACTTCTTAAACCTCTCAAGGCAGGAAAATACTTGTTTATCTTTTACTACCATGGGAGACCTGTTCTCTATAGGACAATCGTTCTAGCTTTCATTTCTTCTAACTTTAAAGGATTTCTTAATTTGGCTATCTCAGCCTTGTCTTCTCTCTGGGTACACGTTAACCTACAAACCTATTTTTTTCGGCATTAAAGGAAGGAAGGAAGGAGTCATCTTCCTTGATGACACACTCTCCTTGGTTGTCTTCAGTTTTCTTCACAGTAAAGGCTGTTCTAAGTACCTTACCCACATCTCTACTGCTGTCTCTTACTCTGCACCCTGCAAACCACTGCCAGCCTCCTGCAGCTGTGCACTCCTGAGCTCTCCCAAGGTTATAAACATCTAAATGTGGCTAAACCCAGAAGACACTTTCCTGTCCTCCTCCTGTTAGCTTCATCTCAAATCTATTTACTGCATGTGATGCCTTCCTTCTGCCCTCACCACGTTTCTTACTTCTTTAGATACACAGGTTCCTCGGTATTGTCTAAACTCGCCGTCTTTTCTTTTTGTATGCTAACTTATCTCCTCTATTACTGTGGCTTTAAATTTCATTTTTGTGCTAAAAACTTCCCAACTGAATAAATACCTCTAGCATCCATCAGAGAACCTGATCTTGTTACATCTATTAAACAATACTTTTACCATCTATATTTAGTTTCATAGGATGGAAATCAAAGTCACTGTTTTATTCCCAGGACTAGTTAGGAGGATTCCTGTCTTCTTATTTCAGAAATGACACCGACCAGTTAACCACTGTCTGCATCATATCCTTGTATGATTACCAGCAAAGTTCCATGTTTTATAGAGTTTCCTGCCAATAGTCAGCCCTCTGTATCACTGCTATAATTTTTCTCATGGACTTTTCTGTTTCGCTCTAATCTATTTCCCAGAGTATACACAACATCCTTTCATACAATAAATAATTTTCTTCTCCGGCTTAAAACATCCTCTGTCACCCTGCATGCAATTAGAAAGAACAGCGAGCTTGTCCTTATGCCTACAGGGCCTGATAGAGCACACCTCTTCCTTCCTACGCTGACATTGCAGCCAGCCTGGCCAGCCCCTGTCTTCAGGGCCTTTGTGCATGTTCTTCATTCTAAAACTATAAATAAAAGTAAGCACGGTACTGTCTACTTCTCATGTGGTGGGGTCAATGAGTCGTCCTTTATATTACACCTTTGAAGGCTGCATTTCATTAAGCCACAGCACTTACAGTAGTAACCATGTAGTGCTTCTTCACATTGTCCTGATGACATACTTCTGATTAACGTGTGTCTCTCAGCTTAATGAATACCCCATGAGGCAAGGAGTGTGTATGTTTTGTTTATTAGTTCCTACCATATTACTTAGAACTTAGTTATTGCTGAAGAAATATCTTTAGAATGAATAAATGATCGATAGAATCCCATGACATTGTGTGTTATATGGGAACACATTAATCAAATCATTAAAGAAAAAGAATGCTTTAAGATAATAATGATATATACTTAAAGGATAGAGTGATTAGGTTTTCTTAATGATCCGTGAAATACTATTATGTGCACTATGACGGGTTTTTATGCACTAAATGTAATAGGAAAAATGAGAGCAATTTCAAAGTTCAGTGAGAGTCTGCAGAAGGCAGCCCCTAGCCAGGACATTTTCAATAACAAAGGAAGTAAATCGCTACTGAGCAAGAACAGGCAAAAGGGAAAGAAGAGAAGGCTAAGAAAGGTAGTTTAAATAAAAATTCAGCGACATATATAGAGAAAAATGGCTAATACTAAACTCTGCCTTGCTGATGGTCTTACCATTTAAATCCCCATGCTTCCCCCAGATAGTCAGTAAAGCCTGCTGTGTTCACAGGTTCAAACGAAGATGAAGTAGTCAGAAAAGGAAGGAGTCCCAGTGCTGTCAAGACACTCAGCCATCTAGGAGACCCTGTTTTTCTTTCTTTCCATCTGTTTATGCTGGCACGACGTTTATCTAACTGCCTGGTCTCCACACGTCATTGGGAACTGTCTTACTCAGACTGAGCTGAGGGATAACTGTACCTATGCTAGACTCTGCACAGAAATGGCTCACATGACATGTGACTCTCCCGACCTCACTGTCCTCATTCTTGCTTTAGTTAAATTCTGACTTTGAGCCTCGAATCAACATATATCTACATATATGAAGCCTCCTTCATGCTGCTATGGCTCTCTTTAATTCTAATTCTTTTATTTATTGGCAAAAATGTCTTCCAACCCCATACAGATAGACCAAGGCTTTATGCACATGGCCGTCACTCAGTCTGCGGTGAGCCCACTGCCAGAGCCGAGTTAGAGAACATTTAACACCATGCTTGGCATCAGTGCACAAAAGATGTTTGTCAGGTCAGTCAAAATCAAGTGAGTGATAACAGTTCTGCAGAATGTCTGCTACTGAAGCATTAGTTCGGTTCTCCTTCAATTTGTAAATACTTGTAATGTTTTCCAACCTTTGCAAAACATGAAATGATTCAATAAAATACTATACTAAATGATGCTTTTACAAATAATGCATTCTGTTCAAGCCACTCAGAGTCTAAGATATGCCTCCCTTTCTCCCAACTCTAGAAGCCCCAAAATGAGTTCTATTGTTTGTTGAAGAATTCCTGTTTA
Organism: Rattus rattus; assembly: GCF_011064425.1. NCBI lineage: Eukaryota > Metazoa > Chordata > Mammalia > Rodentia > Muridae > Rattus > Rattus rattus. Next base: position 42,125,987 of record NC_046155.1, read on the forward strand.
GGGGTAAAATGAATGAGGAAGCCTTTCTTTCTTCTTTATCCTGAAAATAGCCAGAATAAATACAAATACTTCATTCTGTTATATTTCATGGGCAATGCTGTAAGACAGCTAAGTAGTCTGGCCTACCCATCCAGGAGGGCAATGACGTTCTTCCTGGGCCGTCCAATACTGGGGCCGTACAAACTGGCTCTGGAGTAAATCCGGATGGGTTGCAGCAGGCTCCTCAGCTGGATATAATCCTTTCCCAACTGACTGCCATTTACCGCCCGGCCGTGGATGCTCCGATAGTTATTGGGCTCTAGATTAAAAACAGACATAAAAGTTAGGATGGGGAGGAGCAAGGCTCTGCCAGCCCTTTTCTGACTAGCATGAAAAAGTAACAGGAGGAGGACAGACGTTATCATAAGGAACACAAAAACAGTCACGTTAGTAATTGCCAACTTGCTGATCCATTCATTTACAAACCTATCTTCATAAAACATCACCTAATTCACAAAAGAGACCGTACTCATCTTCAAATGACACCTTGTAAAGAATGGTACACTTGGTGGAATGCTGTCTCCCAACACTTGTGTACAAGAACTTCAGAATGTGACCTTATTCAGAACTGGAGTCATTGAGGATGTGATGTTAGTGTGCAGTCATGATTAGGGCGGGTCCACATCTAAAGACTGCTGTGTTTGTAACACAAAGGAAAAGGGCCTTCAGATCCACAGACATGGAGATAATGCTATGTGGTGATAAACACAAAGAAAGGGGAGAGGCTGCTATGCTGAGGGATTCTGCCAGTCCCCAGAAGCGAGGAGAGGAATGGATTAGATCTTCCTTCAGAGCTCCCAGCAGAAACCAACCACGCTGATGCTTAAATTTCAGAGTTCTGGCTTCATGAACAGTAAGAGAAATTTGTTCTTTTGTTTTAAGCCATAGTTATTTGCTATTGCAAAGCCTAGGAAATTCATACAAAGGGTAACAAGGGTTGCCTTCATGAATATGATTGTTGCACAATTAGGAGAAACTCCCTCGTTGTCCATTGGGAACAAAGTAGCTGAGGGAAATCATTTTGAGCAAAGCCGTGCTGCACTAGCAGGACATGGACAGCCTGGCATGAAAAGCAGCAGCTCTCAGAGCAGCGGAGCCGGCTAGAGACCCCCAGCCATTATCTCAGACAGTTTGAAGCTGTGACACTGGTAGGGACAGGGATAGATTATCAGGCTCACAGGAAATTTTAAGAGAAATTTTGGGAAATAAGACAGCCACAGTGAAAATGAGTAATCTCTCTGGAGAGCTTTGGCTGTCTATATCCTTGCACATGAATGTGAGCCCTAGTGTCCTCCTAGGAAGACACAAGAAGGCATGTTACCACCCAAGTTTTTACTGTATCATCAGCATATCTACTGGCCTGGTCTTACTGTCAAGTTCAGAAGCACAATCTGATCAGTTATTGGCTCATCATTAAGTTATATCAATGCAAAGGAAACCCCAAGGTAATTGACCCTAAAATATCTCTGAAGGTTTAATTTGAAAATATTAAATATGTGTGAGTACTTTGCTGCATGTATGTCTGTGTACTATGTGTACACACTGCCCTCAGAGGCCAGAAGAGGCCATCAGACGCCCTTGGAAGCGGAGCTATGCATGGTCATCAGCCGCTCTGTGGGTGCTGGGAGTTGAACTTGGGTCCTCTGGAAGAACGGACAGTACATTTACCTACTGAGCCGTCTCTCTGGCTTCTAAAGGATTGGGTATTTTAATTGGAGATGTCAGTAACTACTTGATGCGAGAGTGATAGACTAGAGCACTAATCCTGGTAACTAAAAAGCCAAACCAAAAGAAAGAAACTCTGCCTCTGCGATGGACAACTAAGAATTCCGTGCTCCTCTAGCACAGCACCTAAGATGCATTACTTCCAACAGCAAAATCGTGAGGTATGAAAGGGAAAATGGGAAGTGCTACCATGTTCGAGACAGGAAAAGAACAGTCAGTATAAACCATCTCTTTGAAGCCTTAAACATGAGACTATTTGTCACCTAAGAACTTCAGAATTATCAATGTTCAGGGAGCTAAAAAGAATAAAAGAAATAATGGTAAACATGTTACTGACTTATCGAATAAGGATATAAAATCCTAAGAAGTCAAATGGGAACTCTTGGTCTGAAATGACTTGTCACATGGAGGAAAAGCAACAGAATATAACTGAGTTTTTATCAGCAGGGTTAGAAGGAAGCAGGGGGATGACTTATTCCAAAGTCTTTGAGACACTACACTGTGTTAATCTGGAGTTTATTACTGCTTGAAATGAATAGTGAAGAGTTAATTCTTCACAAAGTTTATGTGACCTCATGTATATCTGTATAATCAAACAGTTACTGATAATAATAGAGGTTAATTAGGGGCTCTGTGATTAAGAGCACTGCCTCTGTTCTTGCAGCCAGAGGACTTGAATTTGGTCCCCAACACCCACATGGTAGCTGACATCTATCTTTACAGCTGCAGGGTCTCTCGTGCCCTTTTCTGGCCGCCATACACATATATATGTCAGTAAATATTCACGCACATACAATAAATGTAATAAATACATCTTTTTAAGAAAGATAACTTTAATACTTTGGTACACAAAAGGCTTGCCAGTTATTAAAGATAAAAGCAAATATATGGATATATGGATATTTTCATTTTTCATAAAGAATTAAACCGTGGGAGCTGGAGAGATGGCTGAGAGGTTAAGAGGATCAGGGTTCAGTCCCAGAACCACAGAGTTGTTAACTGTAGCCCGAGGGGACTTGATACCCTCTCTGGCTCCCTGGGCATTATACTTACACGGTACATTGACATACGTGCTGGTAAAGCACCCATACACATAAACATTCAAATACATACATACACACATGCGTACATACAAACAAACAAATAAATGTTAAATCTTGGATGAATGTTTGATATTGAAGTGTATAAGCATTTTCAATGTTTTCAGAATTTATTGATACTTTGACTACAATCATAAATATTTAGAATACTTCTTTGCATAAATAAAAGTACAAAATGTCAGAAGTATGTTTTGGGTCATTTCAGAAAGTTACTGAAAATTCTGTCCTAATCAACTTAATAATTTTTAACATTAAAACACAAGTCAGCAACTCAAATATCAGTTTTTAACACAACCCAATCTGGAGATAATATTTATTTGATACTTCACCATGGTACACAGAGCAACCTTCTAACTAGAGAAATGTTAGGGCCTACATAAATCTCATACTTTAAACATAATTTTAAATAATACAATGTATATTTTCTGATTATAGGATTACACTTTAAATAGTTGAAATATGAAAATCCACAAATATTAAGGAGCTATAAAAATGAAAAGTATATAGGCCAATGAAGAGATGACAAAGAAATAAAAAATATTTAGAAAAGAGTGAATGAAAACATAAGCTAATGTATAGGGTGCAGCATAAACAATGCTTAGGGGAAAATATTAGCCTGAGACTCCTATATCAGACACAAAAATGATCTTAAATCCATAGCCTAAAATTCTTCCTTAAGACATGAAAACAGGTAGGGATTCCATCTCGTGGAATGAGGTCCACTGCTAATGTGGCCAAGAACCTGAGACGAGGTAGTCCTGGGCCTAGGGGAGGCTGACTGCCATGAATACAGTATATATAGTCAGCATTACTCTGCTAAAGGAAGGAGCAATAAAATACTCCTGCTGGCCGACTGCGGTGCCCATGGGGCAGTGCCTCGCTCGACCCACACCAGAGAAGCTTCTTCTTGCAGTAGATGGGAACTGACAGAGACCTGCGACTGCACAACGCCAAAGGTGAGAGGCCTTTTGGCACTGTATCTACATGACACCCCTCACCATGAGACCCAGGGATATATACGAAGAGGAGGCAGAAGGATTGTAGGAGCCAGACACAGTGATGACTCCAAGGAAGCAGTGCCTTCTAGACATGGCAGAACTGATGCACAGGCAAACTCAGAGAGACTGGGCCGCATGCATGGCCTGCACAAGGTTAGTCGAGACAGAGTCCCAGCACTGAAAGGAGGAAGGGATACTGGGTACCATCAATAACCAGGGCACTCTTTGCAATGGAAACCTACTGGTAAAGGGGAAAAATGATTTTTCCAATGGAGTGTCACTGAGTATATCAACTATACTTCAGGGCAAGACCCATGACCAGGAGTTAGTAGTTGGCCTACATGAAACAAACTCTAGGGTTTGGGTTTGGGTTGGGTTGGGTTGAGTTTTGGTCTCTCTCCTCTCTCTCTCTCTCTCTCTCTCTCTCTCTCTCTCTCTCTCTCTCTCTCTCTCTCGTCTTTGCTTGTTTAATGTATTTGTGTTTGTGAAATTTTGGAGAGAAAGAGAAAGCAGAACATGAAGTTAAATGGTTAGCAAGGATCTGGGAGGAGTTGAAGGAGAGAAAAAAGGCTCAAAATATTTGTGCAAATTTTATAAAATTGCAGAAAAAGAGAAATGGAGAAGGGACTGGGAAGATGCCCAAGTGAATAAAAACACTTAGCAATCAAGAAGATGAGTTTAAATCCTTACCACCTATGTAATAAGCCATGGCTGAGCATGCTTGTAAACTGTGGGTGTCTGTGCCCAGTATCTCAGAGTGAAGGCAAGTAGAGCTGAGAGATTGCTTGACACCCAGCCTAGCAGAAATAAAGGCTTCAGTGAGTACCTTGTCTTGATGAAGTAAGATAGACAGAAACAGAGGATGACACCAAATGTGCTCTAGTTTTTCCATTCACACACACACACACACACACACACACACTCACTCACACATGCACACATGCACACAAACATGCACATACACACATACACACACACATACACACACACATACACACACACACACACACACACACACACACACACACACACACACAAATGAAATCTCACCAACATGACTACCTAAACATGAGCTGAACAAGGACATGCCAAAGTAGACAGGGAGAGCCAGGAGGATTCAACCCTCGACAAAAGGAGAACAGGCAGCTAAGCGATGCTGAGAGGAAGAGTCTTCTCCAGGGAAGAGCATGTCAGTTGGTTTTACAATAACAAATGATCAGCCCTGAGAACATACCTGAAGTGACAGTGTACAGACCAAGAGGGTTGTGTTTAGGAACGTATATGTATATAAATATACATATATGCACGTAACAACAATTAATCAAAAAGAAGATGAATATGAAGTATAGCAAAAGGAGACATATATGGGAGGGCTTGGGGGAAGCAAAGGGAATGGGGGAAACAATGTAATTCTATCATAATCCCTAAAAATAAAAGAAGTAATTAAAATGAGAAAAATCAGTGAATGAAAAAGCTGACTGACAGTCCTAAGGAAGAAAGGAAGAACACAAAAAAAGCCATTGAATAATAGAATTAATAATGAAAGACCACAAAGGAAGTCAAATCGCTAAACTGGCAAAGGAATACTAGAATTACCTTTAGGGATGGTCAGACAAAGAGTTGATTTTAAAAAATTCAAGAAAGACATGCATTACTAAAAATCTAGTAGCTCATGCCAGTAACCCCAGCATTTAGAAGGCTGAGGAAGGAGAATTATGGGTTCAAGGCTAGCTGAGATACAGGGCAAGCCTGAGGCTAGCCTAAGTTACAGAGAGACTCTGCTTCGCAAAATAAAGTACCAGACTCAGAAAAAGTAAAAATTCCAAATAAATATATAAAAATGAAAGACATATTGAACTAGGACTTAAAACAAAACCCACCCTTTTCTCAAAGAAGCTTAGATTCATTAAGTATTGAAAGAAATACCAATTCTTTACAAGTCTTCCAGAAAATGAAGGAAGGGAACATGCTTCACAATTCATTTTATGAAGCCAATATTTCTGTTACCAATGGTACAGAACTAACTACATGGTAAGAGAAAACTACAGATGACTATTGCTCATAAACATGGATGTAAAGATTATCCACAAAACATATACAAGCCAGTTTCAAAAGTATATACAAAAAAGCCTAAGCTGACCGAGTGGGCCTCACGCCAGGAATGCAAGGTTGATTTAATATCCACCCAACAAATATAAACTATTGTTTTGATGGATTAGACCACGCAAGTACAACATCCATATGTGCAAACACAAGGCGGCATCTGACAAACGAGAGATCCTCCTAACAGACTCTTGACTAGAAACTTCCTTAGCTTAATATGGGTTGCACAAGGAAAACCTGCTGCTACCACACTGACTGGTGAGACCCGGGTTTGCTTTCTACGGCGGCTTGTGATGACACCCGCGCTTTCCTGTGCCCATTGGCCACCTGTTTGTACTCTTTCAGGATGTGTGTCTGTCAGTTCTTGTCTCCCAATATTCTTTCAACTGCTTCTAGTGTTGTTTTCAACATGAGGCCAAACGAACACTAAGAATTACACCCATCCTTCTCAGGTGCTTGTTTTCATCATGGTTCAAAATCTATTTTTAAATGTATGTCAGTTTTGTATTTTAGAACGTTTTAGTGTTACAGAGAGTTGCTCGTATAGTACAAAGAGACCTGAATAATTGGTGTTCCCTTTCTATAGGCGTACGCACACAGCACACACAAGAGTTCACACATACTCAGTTTCTCATATGTAGATGTCTTTCCTGAAATTCTATAGTCAATAAACCAGTGTTAATACCTTATTTTGGCACGAAAGTCTCTGATTTTTATTATGGCATACTCTTTGTGTTCTGTAGGAACAAGGACAAGATTGTGCACCCACAGTTACAGGAGCCCAGTGAGTTCATTTATCACCTTAGACACCCAGCCTGCTCCATGTTTTCATTCCTAGCTTGGAAATGTTTTTTCCACTTACTCTCTGTGGGTGGTTTTGCTTTTTCTAGGACACCACTCAATCATGGCTTAAAGTCTTTTTAATAAGATTCAGAATTTGGCCTAATGTCTTATAAATTCTCACCTGATGGCAATATTCAATATTATAAGCAAAAAAAAAGCTCTATTGTGTTTTGTTTTGCTTGTGAACCACAATTAGAGAAGCCATTGATATGTTGTTGAAGTCCCTTGTCTATAAATATTCAGTTCTAAAGTGTTTTAAAATGTATAAAATGACTTAATTTATATAAATCTGCGCATTGATATGTATTTTAATCCACATTAGTTTAACAACTTTCAAGGCCCTGTAGCTACAGCAGCAGTGAGTGATAGCTCTTTGAGTTCATCCTCCCTTCAGTTTTGGGTAATAAACTTGTGGAGACTGTGCATTCTGTGTCCTGTATACTCACTGGAAATACGCGGTGCCTTTCCAAACTCTCAACAACTCTAACACTACAAAAGTTCAAGTCCAGAGTTTTTACTGATAGTCAAAATAGATACTTTATTGTGAGCCTTTATAAAATAAGAAGAATGAAAATAAGGATATCCAGTATCCACTAGCACAGAGTAAATACTGCCAATTCTAAAAGGAAGACTAAGGGTTCACAGAGTAATGAAACCACAGTAAGATGAAAATCCAGTAGACAAACTTTATAAACTGCAGGTCTGTGTCCAGTGTCTGCATCACATGGTGGTGTGGTGTTAGCTTCGGACGGCTCAGGCAATTTCGAACCCTGTTGCCTTGCGAATGTTAGCCCACCTGACTCCTAAGCTGCTTCTCCCAATGCCTGTGGACTTCCTCAGTAAATGGTCCCTGTTCCTAGCATCGCAATAAATTATTTATTTATAATTTATTTAGCAATAAAACTTCCCGTGCTAGATGACCTTTAATCTAAGCCTTCAATTTAAGACTTCCATCATTTTTAATCTAAGCCTCTTACAAAGTGTATGGGAATGCAGAAAAATAATAATTTTTAATTTATTTTAATGTGTAATTTCTTTGCCACAATATAAGTATCTTTCAAGACAATTCTTAATGGATTTCTTGTTCCCATGTGAAACATCACACTAATAGACTTTATTATCCACAATCCTATGAGTTTTCTGGTCTTCAGCACCAGAAATCACCACCAGAATTACCCACCAGGCTCTGGTTATATCATTCTCCAGTTTCTCCAGTGCATGTCTCAAATTGTCTTCAAAACCAGTTAATAAATGCTGCTGAGACTTATTTTCAACCAGTAATTTTTATTATAAATCTTACTTCTTGGTGCCAATCTTGCATATGTGTGTGTGTGTGTGTGTGTGTGTGTTGTGTGTGTGTGTGTGTGTGTGTGTATGATATGTGTTTGTGCCTAAGTGTTTGCATGTGTGTGTGCATGAGTACGTGTGTATATTGGAATTTCTATTATTGACAAACACCTTGGGGAAACAATTTTAAGGGGAGAGGGGCTGACTGTGACTAAGGGTTTCAGTACACAGCCCAGGCAGAAGAATGTGGTAACAAAAGTGTGTGTTGGCAAAGTGTTTCACCCTTCATTCCATTATTGGTCCTCCCTCACAGGGTGAGTGGGGACATTCAGGCAGGGTCTCCTCCACTTAATTTCCATTTCTGGAATGCAGACACCATTAGAAGTGCCTAATCTTACAGGCACTTTCCATCCAATCAAGACCATGGAGCCCAAGGACATTCTTTCATTTCTGCCTCATATTTGGATAATGTTTTGCATTGTATGTGCTCAATACATATATAGCAACCATCAGAATGAATGAGTATCATGTTTGTGCATGCAGGATTGTATAGGGCAGGAAGCTACAGTGAGAACATGGCACTGGAGTGCACAACGAAAATGGGAAAGGAGAAAAACAGGCACATGGAGAAACTACAGCTTTTCATTTTCCCTCCTCCTTCTGTTTCCCCAACTGTTCCTGTCTGAATACCAAACTGTATCATCTGAAACACTTCTCCGAGCTATGATTTATACTCATAAATAACTGGCAATATGCTTAAAAATCGTGGTTCAGTATGTGTTTAGGTTTTGCAAAGCTATCATATATATAATATATATTATATATATATATACATAGTAAAATGTATAAATATTACTTTACAGTTGTGAAGTGAATAAAGCTGGGTAGCTAGTATGATAATGATGATCATATTTAAAAGGTTAAGTTTCCTTCAGGGAAATTTTGGTTTTATCAAATGACTCAATGGACTCTAAGGAACTGAACTATATAGCTAAAATCACAAGGGACCAGGTGACCCCATATGGGCCTGGTGTGAGTACAAATACATGACACTGATGTAATAATTTGCTACAGCAGATTTTTCTAGTTTATGGAAATAAGCATTTCTATAACGCATTTGCAGCTCAAAATGTAATATAGTGGTCATTCAATTAAAATGTAATATAGTGGTCATTCAATTAAAAGTAGTACATTATTTTATACTAATTTTTATTGTTAAATATAGTTTTCTAAAGAACACAACTTCCATAGGGCAGAGTTGAATTGAAATTCTTATATATTTCCCCAGTTTGCATCCCAGTTTCAGGATTCTAGAAAATAGAATAATTGCCTTCTTTGGCTTTCAGACACTGGGTTTGTTCATGATAATGTGTTTGCTAAGGGGAAATGGGCAGATAAAAGGATGATGATGGGGATTGGCTAGATTCCTTGTCATTCATTCCATCCAAAAAGATGAGGTAATAGAAAAGAAATGGAAAGAGAACCAGAGAAACAAATCCAGGCAGAATGGTGAACAAGCAAGGAAGAAACACATACATAACGCAGGAAAGTATAAACAAGACATATTGATATTTTGTAAGATAAGGCTCTGATATAGGATGTGCCCAGTCCTATATCAAACTGCGTTTTCTGGAACCCCTAATGGATAAACTGAGGTGGGTAGGTCAGGGTAATGGGAGTAAAACTGTCAAACAATAGAAGCATTTAAACGGGGGCATGAACGTTCCATAGACTAAGGAAAGGCCGTGCCTGATGTGCAGCAGCACAACCCGCGCTCCGCCCCCTTCACGGCAGCTGGGAAAGTAGCACGCCTGCTCGAGGGTCTGTGTCTAAGTGAGAACATACTTGAGAGGTTGAGAATTAAAAAGAAAACACATGAAAGAGAAAAAGGAAGGACGGAAACAGAAAAGGCCACGTTGAAACTTTCCAGGGTAGAGAGTCCGGCTGACCTACTGGATGCTTACAAGCCAACCTGCACTGTCTTTCTGCCCTGTTAAATGTTAAAGCCATGACTTTGGTTCTGTGCTTTTATAGCCCCCTCTACAGCCTTTTTTCCATCCCCTCATGCCTTTCACCTCCTTTCGAATGGCCGAATGATCCTTTACTCTTGAAAAGCCCCAAAGAAGCATTTCAAAGGATGATGGTGAGAATCATGTTTTGTGGTGAAGTAATGGCACTCTTTGCGTGTCCTTTGCTCCAGTTTGCACGGTGAGGACAGCTGTAAGGAACGGGCAGCCAGGAGGGGCCGTTCTTAATAGGTAGCTGTACTGGCAGGGGCACACTCCTCACTCCCCACTCCGCCTTGCTACTAAACTCCTCCAGTTGTACCAAATAAAATTTTATTTTAGCTGAGCAAACCCTCACACTCCAAGATCTCAAAACTCTGAAAAAGAATTCCCATCAATCACCTATGAGTAACTTATCTGCAACTAGCTGAGTTTTTTTTTAAAGTTTAGTTATGGAGCATAATATTTTTTTTTAAAAAAGTTGCAAGGCCAGAGCAAAGGTGCCTTATTCCGTATCCTTAAACCATTTATCCCCTGGTTTAGTAAAGTCTCTACTATTTTTCACCACAATTCTTTTCAGATGTCTTCTTTTCCAGGAATGAAGAGAGAATAGAAGAAGGAAGTAGAAGATGAATGTGGGTTCCGTAGACAGATGCTGCTAAAATATAATAATGTAAAATGGGATGTCTTCTGATTTGTTCCTTCTCTTTGCCTTCTTGTTAGGAAAACTTCAAATTCCAGTATGCAGTAAATATGAGCAAGTGCACCTGTGCAGGGCATGTAGTGCTCCAAGAATTTGTCTGGAAAGGATCCAATGAGCTATTTTATAAGGATCCTCTTTCAGGACCAACGTTCCCCAACTGTGCACTGCACAATACAGCTCAGATCTTACGTGGTTTAACATCAAGTTGTTAGCCCCTGATCAGCATATTGTTCTTTCTTTTTTCTTTCCTTCTCGCTTGTTCTCTCTCTCTCTCTCTCTCTCTCTCTCTCTCTCTCTCTCTGTCTCTCTCTCTGTCTCTGTCTTCCCCCTGTGTGTGTGTGTGTGTGTGTGTGTGTTTGTGTGTGTGTGTGTGTGTGTGTGTGTGTAGCATATCCACCATATCTGGAAGTAAGTGTCCAGAGAGAACTATGTGATATGAATTAACTGAATCTACTGTTCTTAACTACTTTGGTCTTATGCCATATTGACAGTTGTGTTGGCTAGTTTTATGTCAACTTGACACAAGATAAAATTATCTGAGAGGAGGGAAACTCAATTGAGAAAATGCCTCCAAAAGATCATGCTGTAAGCAGAATGATAAGGAATTTTATTAGTAACTGATGGGGAAGGGTCCAGCCCACTGTGGGTGAGGCCACTCCTGAGCTGGTGGTACCTAGGTTCTATAAAAAAGCAAATTGAGCAAGCCACAAGGAGCAATCAGTAAGCAGCACCCCTCCATGGCCTCTCTACCAGTTCCTGTTTCCAGGTTCCTGCCCTACTTGAGTTCCTATCTTGACTTCCCTCAGTGAAATATGATTTGGGAGGTGCAAGAGAAATTCCTTCTTCCCTATGTTTCATTGGTAATGGTGTTTCATCGCAGTAAGAGAAAGCCTAATTAAGACGGTGGACATCTCGGTGGCCAAGCGTCTCAATTGCTTTCTGGGCCAGGGCCCTAAGGAGAATCACTGACTGAGATTATATTCCAAGCCAACTTCTTTTTCCCTTTATTTTATGAATTCGTAGGAAATGACAGCCTTACTTACCATTACCCAGTTCCCAAGAAATGTTGTACTTTTTGCTGGCACTGTACTTCAACAGGCTCAGGGCACTAGAACTGTTCCAGGAGTTATTGGGATTACGACGCAGTGCATTTAGAGCAAATATCAGGTGGAGTCCAGAGCAATCAGCAAAGTTATAAAGTTTGTCTAGAGACCTGGCTGGGAAGAAGCAGAGAAAGGCTTATAACTTTCAAATCTTAACAAAAGGAAACTATTAGCTTCTACAGAAAGCCTTTCCTGATACTGAAACTGCACAGACAGACAAGCTTCTGAAAGAGAACTTTACCTGCTGACATGGGATGCATTTTGAGGTGATTTGGGGAAAACAGCTCTCAGAATTTCAGACAAAGCTTGAAAATTGAAAACCAAGCCTAGCTCACAGGGCATTCTACTTGGTAGAATGGCTGATGTTTAAAAGAGGAAGATTTCCCAAATTAGCTGGCTTTCTGGATTTTTGAAAAAAAGAAAAAAAAAACCCACAAAAGTTCTAGACCTTTTAAAGTCTGCATTGTGCTTGCCTGACGGACAGTAAGCACATCACGGTGCAAGGCCACAAGAGACGAGCTGATCGTCTGAGAAACTGCACAGAGCGCCTCACTCTGGTGCACGCTTCCAGTGTTTTGGAGAATGGCTATTCTATAACCATTTTGGACTTATGTTCATTATCAGCTTAAACACAGAAAACAGTGACTTGATACCAAATGTCTCATATCTACTGCCTTCCTTTGTTTTCACTGTAGCCACCCTTGTCTGGCTCCCACGCCCATTCCCATTCATTAGTACAATGCCCACTTCTTTCTGGTTGCTCTCTCCCTGCCAATCACCTTCCCTTTATTACCATCATCAATTTCTCTCACTCCTGTAAACCTAAATCAGACCAGAAAGTATGCGGTAAGATTGTGTCTTCTAGATGCCACAGGGAAGCTACCCACTAAATCTTGACAATATGGTGCTAAAACAAGAAGGGAATGGTGACCATACAGTTGGTGTGCCAATGTGGATAGGCAAATGTTCATAGGGCCCTGCCCCCATAGGAAGGACTATAATCCCTGACACATGGCTGCCAAGAGAAGGAAAATTGTCTTTCTCAGGAATGAGTGCCTAAATGGCTATCTAATTGCATGTTGACCCCTAAAAAATATACACACAGGCATATTAAATGGACCCAGTGGGTTGCATTCATATATGCACTCCATGTACATCTAAAAGGAGAATTTTTAAAAAGAAGCCTTGAATTTGAAAGATAATGTGGGCGTGACATGGGGTGGGGAGGGGAGGCAGGGTTGGAGGGAGAGGATGGAAGGAGAAATGATATGATTATATTTTAATCAAAAATTTAAAGAAGAAATACAAGAAAAAAGAAATTCATCCAAAATGTATGATGGAGTTTTAAAGAGCATGGGAGGAAACCTGCCCTTGTACCTAGCACAGTCACACTCGACAGCGCTGCTCACTTGCACTTGTGATAGGACCTCCAGGCCTGCTCAGGGCGGATAGAAGGAAGACCCAGTGGAGGAGGTAGAGAAAAGACTGAGGAGCTGAGGAGGTTTGCAACCCCATAGGAAGAACAAAAATATCAACCAACCACACCTCACCAGAGCTCCCAGGGACTAAACCACCATCCAAAGGGTACACATGGAGGGAGGGACCCATGGCTCCAGCTGCATGTGTAGCAGAGGAGGGCATTGTCTGACACCAATAGGAGAAGAGGCCCTTGGTCCTGTGAAGGCTTATTTCCCCAGTGTAGGGGAAAGCCAGGGTGTTGATGTGAAAGCGGGTCCTGCTAGGTTAGGGGGAGGGGGAACTCAGAAAGGGGATAACATCTGAAACGTAAATACATAAACTATCCAATAAAAAAAGACCTACAGGAAACTTTTAAAAAGAAAAAACTCAAACATTTTCAGGTTTAACTTGAGATTTTTTTCAGTATCCCATTGTGTGGACGGTGAAACTCAATAAAAGAACAGGGTAAGAAACTGTGCAGATTAAACATAGTTTAAAGAAAAACATCATCATGTAAGATCATCAGCAATAACTACAAGATCGCGCCTACGACTGAGTAAGTAATCCACTGTCATGCTTTCCTTTAGAAAAATGATTTTATCAAAAGGGTCCCTCACACCTGGAAATTATCACACGTGACCCCCAGTAGTTTGACTATCAGAGGATTAGAAGAGGTCCATTGCGAAGCCCTTTCATACATGTGCCACAGAAGGTTAATTATGTTGACAGAAAAATATTTCTTCATCCAAAATCCTTACAATTTATCAGCTCCACACCGACAGGTGCCTGCATTCGCACGTGCTAGTTTATTCATGAGCTAAAGTTACATAAAATAGTTACAATAGACGTATCCAAATTTAGTATACATGGCTGGTAGTCATTTTAGATGCATAGATTGCCTTTATTTCTCCTTTTCCTAGAACATATTATGTGCACATAACAGTGTTTCATGTAAATTAGGTAAATACACATCAAACACAAAACAGTTCAATCTGAGATTTCATGGGTTGATGGTTCAAAGTAAGGAAAAAAATGATCTACAAAAAGATCAATTCAAGATAAAGAAAACGCTAATCAGAACAATTTTAATTCTCCCACGAAGCCCTTCAGCCCAGCATGGTATCTGACTGTCCCCTCGGATGAGCTAATCACCTCACACATTCATTTATGTTAAGGTCTTGAAGAGGTCTTACAACCCAAATAGTGTATGTTCTATAAAAGGGCCTGCAATGAAATGGAAATATAAAAATGAAAGAGGTCAAAGAGAGACGTACAATAACGATTCTAAGGAGTCCACTCTAAAATGTACTAGAGCGATGCATGCATTTGAGTGAAGAGACTTCAGCAGGTACCTAACAAACACACGTCTTCCTTGGAATGATTCCCCCTTGAGGTCCATCCACATAAGCAGGTACTTAGAAGTTGACTCTCCTCTCTCCGCCTGAGTGTGCTAGTGGCTCACAGGAAGAGAGTTCTAAGGAGCACTGTTTCACAGGTCAGGGAAGAGGCGGTGCAGGTAGAGGAGGATCTAAGCAAGCATCCATAGGAGTGGCGATCTCGATGCTGAGAGCCAGTGCTCTGAAAGCTCTTGAGACTTCAGTGTCTACACACAACACACACAAGGAGTGGCAGGGCAGCGCAGGGAGAGGGGAACGGAAGAGCAAGAACAAGAACAAAACAAACAAGAACAAAGCCATGCAGGTTGAGTCTTAAAAACCACGAAGAAGAGCGCTGCAGAGCAGTGATGTGCGGTGCTGCTGACTTCATTCCAGAGAGCAGCAGAGCAGGGAAAGGTGGAGGTGGGGGAGGGCCACTGAGTCCATCAGCAGGGGGACTGAGAGTGAATGGAAAACTCAAAGCATATGTAGATAGAGAGCAAAGACTAGACTCCATTTACCTAATCAAGTTCTGTGGTAATAACAGAACTACTAGAAAAATAAATCAGAAGTATAAGAAGTTTATTTTCTTAAGTTTAGATGATATAAACCCTCTTTTGGTCAAAACACCATTAATTCAGTGTCATTGAATGTATTGGGATTGGTAGACAAATATCCAGGAATGCAAACTGAGATGAAAATCATTGATGATTTCTCTGAGATTTCTTAAGGTTCCACACTTAAGACACAACCCAGACAAAGAACAGTTCAACCAACAGTCGAAACAAAATATGACACATGCTTATTTCAAATGTCTGTTGAGCACCTACCACACTATGTTTTAGAAATTGTCCTTCTCTCATTTTCTCTCTAGACATGAGCAAAACAGGCAGCAGTCCTTGCTCTCTTCAAATTGCACTCAATATGGCTGCTGGGAGAAGTAGCGGAGTGGGAGGAACCAGGAGCAGCTCCGGTTAGTATGCCCCTCTAAATACTCATGACTGAGAAAGCATCACTGGAGGAGAGATGTGAGAAAGAGCATCAAGTCAAGTGGGTGAATATAGAAGGAATTCAACACAAGAGCCACAGGAAGAGCAAAGGACAGGACGTGCCAGGCTTGACCAACATGGGGGAGGGACAGAGGCCAGGATCGCTGTTCCAGAATGAGTAAAAGGATTATGAGATGAGGTTACAGTGGAGCAGCACCAGGTAACAAAGGGCCTCACTGGCTATTGTAACAACGTTGGCTTTCACCCTGAATGCCTCTGGAAACACTAGACTTTCTTGAGCACAGCCCAACTCGAATTTTAAAAACACTAGAGTTGGGGCTAGGGAAAACACCCAGTCAGTAAAGGGCTTGGCATGCAAGCCTGAGCGGTTGAGTTTGGAAGGCCAGCACCCACCCAAAACACTGGGTAAGGATATACCCATAATCCCACCACTAAGGAGGCAGAGATGGGAAACCCCTAGGGCTTATTGGCCAGTCAGTCTAGCTAAACTGGTGAGTTCTAGGTTCAGTGAAATATATGTACCAAAATAAAAGGTGGAGAGCAATTTAGGAAGATACGCCATTTAGACCTCTAGCACCTGCACACAGGTAAACAGAAACACACATAGACATATACATAGACACATACATAGATACACATATAGACAGAGAGGTACAGAGACAGACAGACAGACAGACAGACACGCACACACACACACACACACACACACTCACACACAGGTCACTGGGGTGAGCTGAGAGGCTAATGGGTAAGAAGAATAAGCACGTACTTATACTTGGCCCGAAGAGTTTTAAGATCCTGGAGGTTGATGAAAATCTGTTCTCTGTTAGAACTTCCCACCATTCTTTGATAAACTACATTTCTCATGTCCCCAAATCATTACAGGCTTGTTGACTCTGTCTGGTATGTCCTTTCTCCTCATTTCTTCACTCTTCATAGCAAGATCAGTGGTTTCCTATGTGGGAATTTCTGACTTGCCAAGTGGAGACATTGCACTCTGTTCTGCTTGGCTCTTTATCTGTTTCTATCACAGCAATTAGCTAGTCAGACTTATTGTTCAACTCTGTCTTTCTTTCTCAAGGCAGACTGGGACATTTGTTCTCCCCTTTTAGCATCAGTTCAGTATCTGGTGCATAATAAACTTAATAAATACCTTACTTAACCGGTGTTATTTTGAAGCAGTCAGTGCCCCAGCCATCCAACCTGGGCTATCACGGCTCCCTGTTCATTTCCTTTAGATCTTGTCTGCTGCTCAAACTGTTAAATTCGTTCAGAAGCAGACTCATTCATTGTTTTAAGTGTCAATCTAGAGTGAACAATGCCATCGAGCCCTAGGTAGTCATCTTACAGAGACTTTAAAAGGAGAAAAAGCAAGAAAATGAGAAAAATGAAGGAAAACTCAGAGCAAGGCACGCTGAGCAGACTCCGCCTACTGACATTCGGAGCTGTACGTCAGTTAAACTTGAAATCAGTTGGCTTGGTGAGTACAACCGACGAGGACATTTAATTGCAGCAATTAAGAGAGAGAAGTCTGAAAATTGCCTAGGAGAGCATGGCCACTTTGAAAGGGTGAAGATAGCTTTAAACTGAGACTTAATGTCTCCAGGTTAGTCAGGGCAATGAAACCATAACTAGGATATAAAGAACTCAGCATAAACGCCCGCATTTCACCAAGACTGGCGGAGGAGAATGAGATTTTGGAAATGTCTGTGAATAAAAAATGACAGCACTATCAGAAGACTCGGGGCTGGAGAGTAATTGTCGCATCAATCACTTTAACTAGATTAAAGGGAACACTGAGTGCCCGTGAGTACAGCGGGTCTTCTGGATCCCATTAGGAACCATCTCAATGATGACAGGAGGGGGTCACAGGAGACCCTCCCATTAGCGAAGAGGCCAATACTGCTTTTAGGAAATGTGCTCCTAAAACAAGTTTCCAAAGTGTCAGTAGTAATTCTAGAGAATAATTTGGAATATCTATTAAAAATGTAAATACTCCAAACACACATGTATACACACACACACACACACACACACACATGTCTAGGCATTTTTATATAATATTTCTTAATATACACACATATAAATTTCTAACCTGTACACAATAGTAAGAAGTATTCTAGAAACAATTGATTTCTAGCACAAATGAAGATTCCTAACACCATTTCCTAGCAAACATGCTAGGGCGACTTGGAGAAATGGCTGCTAGGGCCAAGCTAGAGCTGGTGTAAGATGTTTCCAGGAGATTTCGTGGTGACAGAGTTCTCGGAAGTGATTAAACATGACAGAGCTCATAGCAGCCAACTGGAGGAAATCCTTCCTCTCAGAACCAAAGCTGAGAGACTTTTAACAAAATAAAAGGTGTTATATGTAGGGGCATGATTCTGTCATGACAGAGGGCTTGGGACACAATTCCTGCCTCACATCCATCCACACATCATCTAGAAACACTGCTTTTGAGACTGGGTATGAATGCCACAGCATGGGGCCCTCTGCCTTTTCCAGCTACTTTACCTAATGAAGTGTGTGGATCTATTCTACTGCTCCGTCTGCTACTCACAGAGGTAACCTAGTAACATCTAAGGGGAACTCCATCACTTGACAGGGCCACCCTTCTTGTAATCAGGGTAGCCACATAATAGATCTCACACATCCTCTGTTGTGTGCACAGGTGCCAGAGCCATTCGATTGTCCCCAATCCTCTGTATCCCTGGGCACAGTGAATCACTGTTATGATACACATGGGCCCATATTAGTAAATATAGTTAAAGGAACCATGGGTAGAGAGCATATATCTTAATTATAATTTAAGACTTTAAAAATATAACAGTAATAACATGGTGGAGTCTGACTTCTAGGCATAACAATGGGATCCCATGTATATGTATGTACATGTATGTAGCCTTGCAAATGCAGCACTCTGAACCTCTACACAGACACTGAACTGGCCTGAAGTCTTTCTTTCCCATCAATTCTCCACTGCCACCAATCAGACTCTGGCACGTGCAATCCTATCTTGATGTCTCCTGCTTAGGAAAAAACTGTTGTGAATGAGAGTAGAAGTGGTCCAAGGAGACAGGTCGTGGGCTGGGAGTCTGGAAATGGCTAGCATAGCAGCCAGGAGAGTAAAGGAATGGGGTAAGTGGCATGCATGGAAAAATTCCTGATAGGAGGTGACAGTTCACTTGCTGAAGATTTGGCGGTAGTGATGTGAGAAAACACCCATCTGGGCAGAGGGATGAAGTTTTACTATTTCAAGGATTGAAAATATGCTGGAGGAAACATCTACAAGAGAGCACAGTTTTAGGTTATGTGACGCTGAATGGAGACCCTGAATCAAAACGGTAAGCTGAGTGCGGTAAACAGGTAACTAAGAACACATGGTGAGAGAATAAACACGGCTGAAGGGAAGTTTGGAGAACTGGATACGTACAGGTCTTCTGAGGAGCTTGAATGTTGAATCAAGTCAACTCTGTTACACTGGCAAGAGTTTGTTAAAAGCACCCGAAACTCTAAAATATGGGTTGGAGCATCTGGTTGGATGCTTCAGGTATTTGAAGTAAATGCCTCACTGGACACCAAATGTTTTCAAGGTGGCTTCCTAGTAATGGTACTATCCACATTGTGTTAGAAAACGCTGAAGGTGCTCCTCCCATTCGAGGCAATAGATAATCCCCTAGCAGTTGTCCCCACTAGTGTCCTTGCCAATGGTCAAATAACTACAGTACATTAGAATAGTTCAGCATAACCCAAGGAAGTAAATAAAAACAGTACGCAGCCAAAGAGTTGTGGGAATTACCAGGAGGAGCCAAGGATGTGCTCCTGGAACTATTTTAAAGGCGTTTGATCAAGAAACTGAATCTTGGATCACTTTCTTGGATATAAGATTTAATGTCCTGGCAAGGATCATTGGGGATGGGGCAAAATTAATGCTACTGTCACGTTTAGAAGTCCAGGAAGAGTTATGACCATGGTGAACAAAACAGCAGGGTCCCAGTTGCACTAACAGATGATCCAGGGAGACCTGAGGGGCTGAG
The DNA here is from genome assembly GCF_011064425.1 of Rattus rattus. NCBI lineage: Eukaryota > Metazoa > Chordata > Mammalia > Rodentia > Muridae > Rattus > Rattus rattus. The sequence continues at coordinate 42,145,775 of NC_046155.1, forward strand.
ACGTGCCCGTGCTCAAATGGACACAGTAAGGCCAGAAGACAGCCTGAAGACTCTGTGACAGAGAAAATCTAAAGGACAGTGCGGCCGTTACATGTGTACACCTGTCACCTAGTGCTTGGCATGAACCTCTTCAGTGGAGGATTTTTAAATGTTTGTTTTGGGTTGTGATTACAGAGATTTCAACCCACAGTTCCAGACTTAATTACTGTAAAGCGGGACATAGGAACTCGCAGAAAGGAAACTGTTTGCCTCACAGTGAACAAAGGAGAAGGGACCAGAGCGCATCGAAGTCCTACTCCTTGAGACTTACTCTCCCTAGGCAGGCCTCACCTTCTAAGGTTCCCAAAACTGCCTAGACAGGGCCACAAGCTGAAGACACAGCACTTAATGCGAGAGCCAGTGAGGGAAGACCCCACAGCCAGTGAGGGAAGACTCCACAGCCACACCTCAGTGAGGGAAGACCCCACGGCCACACCTCAGTGAGGGAAGACCCCACGGCCACACCTCAGTGAGGGAAGACCCCACGGCCACACCTCAGTGAGGGAAGACCCCACGGCCACACCTCAGTGAGGGAAGACCCCACGGCCACACCTCAGTGAGGGAAGACCCCACGGCCACACCTCAGTGAGGGAAGACCCCACAGTCACACCTCAGTGAGGGAAGACCCCACGGCCACACCTCAGTGAGGGAAGACCCCACAGCCACACCTCAGTGAGGGAAGACCCCACAGCCACACCTCAGTGAGGGAAGACCCCACAGTCACACCTCAGTGAGGGAAGACTCCACAGTCACACCTCAGTGAGGGAAGACCCCACAGTCACACCTCAGTGAGGGAAGACCCCACAGTCACACCTCAGTGAGGGAAGACCCCACAGTCACATCTCAGTGAGGGAAGACTCCACAGTCACACCTCAGTGAGGGAAGACCCCACAGTCACACCTCAGTGGGCACTATTCAGCAAGGCTGGGGTGGGCATGCTGCTGAGAGGAACACCAAACTCCTAACAACACTGACGATGACCTGTATCTGCAGGCAAATGCTGGGCTTGTCAAAATCATGAAGATGATTTGGGAAAGGGGTAAGCAGGGACATATCCAGGGCTTACTTCCTAAAAGTCAAGTGTTTAGCAAGATCAGAGGGACACCAGCTGAGCTTGACGGCCAGAGATTATGGAAAGAGTAAAACATGACATCCCTAGAGGCAAATTCACAGACAGAAAAATGAGGCTGTGTAATTAAGGGCTATACTCGCCCCAAAAGAAACAAAAACCAAAATGGAGGGTGGGATTTATAAGACAGTTGCTGTGAGGAAACGTTTCAATCACTTGGTAGTTCCTGGTATAGAACAAATTTTCAGATAGCAAACCTTAAGAAATGGTCAGGTCTTTAGGAGAAAGTTGTAGGATTATATATTATTATAATTCTCCTTCCCCAGAAGGGTCTGTAGCCATCTACTCAGGCTGCTAAGTTGAGGAAAAGAGATTATGCAGACACTGAGAGGATGCCCAACCAGAGTGGGCTGTGATACTGGGAAAAGTGGAGTGCGACTGTCACGCTCATTGCAGAGTGCAGCAAATATAGAGGTACATAACAAACAGAGGCCCAGAATTCGCCTAATTAAAATTAGATGTCTACCATTTGCTGACTAATTTGATTCACGAGCAGAATGGGGCTGAAAAAGAGGTGCTTCGTGCCTTGAACATGGCCACAAAACACCAACCATCCACATTCAAGTTCTAGAGAGAAAATGTCATCAGTAATGTTGACTATGAGACTTATTATTGAAAACTGAAATTCTGAACACTGTTCAGCTGTGTGTTGTTTTTTCCGGTGGGCGTGATCTTTGGATATATTGGAGCAGGTCCCAAGAGCTCTAAATGAGAGACAAAATAATTCAACATTAGTGCTCTGATCATCTTTTACTAGTTCTCTTTGGCAAGGCTAATGTTTGAGAGGAATGTTTTTATCTGCTCCACATGTCCAGCGGTGATTGTGATTGGGGAAAGCAGAGGCTGGAGAGCCACAGCTATTAGAACAATCACTACCACCAAAAAAAAAAAAAAAAAAAAGGATCAGGCCAGGCTTGCTCTGCCTCCTGGCACTCGTGTGTGCTTGCTGGTGTTGCACATATGGGAGAAAGCTCCCAGGCCACTATCTGCACAATTAGATCAGAACTCTGGTGATGACTCGGGGTCCCAGCTCATCCCGACCCCCATTCACAGCTAATTGCATCCTCTTTGCTTTTGCTCACCATGGTGCTGGTGGGTGAGGCTGGCCAGGGAAAGCAGCAGGGCAGATGCTGAAGTTTAAGTGAAATCAGGTGTTGCTTTCCCCAAAGTGAGATCTGGGAAACGTCAGCTGTTAAGTAATAGATACTGGCAGCCAGACACTCAGCCTTTCCACTGGGCTCAGGCTTGGCTCTCCCTACCAGGAGGACTTGGGCTTTCCCCCTTTCTCACACTGCCTCATCTTCTTTATCCCTTTAGTGTTCATTGAAAGAGAATTTCCATTTTGTAGATTTTCATCTAACATAATTCTTAACACGTTAGAAATGGGAGGATTGGGGATAAAGGAATTCACAAGGGCCCCGACACTCTCTAGCACTGATGATGTCTGAAGCTTCCGCCTCCAGAGAAAGTACAAAGGATGTTTTTTGAGGAGTGGGGAGAACAACTGAATCCTAACAACCCAGCAGAAACACAGCACCCACATTTGCTAAAGTCAAATTATCCCACAGAGTCCCATCTTCATTGGGGAATGCGTCTTACCCTTGGATCCACCTCACATTTACCCAGCTGAAACACAGATCATTGAAAACGTGACTGTGAGGTCAGTGATGCTGGGTGCTGCTATGGTCTAGCTGGAGCAAACACAATCCATAATGAAACCCAGCAACACTTGGCTTAGTTGATGCCCAAGGAAAAAGTTAATGGAACAAATTCAGCCTTTAAAATTCTGACAAACTAAACACAACCACAAGGAAAGGTCCTGGATCTTAACTAAGAGTCTTCTACACCCAGCCCTTTTCATTGAACACTGCATCTGCACAGTCTCAATAGGCTTTATCTTGAAGGCTTTATCTTCTGCCTTTAGCTAATATTTTAAACCAACAGTGAAAGTTAAAGAGCGAGGGACCTGTTCACATCTATGCTGTCAAGTAGCTTTATCTAAATGTCTTGTGTGAGTTCCAAACTACACAACATAATCTCAGAAACCAACACAATAAGCTTACTTCTCCTCTAACTCCCCAAGTCGATGCCTGTCAGCCATGTCTTAGTAATCCTGAAATTATTACATGTTCTTCCCTGTCTGTCCTCTGCCACAACTCGGTTGGTCATACCGTCCATCTTCTAACATCTTTCCTCAGGTCCTTTCCAGTACTACTCAGCTTCAACCCACTGAATTCTTTACCCGAAGACTTGCCATGCATCTTCAAACCTTTCTCTCTATCAGAGCTTGTCCACACTTCCTTGGCAACAGTTACGCAGACTCTAACCACAAGGAAACCATCCTACAAATTCACGTTTGGAGATATCCTACAAGAAGACGAATCTGTATTCTTAAAACATGTAATAAAAATGGGAACATCACCAACGTCACTGTGGTAGACGTAAAGAACATCTCTGAAGGAAACGCAATGGTAAGTAGGACCCTTTGGGGTATCTAAGATTGAGAGGGTGGGGGGTCTGTTTGCTACCTTTCATCTTACTGTGCTGACTGTGAAAGCATGTAACAGCAGTTGTATAGTGTGTGACGATGGGTCACTAAGCTATAACAAGTGTCAAGTCCAAAAATACTCAGGACAAATGGCGAACTGCGGTGCTTATTAGCCTGCTGCTAACAGTACATGCTGGCTTCCAGGATCTCAGCTTGCAAATACTTCTAACAGAGTCTTTGGTGGGATCGTGGCTCTGCTTACCCTGACCTTCCATAAATGTCTCCAGTTCGTGGGCTCCCCTTCCCCCAGCTTCCTATTCCTATGTAACTGAGCCACTTTGGCCATGCGCTCACTTCGCTCTTTGTCTTCCTCTTTTGGTTGCATTGACCCACACTGTCTTCTTCTCTTCCTTTGCTCTCTCCCACTGAACAGACAAGTCCATCTTTCCGCCATGTTCAGTAGCATTTCTCTGGACTTACTCACATCTAAAACAACAGCTTTTCCCTCAACCATATCTTGGAGTGGACATTTCTCACATTATACTTATATAGTATGGTATTACATACTTATGCAGTGATGGTATAACGGTTACTAAGAAGAATGCTCTTATTAATAGGAGGGGCAAAAAAATAGGAGATGCCCTTAGTATTTAGCAAAAAAAATATAGCTAAGAAAGGAATTGATGGAATCTAGTCTTTCAGTTTTTCTCAAAGTTTCAATATTTCAGAATTAAAATTTGTGGAAGAAGGAAAAAGAAAAGGAGGAAGGGAGGGAAAGAGAATGGGAGGAAGTGAAAGGTGAAGTAAGGAAAATAGGACTGAAGGGAGAGAGGAAAGGGGAGAGAAAGAGATAGAGAACATTGCTAAACTGAAACTTTCCTGTTAAGATATGTATGTATTATGTATATATGTATGTATGTATGTATATATGTGTGTATGTATATAGTTATATGTCCATATACATATACACATATATAAACTAAGAGAATTATTTAAAGATTAAAAAATAGGAAACCTAGAAGTATACAAAATTCTACATACTTATTACATACACAAACTTAATCGAGAAGAATTAAATAATCCACATATATCTAATACAGTTGAAGTCATGATAATCTACCAACAAAGAAAATTCAAGGAGTGGAAAACTTTTACTTACGAATTCTAACTTTATATTATATATTTAAAGAAGTTTCAGTGAACCGAATGCTTCCTCCCTGAGGACTCACTTTCATGCTACCAGAAGGTGCCACAAGGATTTCCAAGGGGGAGAGGCACCAGCACTCCTTCCTAGCATGACCTGACAACCCTAAGGGTGCAGCAGTGGCATGGATGCCTTGGGGTAACCAACAGCTCTGTAATCGAACATAGACCCGCTCAGCACCCGGGAACTCGATCTGGGACTAGAAACCAAGCTATCACCAAGTGTTACCAAAGCCACAGATATTAGAGGAGAATCTACCTCTTAACTAAACAACCATAATCCACGACAATTTACACATTTGTCCTTACGCCTACAGATCAGTGTAGTCTTCACCCCTCATCAGGGAGACTTCTCTTTGCAAAAGATGACACAACCAATCAAAAGGCAGAATTGTGGAGCCCCCATCCCAGTGGATACAAAACACTCCTGCACCTAAAGCTCAGGGAAGATTGTGGAAGAGGGGAAAAAAGACTTTAAGACCCAAATCAGGAAGTTTGCTGTCAGACTGTGTGTCCAGTAACGCCAGAGGCTACACCTATAAGTCTCATTAACATGACGGGCCATGACATGGCTCGAATAAGGATGACACCAATAGAAATGCCAAAGTGGGCGTCGGAAATTCCATGAGGTCTCAACCCTACACAAAGAACTTCAAGCAATTAGGATATGCCAAAAGCAAGGAAACAGTCTTCTCTGGGAGGAGTTCACCACTTGGCGTCTCAACACCAAAGAATCAGGCATCAAAACATGCATACAGCTAACATTGTACAGGTCATATTTAGGAACACACACATATATATACATACACATACATATATGTATACACACACAACACATATATATACATACACATACATACAAATAAATGTATATATACACACACAAACATATGTATACACATGTATGCATACCAATGAAAAATTGGTCATGAAATTGAAAGAAAACAAGGAGTATACAAGAATGTTTAGAAGGACGAAAGGAAAGGGTTAAATTATGTAATAATCTAAAAATAAAGACAAGTAAAAAAGAATTGAACCGTTTCATACATGTATGTAACACACTTTTATTTACTTTCATTTCCGGTTACCCTCTCTAATCCTCCTTTCTCTAGAGCTGAAGTCCCTCTTCTCAGCAAGTTCTCCTCCTCACTCCATCCATCTTTCTGTGTGTGACCCACTGAGATTCACTAAGGTTGCCTGTATGATCATGGGTAGGAACTTAGACAACGGGGCCTGCAAAACTTAACGGCAATCTGATTTTTTACAAAAATGCTAAAAGCACACAAATGATGCTGGGAAAACTAGAAACCTACATGTAGAGTTTCTAAATAGAACTCCAATTGTTTAAGAAATAAGGCTGAAAAATTGATATATAGCACCTCATCAATTTTAAAAAGTTTCTAAACAGTGAAGGGAACTCCCTGAAGAGGCAGCCAACAGAATGGAAGAAAAGCTTTCCCAGCTATATATTCAACAGAGGCTTACTTTCTAGAATTTACAAAGAACTCAAAACCAGGCAACCAACCAGTCAATCAATCAATCAATCAATCAATCAATCAATCTAATCAACAAACAGAAGTTGGAACTGAACAGAGTTCTAAAATAATTAAAAAGTTAGTTAGTTATTAGTTAGCTAGTTAGTTAGTTAGAAAAAGAAAAAAGAATACAAATGGCCAATAACTATTTTTAAAAGTAATCAACATTCTAAACCACCATGGGGATGTAAGTCAAACTCCTTGCACTTCCCTCTCATGGCTGACAGAATGACTATTCAAGAAAACAAATGGCAACACCTGCTGACATGCGTGATGGGAAAGGTTCCTCCTAGTTTACCACTGTGGGTGAGGGTAAACTAGCACAGCCATCATGGAAACCAGTGTGGATGCCCCACCCCAGAGGAAGGTTATGGGAGCAACCACTTTCTGACTGAACCTAAGATCCATTCCATGAGATAGACCCCATACCTGGTACTGCTAAAGGAGCCAGGGACCTCTGGGTGGATGATTCCTAGGGCTCGGAGTAGAACACAATACTATTGTCCTGCTAAATGCACACAGGAGTAAGATGGCTCCTAAGGGTTTATTTTTATACTCATAGATCAAGACTCATCAGGGAAGCATCTCCTTGCAGGCTGTACTTAACACTTGACTCAGCTGGTCAAAGTGCAGAGAATTAAAAGGTGCTGGAGTGCTCAACCCCCAAAGTTACGAAAATATCACACCCAGGGTTCCTGGATCTGAGAAGACAGGGTAGGAAGATTTAAGAACCAGAGGAGGCATAAATATTAGGGGTATTTTCCAGAAACTACGGGGCAGTTGCTCACCTGAACTCACAGTGATTGCAACAGCATACACTCAATTTACACAAGTTTAAGCCAGAAAATTCCAGGGCACAGAATTGTGAAGAACATGTAGAAGGAAATTAAAGGATCTAAGAGTCAGGATGAAGTGATGACAATGGGTCAAAGTTGTCATAACAACAAGAGGGTCCGCGATCGGATCTTGAGAATTGAGTAAGAGAGACACGGATTTAAAAAGGGTCTGTAGTGACTCTGACATTCTGGGTTTAAAACGAAGGCCTTAAAAAATGACTTCGCTATAGAAGGACACAGGGACAAGCCAACCACAGCTAAAATAGGTGAGTTCTGGGGGATACCAAATCAGATGTGGCAGGATATGCCTGGCCACAAGGTGGCATTCACAGCCCCTCTTTTCCTGAATTTCAGTCAAACTTTGACCCTGGCTTTGCTGTACTAGAACAAAGAAAGGATTTTATGTCCCACCACTTGCGTGTGGCACTGCTTTTCTTCTAGGGCATGGGATATAATGATGGCGAAATCACTGGGGGTCAGGGTGGGCATGAGGATTTGGAAAGAGGAGCGGACGTGATGCCTTTACAGACTCTCAACATAAAACCTAAACAAAGGATTTGACCATCGGTTAATGGCCAAAGGGCTTCAAAGGTTGGAAAGGACTGGAGAGGAAGCCAGATTGCCTGCTGTGGAGGGCTGAGCATGTGCTGGAAAGTCAAGGTAGTAGATATAGGTCACTCACACACTTGCTGGAAGAGAAGGAGAGAAACCAGGTGGAAGGAGCGACCATTTCTAAAAATCACTATTCACAGTAAGGTTAGCTTCATGAAGCAAATGGAACGGTGAGGCTGGAAAGGTGGCTCAGCAGCCAAGACCGCTGGCTGCCCTCCACGACCACCCCAGAATGGTTCCCCGCACTCCTATGGCGGCTTACAGCCATCTCTAGTTCCCAGCTCCCCGGGATCCAGCACCTCCTTCTAGCCTCCACAGGTACCATGAATGCACGCGGTGTACGTACATGCACTCCAGATAAGCTTCTGCTTACTAAGCTTTTTCAGTTCCTCACATTAGAGAATGTATTCACTTCCGCACGTCACATCTGTGTTTCACCGTGTGGCGTGCAGCTGGACAGACAAGTACGCAGGTCAGCGCTTCTTGGTGTCTAGTGTCATCTTCCTTTTACTGAATTCTTCCTTTTCTAGTTCAAGCTTTCCACTTAGACCTTTGTTTTATTTACTTGTTTTGCATTTATTTGTTTATTTATTTGTTTATTTGGTACAGACTGCAGTGCCTCTGTTGCGGTCAGAGGACAACGTGGTTTTGGGGGATCAGTATGAGGCCGCCCGGCTCGGCAGGGATGGTCTTTACCTGATGAACCATCTCACTGGCTCTCTCAACTGTTCTAGCACGCCAAGGGTTCATAGTCAATCTGTTTTGAGTATTTTCCATGCTATTTCAAATACAAAATAGTTAAAGGTTAAAAAAGAAAATCTGTGCCCACTGGGGAGTATGTAGGTGTTTATGAAAAAAAATAGAGCCTCAACTCAAAACAACTTCCCTTTTGTCTGATAAATGGTTTTTGTTTTTTATTTTTTTGTTTCTTTAAATCACGAAGGTGAAAAAATGTTCATGTGTAAGGAGAACCCTTTTTATTCCTTTTCGGCATGAACAGGAGGGAAATGAAGACTTTTGCTTTGTTCCTCCCATAGACTCCCATCCCTGATGTACACAAAAGAGAGCGAAAGCTTCTAAAGACACATCACCATAACTCCACACAAACCAAAGTGATCAGCAAGCCTGTTTTGTGGCTAGACCTCCATGGGAAACAGCCTTCTTATTGAGTTAGAAAGAATAAAGGGTATGTTTGAACTCACAAGTGCCTGAAAACATCATGTCTGCAAAGTGTGGTTGGCATTTTTATGCATTTGAAAGAGTCTAATGAAGCCCAGCCCCATCCAAATCCCTACAAAAGCTGAGAACTGGAAAGGGTTGCTGCCACCCAGGGGTCAGCGTGTGGTTATTGCTCCAACGACCGTACAAAGGAGACCTGTCATTTATAGGTAGCTCCAAAGTCTTGCCTTAGTAGGAGCACTATGAAGACTGGCCTTTGCCCAAAGAATTTACTCCCAGAGACATTTAATATGGAGTAAATACAGTCTCAAAGAGAAGGGCTTTGAAGGAGAGCTTTGAAAGGTTGGAAGAAGAATGAGGAATGTTGTTACTTAGTGCCTTTATTAAACAAATGCTTGCCTTAGCTCTTCTCCAGTGCATCTCAAAATGTGGTAAAGTAATAATGACATGCCTACTTCACAGACAAAAAAAAATAAGTTGGAATGTGAAATTTTTCATTAGGATGAGCCCTCAGGCCATGGGTTGCTTCAAAGCAAAATGGTGGATGCCCCATTCCCCCCAGCCTGAAGACGCCTCCGCTCATGGACGTATCTACTCTCCATGAATGGTCCATGCTGATTTGGATTTCACATGTTCTTCTCTAACTGTGAAGCAATTAAGCTTGGAAACTTTCTCTCTGATTCTTACGTTTCAGCCCTTTGTTCAAAGTCGGAAGAAACGGGTCGCTTATTCGATTATACAGACAGAACTTCAGATATTAGCTCTCTTGGTATTTCAGACACTTTCCATTGCATCAATAGTGTGATAGAAAAATATGCTTTAAAAAGTTATCTATGATACCCCTTTCTTCAAATGATTTATTTTCTGTTGCTACTGATTACTGGTCTTTCTACATGCAAATGAATTCATCTATTTTTAATTTTTAACTGTCACTGAGAACCTTTTCTGGGCTGAGTATTTTTATAGATAGGAGTTTATAGCTCCCTTGCATGAATCTACACTCCACGTGAGTAGGGCTGAACACTGGGAAGTCAGAGAGGCACTGGGCGTGAGTAAGCAGGATACATTCAGATACTGATTAGTCCCAGGAAGAGGAGAAAACAGGTGATTGCGACCGAGAACTCCTTTTGTTTGATTAGTCCTATTGCTGTCCTGGGGTGAGGTGTTGAAGTGTCACATTTGGGTCTAGCCCAATAGTGACAGAAAGTCAGCCAAGAACAGATCTGGGAAGAAAATGCCGTAAGAGAAAAATAGCAAGTACACGAGCTCTGGGGCAAGACACTCTTGGGAAGTTTAAGAAACAGAAAGCAGGCCAGTGTTGTTGAACCCCAGTGAAAGGGAACGGGAGGTGGAACATGAGTTCTCAGAATCCCAGAGCCAGGCCAAGGCTGCAGGAACGTGAAGAAGGAGCAACATTCCTAGTCGCTGTAAGGGACTTCTGCTTCTTTTCTCTTTATTTCTTTATTAGAGTTTCATATATTGTATAATTAATAAAATTAAGAAACTTAACTAATAAAACTGTAGAATAGGCATCAAAATTAGATACTAACACTAAAATATCTTATATTATATAGATACTTCATAACTTTTTTGATATAGAGTCTCATTATATTATCACTAACTGGACAAGAATTATATTTGGAGATCAGGCTGGCCTCAAACTCACAAAGATCTGCCTGCTTCTGCCATCCAAGTGCTGGAATTAAAGGCACATGCCACCATTGCCCAGCCTTTCCTAAATTTTAGGCCCCCCAAATGTCTTTTAAAGAAATTGTAGTAATCAAATCCAAAATCACATACTGCATTCAGTTCTTACAGCTCACTCTAATTTAGTGTCTTTTCATGTAGAGTTATTTTCACCCCCTTTTATGACATTGATATCTAAGCCTTCCTTTTAATATCTCTTTTATACTAGATTTGTCTGGTATTTTCTCAAGATTACATCTGTTTATGCAAGCTTTTAAAATATACTTTTAAAGGCAGTGCATTAGGTTACTCCCCGTTAGTTCATTTTCTGATGAGTATCCTTGAGAGAGCCAGATTTTGCATACTTCACCAGAAGAAATAAATACATGTAAATGCTTTAGAAGATAGACAGATTATGTTAGCTTGAAACACAGATGGGGTGAATGTCAAAAGCTTTAAACAAAAACAACTTATTTTAAACATAAATCCACAATGATAAAATATACTACACATCTAGGTAAATGAGTAAGTTTCTTTTACTTAGGGAGAATTACGAGGAACCATGGAGCATTTATGAAGCTGAAATTACTCCAGATGCCCAGTGCCCACTCCAGGTGTAGATGCCCTGTGCCCACTCCAGATGTAGACACCCAGTGTCCACTCCAGGTGTAGATGCCCAGTGCCCACTCCAGGTGTAGATGCCCAGTGCCCACTCCAGGTGTAGATGCCCAGTGTCCACTCCAGGCGTAGATGCCCAGTGTCCACTCTAGGAGTAGACGCCCAGTGTCCACTGCAGGTGTAGTATAGTTCCTTTTATCATAAATACTGACTATGAGTAAATAAACAAAGGGTGCTTGGCAATTTTGTCAGTAGGAAAAGCAGAGAAGGGAAAGATAAAACCTATGCAGTCAGGGCTGGGGAATGGCTTAGTGAATGAGGTGCTTCCTCCGAACAGTGTAAAAAGGCGCTGGTGTCCAGCGCCCAGGAAAAGCGGTGTAGTGGCAGATGTAGTAGCTGCCTGTAATCCCAGTGCCGGGGAGGCAGAGACAGGCACTTCAGGCAGGCTGGCAGGACTGGAGGGCTTCGGGTTCATCAAGAGATCCTGTTTCAGGGGTTGGAGATTTAGCTCAGTGGTAGAGCGCTTGCCTAAGAAGCGCAAGGCCCTGGGTTCGGGTCCTCAGCTCCGAAAAAAAAAAAAAAAAAAAAAAAAAAAAAAAAAAAGAAAGAAAAAAAAAGAGAGATCCTGTTTCAGTGAAGTGGAGAGTAATCAAAGAAGGTCCCCTCACATCAGCTTAGGTCTCCCACATGTTTGCACACTTACATACATACATATGCTCACATATACACAAACCACGAACTCACATACACACTAACCGCATATATGTAAAAAAGAAATGTGCATAAAACATATAAGGAAAGAATGGGCTAAGTACTGAGCGAGCAGTTCTGTGGCATGCCTGTGAGTAGCCCATTGCATCACACGGGTCTCTGTGGCACAGAACCTTGTCCTTTCTCTACAGCAGTTCCTTCAGTTCTAAAGGGAGGAGCATCAAGGTGCATGAAGTTCATGAGGGTTAACTGACATACCAATAGCGCAGCTCATAAGCAAGCAGCAGTTCAGGCTAACAGCCTCAGGACAGTGGCAGAAACATAATAAAGATGTCACTAGCAAACTACTAACACCCAGGGACTCTTGGGTCGGAGCACTAGACTTAGAGTCAAAACCTTGTATTGACTCTCAGCTCCCTTCTTTTGTGAGGACATGGGCAAGTCACTGCTGCTCTCCATAAAAGGGAAATAATAAAACCTGCGCCATAAAAATGTTACATTTACAGGCCACAATATAAAAATACTTTATACAAGACATTAAAGATTGAAAGTATTTAGAACATATTACAAGGCTGGCAAGATGGCTCAGAAGGTAAAAGTGCTTGGCCTACAAGCCTGAAGATCTAAGCTTGATCCTCAGAACTCATTTAAGAAAACAAATGTGTGGGCTTACAGTGCTCCTATGTGTACTGGGAGGCAGAGACAGGGGGTCATCTCGAAGCTGCAGGCTTCTATCTTGGACTACACAGCATGGTAGCAATAGCAAGAGATGCTGCCTCAAAAACAAGGTAGAAAGAAAGAATTTACTTCTGAAAGTCATGCTCTGACCTCCAAACTCATACTGTGGCAATGTGTGCCCCACCCCCAATCCACACATAATAAAATTGAAGGATTGGAACTTGTCATTGTGATGATGATCTTACAGTTACTAGTTGGAAAAGGATTGTTTTCAAGTAACCAGACTGGTAGTGGATATCATGTAGTAGATACGCCCATCATCTTTATGCTTCAAACAGAGCTTATATATATTTAAATTTCCTTTAAAAACTATTACACAAGTAAATAGAATATAATGAATTTCTGCAAACGAATCAGCCCCAATATTTTAAAATTCTGCCATTATTTTTTCATACAAGCTGCAAAATACAAATAATAAATTTCAGTGCAAACATCAGTGTTTAGCATCTTTCACCGTGTGCCTCTTCTCTTCTCATACTGTCTATATGTCCACCTCTCTCCAGTTAAGATTTGGAGGCACTTACACACTTTAAAGAAATTTACTTTTGTGTTTTAATTGATTCACACCTCATCTCCTCCCTTTCAGGTCTTCCCTGTCCCCAGTCTCTTCATCCAAAATCTCCCAAACTAGAGGCCACAATTTTCTCTAAGCTTCTACTTTCTATTCACAGGAGTGAGTTTCACAGCACAGCTCTGCGATGAATGCTCTGTAATGCTCTACAATGCCATGCAGTGGACCTCGCTAAATTCCGTTTTTCTTGTCTTGCTGTTTTAGTTTGGTGCCAAGAAGCTGTGCTCATCGCAAAACCCATTCCCACTTCCCCGGCGTAACGGCTCTCGTGTTTATTTAAACTATTTTCCTGAGATCATTTCAATGTGCCTTCTGCAAGTGGTACATCAACTAATTTCTGATATTAGTTGTCTTTTTGTAGAAGATCAATACAGAGTCAGAGGGACACGATTTGATTGTGCAAAAACACAAGCTTCAGGAGCCCAATGAGTTCCCTGACTTACTGTGCTTGTTTGCTCAAGTAAGCGAGCAACATCATGCTGGGCTTCCCTTCAAAGGCATAGTCACTAAGAAAGACGGAGGGGCCTGCTGGGCCCCTCTCTGGTTCTTGTTTGCACAAGGGTCTCGTCTCTGACAGGTTCTGCTCAGTCTCACTCAATCGTTCCGTGCAGGAATCAGGGAGATATTCTAAAGCATACTCCTCTTCCTTGAGTGTTTTCAATCTCTAATGAATAATTCATAAAAATGTTTTCAACCTACATCTCTAAATTGGGTACTCTAAAATCAATACCGTCAGCTGGTAATTCTGCCTCCAGTCAGTTCTTCAGTCTTGAATGGAGAAAACTCAAGACTAAGCTCATCAAACCATCACACCCATAGTTTCCTCTCAGAAGCCTCAGTTCCTGTGGATGCTACTGTTGTTGCTCATCCATCTGAAACCACAGCCACCCAGGGAGCTCCAAGGAGAGTGACTCTTAGACAGTGCTTGTACTTGGTACTGCCTTTTCCCTAACTTTAGTTAACTAACCAGAGCACTAGATCTCAACCTAATGCAATAGTTCACACAGTCACTGAAGCACCCTGTTGTAGCATGTAGCATTTAATTAAAATCCCTAAATCCTGGACTCTTTTAAGAATTGAGAGTAATGTGTGAGAAGCCTCCAATAAGTATTTGAGAGGGCTTTAAAAAAGACATATATCTTTGTGAGTGTGTGTGTATGTGTGTGTGTGTGTGTGTGTGTGTGTGTGTGTGTGTGTGTGTGTGAGAAAAACAAAACAAAGTTTTCTTTATTGGTAAAGCATGTTATTTTATAGCTAGGTCAGAATAATGCAGACATCTGAAAATCTTCAGAAAAAGTCACACCAACAAAATATGAGCGCAATCTGGGCTCTTTCAAATTCAGCTCACATTCCCTAATTTTTACAATCTTTATATAAAATCTTACATTCTCATAATTATATCGAGAGCATCCTTCAAAGGTACCATAAAATTTCAGTCTTAACAGTCTCCAATTAGTGTCCTAGCCGCACAGCTCTGAGGCTCTAGTTTATTAGCATAACTTAGATGCTAGGGTTCATCCTAACTGAGAACACTTATCTCTAATGACTGCTTTCCATTAGAACCAAGCCCCCAGCTGTACAAAGCATTCACATTCCAGATTCCGGCTTTCTTCTTGGTTTTTCTCACGTAATCGAGTCTAGGCCAGGCATAGACTTTCATCTTCAGAGAAGCTGCAGCTGATACTCACTTGTTGTGTTTTCAGTACCCTAATGCTCGGGTCTGCACAATAAGTAGAATGCAGACACGTACAGAGCTAAACAACACATTCTCAGCTGAGGAATGCCAAATGGCTGAGAAGCACCTAGAGAAATGTTCAACGTCCTCAGTTATCAGGGAAATGCAAATCAAAACAACCTTGAGATTCCACCTCACACCAGTCAGAATGGCTAAGATCAAAAACTCAGGTGACAGCAGATGCTGGCAAGGATGTGGAGAAAGAGGAACACTCCTCCATTGTTGGTGGGAGTGCAGACTGGTACAACCATTCTGGAAATCAGTTTGGAGGTTCCTCAGAAAATTGGACATTGCACCACCTGAGGACCCAGCTATACCTCTCCTGGGCATATTCCCAAAAGATGCTCCAACATACAACAAGGACACCTGCTCCACTATGTTCATAGCAGCCTTATTTATAATAGCCAGAAGCTGGAAAGAACCCAGATGCCCTTCAACAGAGGAATGGATACAGAAAATGTGGTACATCTACACAATGGAGTGCTACTCAGCTATCAAGAACATTGACTTCATGAAATTCATAGGCAAATGAATGGAACTAGAAAATATCATCCTGAGTGAGGTAACCCAATCACAGAAAAACACACTTGGTATGCACTCATTGATAAGGAGATATTAGCCTAAAAGTTCAAATTACCCAAGATGCAATCCACGGAGCACATGAAGCTCAAGAAGAAGGATGACCAAAGTGTGGATGCTTCACTCCTTAAAATATCCATAGGAGGGGTTGGGGAGGCAGTTTAGAGCAGAGATTGAAAGAATGGCCATTCAGAGCCTGCCCCACATGTGGCCCATGTATATACAGCCACAAAACTAGATAAGACTGATGAAGCTAAGAAGTGCATGCTGACAGGAACTGGATATAGATCTCTTCTGGGAGACACAACCAGAACATGTCCAATACAGAGGTCAATGCTAGCAACAAACCACTGAACTGTGAACGGGACCCCTATTGGAGGAATTAGAGGAAGGATTGAAAGAGCTGAAGGGGCTTGCAACCCCATAAGAACAATAATGCCAACCAACCAGAGCTTCCAGGGACTAAACCACTACCCAAAGACTATACATGGACTGACCCATGGCTCCAACTGCATACGTAGCAGAGAATAGCTTTGTTGGGGCACCAGTGGAAGGGGAAGCCCTTGGTCCTGCCAAGGTTGGACACCCAGTGCAGGGAAATGTCGAGGGTGGGGGCAGTAAGAGGGTGGGTGGGCAGGGGAACACCTTTATAGAAGAAGGGGAGGGGAAGAGGATAGGGGACTTATGGACAGGAAACCGGGAAAGGGAATAACATTTGAAATGTAAATAAAGAAATATCCAATAAAATTATCTATATCTATATCTATATCTATCTATCTATCTATCTATCTATCTATCTATCTATCTATCTATGAAATGTACTCATACTAGTTGCATTTGCTTAGGAAAAATTAGTTTCAGCCTTAGCAGCTATTCATAAATGGTCAAAGAGAGAATGACATTATAGGTGAAATAAAATTGTTATGAGCTGATAGTTATTTAAACCAAATGATTAATTCGATATATAAATTCCTATGCTTCGTTTTCAAATCTTTACAATTTTTCAATAGTGATTTTATAATAAAGGTACTATTAATTTAATAAAATTCTTGGTAGAAAAGGCAAGCGAGAAAGCAAGATGATAAACAATAAGCTGAATGTGGCTCAATTTGACGTTTAAAAATCATCGTGTGTGTACATACAGACATAAACACACACAGACACACACTCACACACTCATACTCTCACACACACAAACACACACTCACATACACACTCACACAAACACACACACACAGACACACACACACACACACACACACACACACACACACACACACATTTGTATATCCATTGATAAAAGTCTGGACAGAAACCCACCAAACTAGCATTTAATCCTAGAAATTGGAAAGGATATGGCTTATTCCATATAATAAAGTAATCTTTAAAAAAATATAAAATAGTATTAACTATAACTTTAGATTGACTTGGAAATTATATTCTTAAAAGCACAATGCTAAGAAATACTAAAGCTATGTGCCTATACTTCAAAGCATGCTATATCCAGAAGACAAAAATCCATTTATCTGACCGAGTCTCCCAAATCATTGACTATAATTAAGTGGTTTTCCTACCAGCCTTATCTGGGGCTGCCTTCTGTTACTTCCCAACAAGGTTTTATTTAGTTCTTTGATCTTTCCTGTTCTAGGCAGAACAGATGGAGGAAAACCGTAAAAGATTTCTTTCCTTTTAGTTTAGCCCAATTCATATTTTTTTTTTTGTAAAATCATGATTGAAGTTGATTTGTGTTTCTATAGCAACCAATATGTTCTAACTTTGTGTTTGGCCTAAAGACATTCCTATTGCCATCCCTGCTAAGAGTTCTTGTTTCTATGCTGCTGGTTCTCGCTATCATCAAGGCCAGCTTTCTTTGCCTTTTGCTACTTACCACTTGTATGCATGCTGATCAAGGGTCTTTCTCTATTGTGGAACTGGGCCCACTGCCCTGAACTGTCACTCACATGCCTATTCAGGAAGACTAGTAGGAGGCTGTACACAGAGATAGGGGACCAGATTTTGTAGGTCTTGAAACTAACATAGGGAACATTTGCTAAGAGTATAAATACACCAATATCAAATTATGTATAAATATGTTCATTTATTTAAAATGAGAAGAGAAATGAGATTGTTACAGATTTGGAGATTAAGATCATGTACCTTCCAAGATGTTGTTAGACAGTTTACCAGAAATGTTTGCAGAGAAATGCATTCTGATTACAGCTTGACTATTACTTTCCTCTCCTAGCACACAGTCATAACACGAGCCCACATGAACTAGAGATCCTAAGTCTAAGCTTCACCAGCTCACTAGAAATCTGTTGGACTGTTTCACCTCTGCATTTCAGGCACTGAACACATTGCCTTGTACATGTAGGATCTTAAATGTAGCTATGATATAGGAAGTCAGGAATGGATGGTATAATTGTTTTAAATCAAAGGTGCTCTTCATAAGGCAATTGCATGATACAGTTCTTGCTGTGATAACTAATATTGACTGTCAACCTGACTGGATTGAAGGATGCTCAATAACGCAGACCTCTGCTGTATTCCCATGGACTTTACACAGAGGACTAACCAATGGGGAAAGGCCTGTCCCTGAATGCGGGCAGCAAAAATGCTCTCCGCCTTGATGGTAGGCCTCACCTCGAGGTCACAGCTAGGAAAGTAGACAGCCACGAAGCCACAGGAAACCTCAGAAGCATAGGAAAACCAAAACATTCCTCCTTTAGGCTGTTTATGTCACAGTCACAAAAACTGCCCAACATGCTCACCTTCCTCTAAGTGTTTCTTGTTGGCTTCTTCTCACCATTTTCTTTTTTTAAAAATTGGATACTTTTTATTTACATTTCAAATGTTATTCCCTTTCCTGGTTTCTCAGCCATAACCCCCTATCACTTCCCCACTCCCCCTTCAACTATGAGGGTATTCCACCCCCTCAACCATCCCCCTTCCCACCCTGACATTCCCCTACACTGAGGGGGTGAGGGGTCCAGCCTTGGCAGGACCAAGAGCTTTTTCTCCCATTGGTACCCAACAAAGTCATCCTCTGCTACACATGCAGCTGGAAGCCATAGGTCTGTTCATGTATACACTTTGGGTAGTGGTTTAGTCCCTGGGAGCTCTGGTTGGTTGATATTGT
This sequence comes from Rattus rattus, assembly GCF_011064425.1. Lineage (NCBI taxonomy): Eukaryota > Metazoa > Chordata > Mammalia > Rodentia > Muridae > Rattus > Rattus rattus. Next base: position 42,164,573 of record NC_046155.1, read on the forward strand.
TATTCTTATGGGGTTGCAAGCACCTTCAGCTCCTTCAAACTTTTCTCTAATTCCTCCAATGGGGACATCATTCTCAGTCCAATGGTTTGTGCTAGCATTCGCCTCTGAATTTGTCAGGCTCTGGCTGAGCCTCTCAGGAGACAGCTATATCAGGCTCCTGTCAGCATGTACTTCTTGGCTTCATCAATATTGTCTAGGTTTGGGGCTGGATCCCCAGGTAGGGCAGGCTGTGAATGGTCATTCCTTCAGTCTCTGCTCCAAATTTTGTCTCTATATCTTCTTCTATGAATATTTTTATTCCCCCTTTTAAGAAGGACTGAAGCACCTACACTTTGGTCATCCTTCTTCTTGTGTTTCATGTGGTCTGTGGATTGTATCTTGTGTAATTCAAGCTTTTAGGCTAATATCCACTTATCAGTGAGTGCATACCATGTGCAGTTTGTGTGTGTGTGTGTGTGTGTGTGTGTGTGTGTGTGTGTGTGTGTGTGTGTGCGTGCGCGCGCGCGCGCGTTTGGGTTACCTCATTCAGGATGACATTTTTCTAGTTCAATCCATTTGCCTATGAATTTCATGAAGTCATTGTTTTTGATAGCTGAGTAATATTCCATTGTGTGGATGTACCACATTTTCTGTTTCCATTCCTCTGTTGAAGAACATCTGGGTTCTTTCCAGCTTCTGGTTATTATAAATAAGGCTGCTATGAACATAGTGGAGCATTTGTCTTTGTTATATGTTGGAGCATCTTTTGGGTATATGCCCAGGAGTGGTATAGCTGGGCCCTCCAGATGTACTATATTCAATTTCCTGAGGAATCTTCAGACTGATTTCCAGAGTGGTTGTACCAGCTTGCAACCCACCAACAATGGAAGAGTGTTCTTCTTTTTTCACATTCTAGCCAGCACCTGAGCTTTAATCTTAGCCATTCTGACTGGTGTGAGGTAGAATCACAGGGTTGTTTGATTTGCATTTCCCTGATGACTAAGGACGTTGAACATTTGTTTAGGTACTTCTCAGCCATTCGATATTCCTTAGCTGATAATTCTTTGTTTAGCTCTGTACCCCATTTTTAATAGGGTTATTTGACTCTCTGGAGTCTAACTTCTTGAGATCTTTATATTTATTGGGTATTAGCCCTTTATCGGATGTAGGATTGGTAAAAATCTTTTCCGAATCTGTTGGTTGCCATTTTGTCCTAATGACAGTGTCCTTGACCTTACAGAAGCTTTGCAACTTTATGAGGTCCCATTTGTCTACCATTAATCTTAGAGCATAAGCCATTGGTGTTCTGTTCAGGAAAGTTTCCCCTGTGCCCATGTGTTCAAGGCTCTTCTCCATTTTTTCTTCTATTAGTTTGAGTGTATCTGGTTTTATGTGGAGGTCCTTGATGCACTTGGACTTGAACTTTGTACAGGGCGATAAGAATGGATCAATTTGCATTCTTCTACTTGCTGACCTCCAGTTGAACCAGCACCATTTGTTGAAAATGCTCTCTTTTTTTTCACTGGAAGGTTTTAGTTCCTTTATCAAAGATCAAGTGACCATAGTTGTGTGGGTTTATTTCTGGAACTTCAATTCTGTTCCATTGATTTGCCTGTCTCTGTACCAATATCATATAGTTTTTATCACTATTGCTCTGTAATACTGTTTGAGGTCAGGGATGGTGATTCCCCCCAGATGTTCTTTTATTGTTGAAGATATTTTTCACTATCCTGGGGTTTTTGTTATTCCAGATGAAATTTTAAATTGTTCTTTCTAACTCTATGAAGAATTGAGTTGGAATTTTGATGGGGATTGCATTGAATCTGTAGATTGCTTTTGGGAAAATGGCCATTTTTACTATGTTAATCCTGCAATCCATGAGCATGGGAGATCTTTCCATCTTCTGAGATTTTCTTCAATTTTTATTTCAGAGACTTGAAGTTCTTGTCACACACATCTTTTACTTGCTTGGTTAGAGTAACACCAAGGTATTATATGTTACTTGGGACTATTTTGAAGGGTGTATTTTCCCTAATTTCTTTCTCAGCCTGTTTATCCTTTGAGTAGAGGAAGGCTTCTGATTTGTTTGAGTTCATTTTATATCCAGCCACTTTGCTAAAGTTGTTTATCAGGTTTAGTAGTTCTCTGGTGGAACTTTTGAGGCCACTTAAGTATACTATCATATCATCTGCAAATAGTATATTTTGACTTCTTCCCTTCCAATTTGTATCCCTTGCCCTCCTTTTGTTTTCTGAGTGCTCTGGCTAGTACTTTGAGTTCTATATTGATTAGGTAGGGAGAGAGTGTGCAGCCTTGTCTAGTCCCTGATTTTAGTCAGATTGCTTCAAGTTTCTCTCCATTTGGTTTGATATTGGGTATTGGTTTGCTGTATATTGCTTTTACTCTATTTAGCTATGGGCTTTGAATTCCTGATTTTTCCAAGACTTTTAAAACGAAGGGGTGTTGAATTTTGTCAAATGCTTTCTCAGCATCTAATGAGATGATCATGTGGTTTTTATCTTTGAGTTTGTTTATATAATGGATTACATTGATGGATTTCCGTATATCGAATCATCCCTGCATACCTGGGACGAAGCCTTCTTGATCATGATGGATGATTGTTTTGATGTGCTCTGGGATTTGGTTTGCAAGAATTTTATTGAGTATTTTTGCGTCGATATTCATAAGGGAAATTGGTTTGATGTTCTCTTTCTTTGTTGGGTCTTTGTGTGGTTTAGGTATAAGACTAATTGTGGCTTCATAGAAGGAATTTGGTAATGCTTTGTCTGTTTCTATTTTGTGGAATTGTTTGGGCAGTATTGGTATGAGGTCTTCTATGAAGATCTGATAGAATTCTGCACTAAACCCATCTGGTCCTGGGCTCTTTTTGGTTGGGAGACTTTTAATAACTGCTTCTCTTTCTTTAGGAGTTATGGGGTTGGTTAGATGGTTTATCTGTTCTTGATTTAACTTCAGTATTTATCTAGAAAATTGTCCATTTCATCCAGATTTTCAAATTTTGTTTAATATAGGCTTTTGTAGTAGGATCTGATGATTTTTTGAATTTCCTCTGGTTCTGTTGTTATGTCTTCATTTTCATTT